>NC_054847.1:58465999-58817156 GCF_018345385.1 Vulpes lagopus
TGTTGCGACTATTTTAGAGTAAAAAGAAGCAAAATGTTCCACACTCAAATCTGTGTACCACAATCCATACGCCAAAAGAACCCTTCTTTCCTTAGAAATTTTTAATAGGATTTTCCTTCTTATTTGCATGGCAGAGGGGCAGAGGGGGAGAGAATCCCAGGCCGGCCCTAACCCAGGGCTCCGGCCACCAACCCAAGGTCAGGACCTGAGTTGACCTGACCAGGCCACCCTAGTGCCCCTCAAGCTGGCAAAATGGATTTTTTAAAATTGTGGTAAAATAGACATAATGTCAAATGTTACTATTTTAATCATTTTAAAGTACTGGGTTCCTGAGCATCATGCCGTGGCCAGTGTCACCTTCTGGAGCTGGACTCTGCCACTGGCCTTTCTAGAGTCACGCCCACGTGGTGGCCCCTTCCCCTCAGCACCTGGCCTTCAGGTTGTCCCCGTCGGGGCCCCTCCCATCACGTTCTCGGGAAGGAATCGTCCCCATGTCACCCTGCAAACACACCTTCCAGCCCCTGTTGGCCCAGAAGTGGAGCTGCTGCCAGCCGCTGTTCTGTTTCCTGTGTCCCAGGGAACCACGTCCCCTCCTCCTCAGGCTGCGGTGGCCCAGGCTCCTCATGGCTTCTGCTTCCTGATGACCGCAGACAGCACCAGGATGCATCTGTGCCCCGCTGACCAGTAAGGTGGCCACTCACACATCTAGGCGAGGCATCTGCTTGAGCCCGATGCCCATTTTTATCGGGTTGTCTGCCATTCCTCAGTGCCCCGCCCCCTGCACAGCCATCTCAGACAACTCTGTGCGACGTGGCAACAGTCTTTGCCTTCGTAGGTTATTGTGGAGACGGAGGAGACAGTGGAAGTCACCAGTGTTGGCTCCTCTTCCACAGATGGCAAGTGGGTGTCCCCGCTCTGGTGCTCTTCCCCTTGGCCTCGGTTGGCGGCCTTGCCTTCATCCCCCAGCTGCGTCCTGCAGGGGATTCCGAGGGTCCACAAGCCCCACAGGATGCACCGCCACCCCTCTGCCAGAGGCCACCCCGTCCTGGGCTCATCCCTCCTGGCCCAGGCCTATCTTGCAGTCTGGCTGCACAGATGTGATGCAATGCATCCTCGAAATGCAGGTTCCTGGGCTTGGGATGCCCCCAGGTTGCTGTGGCTGGAGAACCCGCTGGGGTGTGCTGTCTCACGGCCCAGACCCTGCACAACTGCATCCAGACACCCCACCCCTGCCCCCCACCCTCGACTCCACTTCTAGAATCTTCCTCTCTATCCAGTGACCTCTCTCGCGTGCTGATTGTGTGAACCCTCACCTTTTTCTCACCAGTCCCAGCACAGTGAAGATACGGGTTCTGACCCCTGTCCTTCGTAGGGAGCCGCCCAGGCCTCGGACCGTGAGGGGAGTTTCTGAGGCTTGGCCTCCTGAGGGTGGGCCCGGGTCACAGCCATCAGATCCACCAGGAGCCGCAAATGGGACCCCCCGACCTACAGCCACACTCTGGAGAGGGGGCCATCTATTTTCAGGGATGACTCTTGTTCCTCCATTGCCTGTGGGGAAGCTCAACCCCAAAGACTCCTAGGCATGGGCTGGACAGGTTCCCTGAGGCTCCCTGGGAGGAGAGGCTGGGGGGGGGCAAGCCGGCGGCCCCACGGACAGGAGCCCACAGGAAGGAGCCCCATGGACAGGAGCCCAGGCAGTGTGGGGCAGGAGTCCAGCAACCATGCGACCCCACACCTGTGGCTGGGACCCACTGTTGCCTTCCTGAGTCCAGCCCCTCGGGCATGAGGCCACTGCCCCGCAGAGCAGGCCGGTCTTGCAAGCCCAGCCTTGCAGGTTTTCTAGCAGGTTCTCCCTGGGGCCTCGTGGCCTACCCGCCAGCCTCCTCTTCTGAGAGACCAGAAGCTGATGGACACGATTCCGCAGGCACGTCCTGGGACCCGAGCACAGCCCAAAGGCTTGCACTGCACTTGCCCTGCACACTCATGGGTACCTGTGCCTGTCCTCCTCGGCCCTCCCAGGGAAGCTGCCAGAGCTCAGGAGCAGTCATGTGGCCCCACTCCAAGGAAGCCATGACTTCAGCTTGTTGAAACAGTTCACGTCCTACATGGCCACCCTCACATATGCAGCCGCTGCGTTGCCATTGATTCGGGGGGCTGAGCGCAGCCCTCATCTGATGTTCCACGCTCTCTGCCCCCGGGGAGGAAGCCCCTTCAAGACTAGCTGCCCCTCCTTCAGCCCGTCCAGTGCCCAGCAACCTGCCTCCACCGATCCACCCACCGTGGACACTTGAGACATGTGGAGTCCTGCCGTGCAGCCGCGATCACGCAGCATGACCCCAAGGACTCCTCCTTGGGCTGAACACCATCCACCGTGCGGACTGACCACATCTGTTGGTCCATTCGTTGTCTGTGGCAGACTTTTGTGCTCTTTCCACCTTTTATTTTTTAATGTTTTATTTTTAAGTCATCTGTGTGCCGAATGTGGGGCTGGGCTCACACCAGGAGATGCAGTCCCACGTGCGGACAGAGCCTGCCAGGCATACAGCTCCACGTCTAACTGTTGTCAACGACGCTGAGTGAACATCTGAGTCACAGGCATGTGGTCATTTCCCTCATACGTACCTAGAGGTGGAACTGAAGTTACACAGTAACTCTACGTTTGACATTTGTGGACTGTGAGTCTGCATGTGGGTGGCAGGGCCATGGAGAGCGCATCCATCTGCCACAGCCTTGCTGTCACCTGTCATTGTCTGGGATTCTGGCCTTGGGGTCGTGAGGTGGGGTCTCCCTGCAGTTTGATGTGCATTCTCCTGGTGGTGAGGCATGTTGGGCATCTCAACACACACATCCCACAGCCCAGGCATCCAGGTGCTGCCTGCCACTCAGCAAGGCCCCTGGGACATGGGGGTGACCCAGACACACGCAGCCCTGCCACATGAACCCTGGTGTGGAGGGTCTAGTCAGGTAGCCAGGGCCCTGGGGTGCCACAAAGCCGGCAGTGCTGAAGGCTCCCAGAGGGACGTGAGTCATGAGATGCTCCTTCCAGATTTTTGGTAAAACCAAGAGGGACGTGAGAGCCAGTGGCGGTGGGCGAGGACTGAGTGTCAGGCTGACCATGGAAATGGCAGAGACCGAGAGATATGAGGGACTCCGGCTGTCGGGGTGCTGCTGGGGCGGAGTGTGGCCTCCTCGGCCCCCTAGAGAGGCAGCCCCACACCCAAAAGCCAAGGGAAGGCGGGAGGGCGGGTGCCCTGCCGGTGTGGTGGTGCGTGGGGCCCAGGTCTCCTGGGTGCAGAGGTCTATGGGAGAGGAGGGGCTCTGGGCAGGGGGGGGGGGGGCGCCACGGTCGCTGGGCTGCCTGACCCCCGGCTCACAGCCACTGCTATGCGCACAGGCAGGGGCACAGGCGAGGTCACACCGTGTGTCACCAGGTCTCGTCTCTGAGGCCTGGAGCCCTCCCCTGCGCGGCCCGCAGCCGCCCCTCCCTCCCCGGTCCTGGAGGAGCTTCCTCACAGCCCTCCCGCCCGGTCTCCTCCCTCCCCGTCCCGGGCCGCCCGCCCCCACGCGCACCGCGCCCTGCCCAGGAATTCCCTCGGGACCAGGCTGGCGAGCTGCTGCCCGCGTCCCGGCTCCCCAGCGCCCCGCCGCAGCCGGAGCGTCTCCCCACGGGCGGACGCGAGGCAGCCCTGCCGCCCGGATCCCCCGCCCACCGGGACCACCAGGACCACCCGGACCAGGGGACCCACCTGGACTAGGGGAGCCACTGGACATGGACACGCGGGGGCCCAAAGCCCCAGGCGGGGCTGCGCAGCGGGACACGGTGAGTGGGGCCCCCTCGGGCCTCCCCGGCCCCCTCGGGCGCCGCACCCCCTGAAGGCCTGGGGGCGGGACGGGGTGGGCGCGGCTGGGGGCCCCCACGGTGAGCCCTTCCCACCCACCCCTTCTCTAGCAGGAAGCTACATTCACAGTCTGTTTCCCTTGTCTCCATGAAGAGTGTTACCTGTGGTACGTTCGTGGGTCTGCATTCTCCTGAGAACGGTTAAAAACCCCAGACCTCTGAGGAACTGCTCTGGATTCCAGGCATCTCCATAGATCAGTGCAGATTCTAGGACACCCGCCTCTGCCCTCCGGTCTGCGATGGATGCAGTGACCGCTGTGAGCACCGAATCCGGGGCCCCAGGCCTCTGTTCCAAGCCATAAACCAAAAGGCACAGGTGGCTGATCTCACTACCGACCCTGGTATTTCTGTATGTTAGTTCAGGGTGTGCACGGTCCCCCCAGGGTGAGGTCAGTATGGGGTCTGCAGTGTCCCCCAAGGTGTGGGGTCAGTACACCGTCTGCGGGGTCCCCCCAGTGTGGGGTCTGTTATGTGGTGGTGTTCTAGGTGCAGGCTCAGCCCACCCAGGACCCAAGTTACCGAGACGATCACCTATGTCCTCCGGGACCTTTGGTACATTTTCTGCTCACATCATCCAGAGTTGTTTTTGTGCAGCTGTGAGGCAGGGTCAGGCCTGCTGGGTGGTGATGTTCAGCTCCCTCATGCCCCATGCTCCTGAAAAGAGTTTCCTTACCCTCTGAATTGAAAAGCTTTGGCATCTTGTCAAAAATCTAACTATATAAACAAATAATTAAGGACGGTTCTTTTCCATGATTGCCAAGTGCCCTACATCAAGAATAAATATTTTAAAAAGAAAAAAACAAACAAAAGGATGGCAATAGATCTAATTAAATTAAATTTCATCAAAAAACTAAAAAAAGGGCAGCCCCAGTGGCACAGCGGTTTAGCACCGCCTGCAGCCCTGAGCGTGATCCTGGAGACCCTGGATCAAGTCCCACATCAGGCTCTCTGTATGATGCCTGCTTCTCCCTCTGCCTGTGTCTCTGCTTCTCTCTCTCTGTCTCTATGAATAAATAAATAAAATCTTAAAAAAAAAAAAGACTAAAAAAAAGTAAATATTACATTCAGTTGTCTAATGGTTCATTTTTTTCAGGCAGAAAATCTATTTCAGGAACTTCAAGAACATTTTCAAGCTCTGATTGCAACGTTAAACCTCAGAAATATCCTTTTCTAGCTTATAACACATGCCATGATGCTTTTGAACTCTAAAATTATCATGCAATATCTTCTTGTCTGCTAGTGACCTAGGATTTCCTGGTTCTACGTTTGGTACCCCGATGTACTAAGTACTGCTCACAGGGAACTATGTCTTGTGGGACCAGCAGGACAGGGCACCGTGTGTGACAGGGATAAACGTAAGGACACAGGCACAAGGCTGCCCCTGGGACGTTTCCACGAATAATCACACTAAACAAATACATAGGAGCCCTATTTATCAGCCCTAGATAAATCTGGGTAGTGTGCTGAGGAACACTTATACCCTAGAAGCAACCAGAAACTTGCAAACAAGACATGGAATGTCTTCAACATAGGACACAGCATCTGGCTCTCCCAACCTTTGTTTTGTTTTGTTTTTTTAATTTTTTAATTTTTATTTATTTATGATAGTCACAGAGAGAGAGAGAGAGAAGCAGAGACACAGGCGGAGGGAGAAGCAGGCTCCATGCACCGGGAGCCTGATGTGGGATTCGATCCCGGGTCTCCAGGATCGCGCCCTGGGCCAAAGGCAGGCGCCAACCGCTGCGCCACCCAGGGATCCCCCTTTGTTTTGTTTTGCAACTGTAGCAGCTCACTGTTTTTTTAAGATGTGAATTCAGGGCAGCCCTGGTGGCTCATCGGGCCCCCTGCATGGAGCCTGCTTCTCCCTCTGCCTGGGTCTCTGCCTCTCTCTCTCTCCTTCTCTGTGTCTCTCATGAATAAATAAATAAAATCTTAAAAAAAAAATGTGAATTCAAGCAGAATTAGGGTAGAATGTTTGTTCTACTTTGAGCAAATCCAGATAATGGTAACATCTGCCATAAGACCTAAGACTCGGTGCACTAGAGCTTACTCTACACAGTTAAACTCACTCCTTAGAAATTATAGGCAAAGTATTTGCTTACGGGACCGTTTACTTCAACTTTTGATTCTGTAGATGGGTTTTCATAGGGAAAAAGTATTCTTAAAAGATGATAAAAATTAAACTGTAGGAAAGTTGGCTTTTTAAAAATATATATATTTATTTATTCATGAGAGACAGAGAGGGGGCAGGCAGAGGCACAGGCAGAGGGAGAAGCAGGCTGCATGCAGGGAGCCCGTCATGGGACTTGAACCCGGGTCTCCAGGATCACGCTCTGGGCTGAAAGCGGCGCTAAACCGCTGAGCCACTCGGGCTGCCCAGAAAGTTGGTTTTAAACAAAATTAACTTCCATTATATGTACACATTCATTAGAATCTGGTTACAACAGATGAATCCTACATGGGGAGCCAAGCATTTAGAACTGAGCTCTCAGTTCCAAGGTTTAAGAGGCTACAAAAACTGTAGGGAGGGACGCCTGGATGGCTCAGCGGTTGAGTGCCTTCCTTTGGCTCAGGGCATGATCCTGGAATCCCATGATCAAGTCCCACGTCGGGCTCCCTGCATGGAGCCTGCGTCTCCCTCTGTGTCTCTGCCTCTCTCTCCCTGTATCTCTCATGAATAAATAAATAAAATATTTAAAATAAAACCGTAGGGAATGGTTACTTTGCACCATAAGGTACATACAGGCCGCCTGACTCTCTCATTTTAAAGGTTGCATTGCTGAGGCATCTTTCTCAGCAGGTGTGACCTGAAGTCGGTCTCCTGGGACTTTCGGGCCGGTGTTCTGACCTTGTGTACAATTCCCCTTAACGTTGCACTGGAAGAAATGGGAAGTCGCCTCGAGGATCTACAGAAGAATGTAAATGACCTCATGGTGCAAGCTGGGGTTGAGGATCCTGTTTCGGAACAAGGGGGAAGGGCGTCATTGGGAAACTAAAGGTTTGCCTTCCGCCTGTATTTTGATTGCTTTAATCTGGAAAAGGGCAATCCCGTATCTGTTCACCGTGGGGACCCCTGCCTCTGTGCTAGAGGGAAGCCTGCAGGGACAATAAAGGACTCTTACAAATGATCTCTTCTGAACAGACTAACTGGGACAATTATCATAATTCCTCAGGAAGCGCACACTTTAAATGACAAGCTCTATTATTTAAAAATTGGCTTTTATTAAAGGACTTTTCACTGCCACCCCTCAGGTTAGTCTTCAATCAAAACATGAGTCAGGATGAACTAGAGATTGGGGAGGGCAACTAGTAGTTTCCATCTGAAACCATATATTTCTATAATCCCTTAAAGAAGACGCATGTGCCTTAAGTGCTCAGCCCATTTCACCGTGGCTCCCGAGGGTCTGCTCGGACCCCGCAACGTAGACATTTCTTTCCCAGTGACATGTCCCACTTCATCTTGAAGATGCAAACACATGCTTGGCTTCAGCTCTCAGACTGGATTTGTGTCTACGTGACATATGGAGATGCACAACTTTATTTTATTAGGATACATCTGCATATTTTACTTCCAGAATATTCTGATTATGTAAGCATATTGTGATTGGACAGTGAGGTGCCTTTGTTTCCCCATTTTGTCTTAGGATTGTTGCCCTAAGTCAGCCGGTAAATTATCCACACTCGTCCTGCTGAATCAGAGCCAGTTCGCCTTCGGTTTATAAACCCCTACGTCTGGTATTGGGTAGGAGCTGCTGCTTAGGAGCTGTGAACACTGCAAAGGGTGGACAGCTTAACCCGATCTGGCCACATTCCTGGCGGGCCCTGAGGAATCGGCTGTCCCTCCTCCCCACCCCCAACCCTGCAGGGCTGATTCCAGGATGGGACAAGAGCCTGAGGGCAGAACACGGCAGCCCAAGATCCTTCATCACCCAGATCAAGCTGCTGTTTTAAGTTTAGTCAACAAGTTAAATGATCAAATAGACATGGAAACCCCACCATTTGATGTGCGTGGAGCCCGAGAGAAGACCAGACATCCAAGTTTGTTTAAATCAGTGGTACTGCCTTTTAAATGAAAAGAAGGACCTCAATAAATTGAGATGTTTGGGTAAATCTGTGTTTGTTGGTTGCACTCATCAGGGTTCACACAGGGACACTGCACACCCCCGAGCCCCGAGTCCCTGCTGTGAGAAGGGAGAGTCAGCTATGTCAAAACGTTGGAAACTACTGTTCTCCGTTGGTAGACCTGGCACTTTGTCACCTCCCCACTAACCAACATGGTGGCCTCTTTCCTGCAGTTAATCAAAGTAGAGAGGCAGCATATTGTGGCCAGCCGGTGTTGTCTCCTGGATACTTGGGGGGTGAGTCACAGCGATGCAGTATTGATGCAGATGCAGAAGTAATGTTCTGTTGTCTCAAGAGTGCATGCTGTTTATCCCCATCAGCTGTGGGTGCACAATGACTCCATGTGGGTAAGAAGAAAAGCATTTAGTATTTATGTTCTTCCACATATGGAATTTTTCCTGTCCATAAATGGACAGGGGAAATTTTGTATTTTTAGCGAAAGCTTTGGATTTCAGTTTATTTAACCATACATTAATTGGTATATGAAGAAACCATGGGGATCCCTGGGTGGTGCAGCAGTTTGGCGCCTGCCTTTGGCCCAGGGCGCGATCCTGGAGACCCGGGATCGAGTCCCACATCGGGCTCCCAGTGCATGGAGCCTGCTTCTCCCTCTGCCTGTGTCTCTGCCTCTCTCTCTCTGTGACTATAAGTAAATACAAATTAAAAGAAAAAAAAAAAAAAAAAAAAAGAAACCATTACCTTTTTCAAAATTTTTTCTTACAGACCTTAAGACAGTAGACCAGCACTTGAAAATGTGATAAAATCAAACCTGTACTTTTAAAATAATAATTTTCATGAGTTCTGATTTTTATTAATTTAAAAATTCATTTTAATAAAATGAAAGATTATAAGAACAAACAATGCAATAAGAAAATAATTCAGAAGGTGATTGACAAAGATAGTTGTAAAATTTTCCAATAAACACCTGGTATTTATAAGCCATGGGAGAAAGCCTAAGCTATATTAGGTCACTTTCTTTTTTTCCTGAATTAAGTTCTATATTGATTTTTTTTTTAAACATCATAAATTGTCTTCTGAGATTGCTTTTTAAATAACTGCATCCCTTTTTTAAAAAATATTTTATTTATTTATTCATGAGAGACAGAGAGAGAGAGGTAGAGACACAGGCAGAGTGAGAAGCAGGCTCCATGCAGGGAGCCTGATGCGGGACTTGATCCCAGGACTCCAAGATCATGCCCTGGGCCAAAGGCAGGCGTCAAACCACTGAGCCACCCAGGGATCCCCAAATAACTGCTTTCCAAGTCAGCTTTTCCAGTCACAGAGTGTTTGGGAAGACTCGTTTTCATCTGTCTAGTTCAAACACATTCTAAGAATGATGTTCTCCAAACCCAAGAAAACAGCTTCTCCAGGCGCGCTTCGGCTTCTGTGGAGGTGGTCACCAACGAGAGAACAAGGACAAGACTTCGGCTTGTTTGCAGGTTATATAAACACAACCAAATAATTGTCCAATTCTCCCCTCTGAGCCAGAGTAAAATAAAGCTATGATCACCTAAAAGGGGTAATAGGCTCTCAATGTAAAAAATAACACTATTCCTGCATATCAGAGAAATCCTATTCTTCGTACAAAAGTCAAAATCGCAGAATTTTCCAGTTTAGAATTAGCCGCTATACACATTTTTCTGTGCATACAATTTTATATGTGGTTGATGATGTTGTTTATAATCTCAGATCCTGTTCTCTTTTCATACCATAAACATTTTTTCCATGTGAAAATTTCATTCACTTCTCACACTTGTTTTTATGGCTACCATTCTATCATATGGCTGTAATAATTTAAACTTTCCCATAACTACCCCTTGGACATTGAAGCAACTTCCCACTTTCTTGCTACTCTAAATGCTGCTGCAAGGAGCACTGTTACCATGAATTCTCTGCATATTTTTCCTTATGGCCAGAAGTGCAAGTGAAGGCCAAGTGCATTTAGTCAAAGGCATCTAAGGAAAGGAAGTGTCGTTTTATACTCCCTTGGTGGCACACATTTATCTTTTCTTTTTTTAAATTTTATTTTATTTATTTATTCATGAGAGACACAGAGAGAGGCAGAGACACAGGCAGAGGGAGAAGCGGGCTCCCCACTGAGCAGGGAGCCCAACACGGGGTTCTGTCCCAGGACCCTGAGATCATGGTCTGAGCACTTAACTGAGCCACCCAGGCGCCCCTGCCATTATACTTTTAGCAGAAACTGAAGTGGATATTTGAAGGAAACTGAACAGGCTTGAGTCCTCATTAACAACATAGATCACAATTCAAAATCCAGAATTTTTAAGAAATTAAGTAGAAAAGAAAGCTTCTAGGCCCCTGAGTGGTGCAGTCAGTTAAGCATCCGACACTTGACTTCGACTCCAGTCTAGATCTCAGGGTCATAGGATGCTACCCCACATTGTACTCTGCACTCAGCACGGGATCTATTTGAGATTATCTTTCTCTCCCCCCCCCCCAAACTCTTTCTCAAAATAAATAAATAAAATCTTTTTTAAAAGGAGGAAAAATGGGACGTCTGGGCGGCTCAGTGGTTGGGCATTGGCCTTTGGCTCAGGGAGTGATCCTGGAGTCCTGGGATTGAGTCCTACATTGGGCTTCCTGCATGGAGCCTGCTTCTCCCTCTACCTGTGTCTCTGCCTCTCTCTGTGTGTCTCTCATGAATAAATAAATAAAATCTTTAAAAATAAATAAATAAAAGGGGGAAAAAGAAAGCTTCTATTAGGTTTTTTTTTTTTTTTTGCTTCTATTAGGTATTAACTAAAATAAAAACATTGGGGTGCCCGGCTGGCTCAGTTGGTAGAGCATGTGACTTTGGATCTCAGGGGCATGAGTTCAAGCCTCACATTGAGCATGAAACCAACATAAAACATGAAATAAAAACATTTATACTGTCAGAAAAAATACTTCTTTCTAACGTAAGTTCCAAGCTTATCCCCTTTCATAGTCTGACATTTACTATCTCAAACCACAGACACCTACCTTTACAGATTATTTGGCATTTTATAATATCAACTGTTTTAACATCTTCTTAACATTTTTACAAAAGATTGCTATTTTCCAGTACCCTGTTATATATATATTAGAAGAAATCAGGGCCACCTGGGTGGCACAGTTGGTTGAGTGTTCGACTCTTGGTTTCAGCTCAAGTCATGATCTCAGGGGTGTGAGATGGAGCCCCATGTCAGGCTCTGTGCTAAATCTGCTTGAGATTCTCCCCCCCTCCCACTCATGTTCTCTCTCTCTCTAAAGTAATAAATAAATCTTTATAAATAAATACATAAATAAGAAAAAACCATAAAAAATAATTAATAAAAATAAATAAATAAAAATGTTCCCATAGGGGAAAATTAATAGATGGATTTACATGTGCTTAAACACTTATTAATATAAACTAGATTAATATGAAACTTTAGTAGCAAGCAGTTTACTCATAGAGTACTTAAGTAAAAATGTTGGAAATTCAATGTCAAATGCTATATTTATAAACTTGTAATTTAAAGCTCATTTAACACAAAATTTGGGAACTTATGAAAACATCAAGTTTAATAATACAGGGCTAAATTTGCAAATTAGCAGTTCTGGATGCAATTGCGTGAAGTTTTAAATTCTCACATTTAATTTCCTTTCTTTACAGCCATGGTCTCTCACCATGCCTGATCTCTCACCAAAGACTTTTAACTCTCTTCCCAAATCCCCTTTTAGCTCCTCCAAGGGGACAGACAGATCTTCTCAGAACTAAAATTTGATACCTGGTTCTCAAGGCAAAGCCTCTCATTGTTACCCCACCCCCACCCCCATACCTAACCACACCACATGCTCCAGTTCTCAAACAGGCCCCACTCTTCCACCACCATGGGCCTCCTGCTGGTCACCATCTGGAATGCAATTACCCCTACACCCACCTAGTTCACTTTTTAAATATCTGATCTCAACTTGAAAATGATTTCCTAAGGGATTCTTTCCCTGAGTCTCCATCTGGGTCAGATCTACTTTTTATATGATCGTCTAGCACTCTACCTATTGACTGTCACAGTTGTAATTTCACTTTTACATGATCATTTGGCTATCTTCACGAGGCAGCAAGCAACCAGATTGATTTTGCTCAGCCCTGGGCCCCAGGAGCTACTCAAACATTTTTTAACAATTTTTTGTACATGTAGATATGTGAGAGCTTAACCACTCTGCTGAACAAGAAAATCAGAGGCCAGATGGAGGATGTGGGCTTTAGCAGAGGCTGGGGAAGACTAGTGGGATGTTGCCCCACTACAGTGTACAAAGCAATATAAATCTCATTAAGACGCTGTTGGTGTTCTTTGTATAGCTTTTGATGATAACTGTAAAAATGCTACAAAGGGTACTAAAACCAGATGGATTTTAAAAGTCATTAATAAAAATGATGCATAAAAAGCTACTCAAAATGGCACCTATATAAAGGGAGTCCTCCCAAAGTTCCCCATTCTGATTTTTCAAGACATCAGGCTTTCCCAACTAGCACCTCAGCTTTCAGATAAGAAACCTAATGAGGCCATGAACGTATCCTATATTTTAACTGAGCAACCTGAGGAACCAAACGCTGGGTGCAGTTTTTGTTAACATTAGTGAGTGGTATTTAGGATAGTCATAGTTTTGATTCTGTTAGTGCCCTGAGCTCCCCATCTCTTCTCTGCATGGGCTCAGAACAGTAAGGAAAAGGCAGTCTACCCTAGGGGCCCACACAGAACAACAATCTACTGCAAACACACAAGGTTGCTGGTTGTTTTTAATGCTTCAGATCTTTGTTTTGAATGTCTGAAAACTGTAAATAAATGACATCATGCCATAGTATCCTTCTGCACCTAGCTTCTCCATTCAGTAGTTTGAAATTCATCTATGTTGATGTATGTAGCTGTATGTCAGTCACTAACAGCTGTGTAATAATCCTTTGAATTGTTTCCCGTTTGATTAATATTGTTTCCAAATAATGCTGCAATAGCACTCTTGCGTATCTCTGTCCGTTTCCTTAGGGTACTTGATTATTTACTGCATCCCTGAATATATTCCGTACCTTCGGCTAGTTGTTGCTTCTATGTCAGCTGCCATGACTAATTCTGGACTTTGCACAAAGACCACCCTGGGGAGGACAGGAAACAGAAATCGTTCAGTGGTATACTTTCTGTACTAGTAAATTTCAATTTGAATAAAGCAATAAAGCAACACAGTGCAGCAATGGGGCAAGGTTGGTAGCCCTGCAGATCTAGGTTTGAATTTATGTCCTCTGCTGTGAGGTATAACTCTGGGTAAACTAAGCTTTCGTTTCCTTCTCTGCAAACTATCTACCTAGCAGGTGGTTGGAAGAATTTGCAAAAATGGCTTGTCAATCACTTAGTTCTGGATGAAGTAGACAGTAGATACATAATAATAAGATATGAACCTGGAAGAGACCAAACCATTATAAAGTAAACCATATTGGAGTTACAAAGTACCAGTGAAAAGATAGTTATTAAAGTCAAATGAATAACTTATTATAATTTATAAACCCAACAAATTTACAGTAACTACAGAATAAGTTTACAAATGTGGGGTGTAATATTTTTGCTTATTTTTCTGTTAACAGCTAATAAAGCTTTATCAAGAAGAGATATAATTCACATACTATATACAATTCACTCAACACAATTCAATGGGTTTTGGTATATCCACAGATGTGTACAACCATCACCACAAAAAAAAAAAAAAAAAAAAAAACCATCACCACATAGAACATTTTCATTATCTCAAGAAGAAATCCCATACCCATTAGCTATCACTCCCTTTGTCCCCCTCCCTCTAATCTTAAGCAATCACTACTCTATTGTCTCTATGAATTTGGTTATTACAGACGTTTCATAAAAACGGACTCATACGATATGTAGTGCCTCACCTCATTCACTTACCATGTTTTCAAGGTTCACCAGGCTGTAGCCTACATCAGTACTTCATTCCTTATGAACAAATAATATCCCATTGTATGGATGGACCACATTTTGTTTATCCATTCTGCAGTTGATGGACGTACGGGTGGTTTCCTCATTTTGGCTATTATGAATAATGCTGCCACTAAAGTTCCATCCAAGTTTGTGTGGACATACATGTTTAGTTATCTTAGGTATATACTTAGTACTGATATTTCTGGGTCAAAGGGTAATTGCCTATTTTATTTTAAGATTTTATTTATTTATTCACAAGAGACACACAGAAAGGGGCAGACATAGAGAGAGAAGCAGGCCCCATTGCAGGAAGCCCATTGTGGGACTCGATCCCGGGACTCTGGGATCACGCCCCGAGCCAAAGAGAGACGCTCAACTGATGAGCCACCCAGGAGTCCCCCTATTTTATTTTTTGAGGAACTGTCAAACCATCTTCCAAAGGGTTGCCCATTCCATCTCTCCACCAGCAGTATGAGGGTTCCAATTTCTCCACATCCTTGACAACACTTGTACTCATCTGATCTTGGAATCTATTCATACCTGTCTCAGTGAGTGTGAAATGGCATCTGCAGGTTTTGATCCGCATTTCCTTTCATGTGATCCTTGGCTGTTTGTCCTACTTTGGAGAAATGTCAGGAGTAGAATATTGAATGTCTATTATATGCCGGGCACTTGGGGTCATGATGATTTTTCCATTAGCCTCTCATTTGATGTGGCATTACACTCCCTATTTTGTAAATGGGAAAATTAAGGCTGGACCAATAAAGCTGAGGATTTGCATTTGAGTTTGAAATCCACTTCAAGCACACCTCATTTGTATTTGCTGGTTTGTACTTGTGTCTCAACCACAGTCAATCTGGCCATGGCAGTGAGTGTTTTCACACCAAGAAAGGCCCACCAGGCACTATTCTGACACACATGGGACAAACAGAGACTACCAACTTCGCCCCCCATCCCCCTCGGAGAGAATGGAGTTCCAGGAGGCCACTTGCCACAGTAATTGGCAGAGCCCGGCCTTGAAAGCAGACGGGCCCCACGCTCCACACTTTCAGTCTGTGTGCACAAGATGTGCCTGGGAAGATCCCAACCAACCACCTACCCACATGCTGCTGGGGTAGGAGAAACAAAAAACTGCATGTACCAGGAGCTGTGGTTGCTACAGAAAATACAGACTGCTTGAGGACAGTAGATACGAGCTCAGGAGGAATAGAAACAACTCTTACTCTATATTTAAGAGGAAAACTCTGGGGCACCTGGCTGGCTCAGTTGGTTCAGCATCTGCCTTTGGCCCAGGTCATGATCCTGGGGTCCTGGGATCCAGTCCCGCATCAGGCCCCCTGCTTAGTGGGGACTCTGCTTCTCTGTCTCCCTCTGCCCTTCCCCCTGCTTGTGCTCATTCTGTCAAATAATCTTAAAAGAAAAAACCCTCCAAGAATCATTATTTTATTGCACTGTTTTTATAGCAAGAAGAATAAAAGACATTTTTTCCCCCAAGTGTATATTCTTTCTGAACTCAACCTTTGGATTGTGTTGTGTGTTGCATTGCACCCCCAGTAAATTCCCATGTCAGGAGTTTGGATCCCCAGGACAACATGCACCTCCCCCCCCTTTTTTACAACACGCTCTTATTTGGAGATGGGTCATCACAGATGTAATCAGTTAAGATAAGGTCATGCTCCTGTGGGGTGGTCTTCTCCAGTGACCAGTGTCCTTAGAAGAGGAAATTTGGACACAGACACACATGCAGCGAGAAGGCCATGTGAAGGTTGTGAAGGGGCAAAGATTCAAGCCACAGGATGCCAAAGATTGGCAGAAATTAGCAGAATCTAGGAGAGGGGCAGGGAACAGATCCATCACAGCCGCGAGGAACCAGCCCTGACCTGACCACACCTGGACCCGAGGCTCTGGCCTTCAGATTGGCAAGGCAACTCATTTCCATTGTCACCCAGTCTGTGCCACTTTGTTGTGGCAGCCCTGGAGAACTCAGAACTCACATGGATTCCTACTGCCACATGGGTAAAACATGGTGAATTCTACTCCAGTGCTAAAGATGACGATTAGTCTCCAACTGCCCAAACCAGTCATCTGTACGGCAAGGTTCATAAGAAATAAGCAATTATGACTTTCCATCACTGTGTACTTTATTCGTGGCAGCTAGGTATTTACAAATATTTGCTAATATAAAAATACAACGGCCAGACAGGCAAAGAGTTGATGCCATGCAACCCTTACTACAAAGACCCTCCAAGTCCTTGAGCTTTGAATTCACTTCCAAACGCTTTCTCTAAGGCTTTAAATAGTTTCAAATATTTCCACGTGAAAACAATTCTGCACCACTTCTGTGCACGGAGACTGGGCTGAGCTCAGTATCTGTATTTTGTGGAGTAGTCCTTTGGAGACACAACCAGGCCGCGGCCTTTCCGGGCGCCCCGGTACACAGTCTCAATGATGTCTATCATTTCCTGTTTGTCTTCCATGGCCCAGTTGATCTTGTTGTTGTTACCAGTACCCAGGTCAATCATGATATGCTTGTTCCTGCAAAGAGGACATGGGGGGGAGGGGTCAGTGCTCACAAAAATCCTTCTAAAAACAGTTCAATAAAAAAAATGCCATTTCCTACCATCTCAGGCTCTTGTTAAACATCAGTGAAGACAAGAACACAGTCAAGAGAATCCACCATGATTTAGAAGATGGAAATAATGTAAACACTATCTTAACACAGCCATGCTTGGTGCAAGCTCCTTCTGTATACTCTGTGACTCCCTCAGGACCCATGTCCTCTGGGGAGCTGAAAGGTCAGAGGGCACAGTTCTAGTCACTTGGACAGTAACAGCATTTTCTGGGGCAGAGGGGTGGGGGAGTGGGGATTTACTTCGGAAACACAACACATGAGATTTTCATGGCACTCTTGGGAGCTCTGGGCGCATACTTTACTAAAGGCCCCAGTGGCCTCAGAATTTTTAAAAAGCCCTAATTGTGAAATTAGTATATTTTGCATTCCTACGATCAGGGAAGTAGACGATATTTTACGAATTTGTTTTTTAAAAGGATACTTTAAAAAATGATCTTGTATGTGCACTTGACAAAGAGAGCAATCTTTTCTGTCCTTGGTGCACTGTTTTCCCCAGGTCTGCTGAACATTAATTTGTTTTCACTAATTTAACTTTTGACTTGAACAAGAATGAAGCGCTCTGTCCTGCAGTCTCTGCTTTGGACGCCTTTCAACCAGAGTGAGCATCCAAAAAGGCAAATTTGATGCTTCTCTACTGCGAACACTCACTTGCAGGGTAACACTGCGCACCCGCACTCGGGCCCAGGGATCTGGGGGCGGGGCCCTGCTCCTTCTTCCCACCAGTGTGCCAGCCATTCTGCGTCCCTACGGGACACCAAACACCTGACTGTTCATGCCCACACTAGCCCCTAGGAATGCATGTGCTCTTTCTAAACTTACTTAGTACTTGTGTCTCTATAAATACCTATCCTCTGGCCCTTCTGTGTCCTTTTGCTAGTCTACTCAGCTGTGGCCAACCCATGAAGCTCAGTGATGGCAGGAACCCTGCTGTATCTGACTTGATGTCCTGGTGGAGACCACAAAACCTGGCAGGACTCAATATATGCATTTGGTGAAAAAAATCAATAGCAGTACTGATGTGCCTCATCTTAGAATTCTGGGTCACAGGAAGAGCAGAAGGAGGGTCTGTATTCTCTTCTGAGAGGCAGTGCTCTGGTTCGGCTGCCACAGGCAGCAGGAGGCTGGACCCAAGACAGCCTCATGAGTCGCACCTGATGGCCTGGGGAGAGTTTTGAGCAGCACGAGAAAAGGCCTAGGCTGCCGTGAAGAGCTGTCGGTAGAAACACGATCTGAAGAGCGTGGGCGCCGAGGGCAGCAAGGAACACGAGGCTGGGATAGAGGAAGGGCCTCAATACTTGGTGGCTGGACATCAGTGACCCTGTCCTGTGGTTCTGGAGAAGCAGAAGTCACAAGGATGCACTTGGATGGTCAACGAAGGAACTATCAAGCCAAGTCCTGCAGGGGTTGCCTGGTTTCTCCCCACTGCAGACAGCAAAGCGAGGAACACGGGTGTAAGACCCACAAATGCCCCTCAGCAGATACCGGATCCAGGAATGACTTTCTGCGGAAGCCCTGGGAAGCTCTGTGGCCGGAATGCTCAGTCCCAATGAAGAACGGTGTGCCCCACCAGTCTTTGCAGATGCCCGGGGCAGGGACTTGAGCTGCAGGGACGGACAGTGCAGGTGACAACTCCAGGGGCTACGGCTGAAGCAAGGTGGGAAGCCGCCCCATGGCACATGCCTTTCCTAGAAGAGGCTGGGAAGCCCCGGCTGAACTGTCCCAGGACCCCTGAGAAATCAGAGCTGCTTCCTCTGTTGCCCTACTGGGTGCTGGGGATCCGAGGCCACGCAGTATGGGTGTCCAGGAGCCCAAGAGGCCTCAGCCTTACTGATTTTGCTTAGGGGAAGGATGTGCATCTATGGACCCGGAGCGCACACTATGGCAGACAAAACCCTACACTCAACCCTGAGAAGTTCCTGCCCTCATCCCTGGGATGGTGATGTGATGAGATGCCAATGCTCAGCAACATTACAGACACATAGGGTCGGGCAGGTGACCCCGAAGGTTACAGATCCACTGACTTTAAAATAAGGGGATGATCCTGGATTATCTGGGTGAGATAATCGGCGGCATAGCAGAAGCAGAACAGGGAAGCGCAGAGACAGTGCAAACCCCGAGATGGAAGGAGCTCAGGAGCAGGGGGCCCCAGCATGCAGCCAGCAAGGACACAGCGGCTTCACACCCACAGCCACAGGAAGTGGACACGGCCACAACCCCACGAGCAGTGGCTTCTTCCCCAATTGATGGCCGGCTAAGGGCCCAGCGCATGACTGGCCTCCTGAGACTGTGGGAGGGGAGCCGCAGAGCCCCAACTCTGACCCACAATGCTGGGCTCCTACTACCTGTGCTGTTTTCAGCTGCTACAGTTGTGCTAACTTGTCACATGAGTACAGGCTGAGACACACCCTATACCGTCCTCACCAGTTGGGGAGCTCTACTTTCCCTTTACATCTAATGCTTAATGTCACTATTTGTCAACTTATGTAGTAACAATAAATAGAAACTGGGACTCCTGGGTGGCTCAGTGGTTGAGCATCTGCCTTTAGCTCAGGGCATGATCCTGAAGTCCTGGGATCAAGTTCCGCATAGGGCTCCCTGCATGGAGCCTGCTTCTCCCTCTGCCTGTGTCTCTGCCTCTCTGTCTCCCATGAATAAATAAATAAAATCTAAAACAACAACAGCAACAACAACAAAACCAAACCCAGAAACTTTGACAAATAAAAACAATGTCAAATGGTGATTTCTTTCCGATTAAAATCTCCACAACACAACTTTTTTGACTCATGATGTTGCTCAACTTTATTATGTAAGTACCATCAAATGTAAAGATATCGTGATTACATCAAGCTTCAGATCAACAATATTTAAGTGAAACGATAATTTTAAGAGAACATACCTGAAGAAAAACATGACAGTACACGGATCGTACAACTCATACATTTTGTTGAAGTCAGGCACTTCTGTAATATCCACAAGATAAATAACTGCAAAATTTTTAACCTAAAAGAGATTGAAAAAAACCCTATAAAATGTCAATTTTTTATTTTGTAAAAGCACATTTAAAAACAAACAAGACTCTGTGTATAAGAGGATAATTTTCAAATCAATTCCCCAGCCTTTTTTCCCAGTAGAGCTAACATGCAGGAAGACAACCCAGCTGGTTCATGGTCCTGACACTGCGCTGTCTATACGTGGTCTAACATTTCCAGGATAGCAGGTTATGGGAATCCTGCAGAAAATGTCCACAGCTACATTATTCATGTTGACCTGGTAATAATCTGTATGAACTTTTCCAAATACTTCACTGCACACAATCAATAACTGCCCTTAGAATTCAGCCCTACGATTCCCCCATTTAGGTTCAAGCACTTGCAGATACTAATACGCTAGTACCCCAAATAATACTGCACAGAACACATGTCCTTTAACTTTTTTCACTAATTAATTGCTATAAATATACGTTTAGTAAGTTCTTTCCCACTTTTCCTGGTGTATATATATGCTCACATATGTAAATGTTTATACTGTTTTAATAAAATGTGATCACACCACATACTTTATATCCTGCTTTAATTACAAACATGCTCTTGTATAAACTACATACTTTCCCCAAACTTTTTTCTTGTGAGCACCAAAGCAAAGTTTTTTTTCTTTTTTTTTTTTTAATTTTTATTTATTTATGATAGTCACAGAGAGAGAGAGAGAGAGAGAGAGGCAGAGACATAGGCAGATGGAGAAGCAGGCTCCATGCACCGGGAGCCCGATGTGGGATTCGATCCCGGGTCTCCAGGATCGCGCCCTGGGCCAAAGGCAGGCGCTAAACCGCTGCGCCACCCAGGGATCCCCAAAGCAAAGCTTATTGATCAATAGTACAAAGCTCCCAAAAAGGGATGGGATCCGAGAGGGCTGCCCCCCAAACAGAATTTTTATGGCTATATAATGCTTCATCAAATGGTTATGTCATTATTTTGTCATTCTTCCATTATTTTCTGATTTTTCATGAAAATAATTCAGATTTTTCATTAATACCAATCATTCACCTGTGAACATTCTTACCCTTAAATTTGTGTACGTATTTCATTATTTCCAAAGATAAATTCCTATAACAGAACCTGTACCACAAGAAGGTGGCATTTAAGGGTCTCTATAAACTCCATTTTAAGGCCTTCCAGGAAGCTCACGCCACCCATAGGTTACAGATTGAGCTGCGCCACCCACGGGAAGAGACATAGCGGAGCCCTAAGCCCAAAACTCAGAATATGGTCCTACTGGGAAGAGGCTCCTTGCAGCCACCACCAGTGAGAAGACTGGCCATTCGGATGGTGGCCTTTAGAGAACCAGCCACGGATGACCTGTGGGGAGCAGGAAAGACACAGAGGACCCAAACATGGAGGATGTGCCAAGGCACTGTCCCTACAGGATTTCAGAGGCAGCATGGCCCTGTGGACACCTTGGTGTGGGGCCCCTGGCCCCCAGAACGTGAGATAATAGACTTCTGTTGTTTTCTCTGCCCACTTGTGGGGCTTTGTTACTGCAGCCACAAGAAACGTGTACAACAGTGATTCTAAAATTCTGAATATAATTTGCAGATGAAGTAACATGGTATCTGGGACCTGCTTTATTTATTTATTTATTTATTTTTTATTATTTATTTATGATAGTCATACAGAGAGAGAGAGAGAGAGAGGCAGAGACATAGGCAGAGGGAGAAGCAGGCTCCATGCACCAGGAGCCTGACGTGGGACTCGATCCCGGGTCTCCAGGATCGCGCCCTGGGCCAAAGGCAGGCGCCAAACCGCTGCGCCACCCAGGGATCCCTGGGACCTGCTTTAAAGACTGCAGTATAATGATGTCAGGGCTCAGGTGACACAAGACTGACAAGTATCAGTCACTGCTGGACCTGCGCGGTGGGTTGAGGGGTGGGCTTACCCTACTCTCTGCTTTCAGGAACATTAAAAGTATTTAACATAGAAACCTAAGCCACCCTCACCAAGGAAAGTTCACATTTGATGAGTGCTGTGTTTGCCCCCCAGCTCCCGTCAGAAGCCTCAGAACCTCACGCGTTGGCTCCTGTGTGGATGCTGATGCCCCCACGTGCCCCACCGTCCAGAAAGCCTTTATATGGCTGATCCAATCTCTGTGAACACATTCCCAAAACCCTGGATTCCTGTGCCAACAGTGAGCACCTCCTTTATTTTCATGATTAGCTAGTAAATTGTATTCTGGTTTTATTTAAAATAAGACAAACTGTACCACAGAGGTTAAGCCTGTGTGACAGTCACTGTTCAGATACACAGATGGTCCGGCAGCAGAAGCAAACCGTCACGTTAGGTTCACTTCCCCCAAACATGAACATGCTCCTACCTCACTGTAGACTGAGCGCTACTTTGTGCAAGGCTCTTCTCACCCATGACTTATAGTTCTTCCAAATTGGGACATTACTCCCGTTTTGTGCATAATGAAATCAAGGCTCAGAAAGACAAAACGCCTCTAAGCTGCAAGGGAAGCAAGTGGCAAAGCTGAGACTCACCGTGTCTGGCTCCGAAGGCCAAACTCTGGATGGATCCCCTACCTGAGCCTTGAACAAACTGGCGTGCCCAAAGGGGACAGGAGGCCTGGGCGGGTGGGGAGTGTGCCAGCCGGGAGAGCCGTGTGTGCATGAGAGGACAAGGCAGGGGCAGAGGCAGTGCCCGGGAAGGGGGTTAGAGGTGGAACGTGAGCCTGGGGACCTTCTAGGCCACAGTTCAGGCGATGAAGCTGCTTACAAGTAAGGAGGGCTTGGAAACTTGAGGAAACGAAGGAGCACCTGTAGAGACGGTCTTACAAGGCATGCTGGTGTGCTGGTGTGGCTGTACTCTGGGCACCACTGCCTACATCCAACAGGGGCTGGGCCATAGCCACTGCAGAGCCAAAGGCAGGTAAGGGGTGGCCAAGGAGCTGCACTCACAAACCGAGACCGGGGACCTGTCCAGGGAGGGAGGTGGTCAAGGCAGGTGAAAGTCCACGTGCATCCATGACTCTGGCTACTGGAAGGTCATCCACCAGTGACTGTGCCAGACAGCGCAGGGCTGAGGTGCGACCAGCACAAGGCACTAAAGAGGGACTGGCCCCACTAGGAGGGGACCATGAAGAGAGGACGTCACTGAGGGACGGTGCAGAGGCAGGGCCTCCCCTGGCCACCCCCAATTCCCTCTTTTCCTGGTGAAACAGGAGAAGGCAGCTGAGCAGCATATAGGCCCAAAGAGCCTCCGTGCAAAGTGTTATTTCACTCCACAGCCGCCCCCAGATAGCAGCACTCTCCTCTGCGGAGCGGTCCTGGCAAAGTGACCCTGCCAGTTCTTACCCTGCCTACACTGGAATTTCACTAAGCAGAGACACTTTCTTTTATTGCTTTCTACGTATAAAACAAAGATACTATGGTTTAAAATAAAAGATTTTTAAAAAGATTTTATTTATTTATTCAAGAGAGAGACCGAGAGAGGCAGAGACACAGGCAGAGGGAGAAGCAGGGTCCCAGCAGGAAGCCCAATGCGGGACTCGATCCTAGGACTCCAGGATCATGCCCTGACGCACCACTGACTGAGGCACCCAGGAGCCCCTAAATATTGGTTTTTTAGTGAAACTTTAAGAGTGGGACCTCTTTCCTTTAGCCTCCAATGATGAGTAAGAAAACTGTAGTTTATTCAGAGTAAAATAAACAGGGGCGCCTGGGTGGCGCAGTCAGGTGGAGTGTCCAACTCTTGGTTTCAGCGCAGGTTGTGATCTCAGGTTGTCCCAGGGTCATGGGATCAAGTCTCTGCTGGGGTATCCCTCTGCCCCCCTCCTGCTCCTCCCACCACTCACTGACATGCTCTCTCTTTCTCTCAAAAAAAAAAAAAAAAAAAAAAAGTACAATAAACCACCAAGTGACACCCACTACTTGTTTCCTTCCCATCCATATGAATCACATCATGGTTCTGCAGGCAAATTTGAGGCTGGGCACCGTGAGTTTGCTGTACCGGACTCACACACAGCACCAGTAAATATGTTTACTGAATGAATCTTAACAACAAACTTGTATTTCGAAAGGCAAGAAACATAATGTCACTAAAAATGTGTTTCTGGACAGTGTGAGCTTACTGATGTTATCCTGAGTTTGGAGTTCAAGCAGACCAGCCTTCAGGCATGGTCTGGTGCCTTCCTGGGAAGCTCTCAAGCTCCTGCAGCTCAAGTCCTCGCAAAGGGAGGGGTGGCCATCAGGAGCGTGGCCAGGTGATGGCCGTCCCGTGGCTCTGGGGCCTTCCTCCAACTCTGGGCCACCCGACAGTGTCCTTCCTCTGAACAGCCTCCGTCTGCCAAAGCTTCTCCTAACACGGACTACATGGCTTCTCATCTCAAGCCCTTCCACAACAGTCTCATCTATTTCACCCGTGTCACACCTGGTAGGGAATCTGTGATCCACTACAATCCTGTGTATTTTTTATAAAACTGAAATGAAACTAGGGGTCTACTCTATTTTCTCTATTTAAAAAAGATTCACTTTGAAAATAGAGAAACAGAATGGAAAAACCACTGCCATGTGTTCAGCCCCGTATTTTTAAGTAAACTCTAACCCCAATGCGTGATCTTGATCAAGGCCCCAAGATCAAGAGCGCCCGCTCCACTGACTGAGCCAGCCAGGTGCTCCAGCCCAGTATTTTTTAAACAAGTTACAGAACTTAAAAATATACAACAATCAAATAAAATCAATAGGAGTGTCTTGTAGTGAAAAGTCCTTCCCTTTCCTCAGACCCACACACTCACGTGTGAGGAAGTCATGTTTGCCCTCCTTTCTCCAGCTGACATCATTAGCAAATGCCCACAGTATTTAGAAAATCATCTTTCTACATGATTTCTAAAATAATTTTTTAGCAGCCAAATAATACACTATCGGGTGAAGCAGACATTCCCAATTCAAATCCCAACTGTCCATTTCGCAGCGTGAACAAGTGACCTGGTGTACCTGCCTCAGGGATGTGAAGGCCACACGGGGGTTACCTGCTCATGATCTAGAGATTTTGGTCGTCACGCTGCTGTCCTATCACCGACCCTTTCACTGCTTCCAGCTCTGCTGAGAAATCACAGCAAATGTCCCGTGGAGAAGAGTCCTCTTTAGAGAGCTGGGCTACTGAGTTCTAAGGCCTTTCATGTGATGCCCAATTGCTTCCAGAAGTGTGTCAGTCTACAGTTGTGTCAGTATTAACCCTCTTGGTGCCACTGCAGTAAATTCCTTCCCTCTGATGTATGAGAAACGGCAGCATGCTACTTCAACGTGTGCATCTCTGAAGCTTACTTAACCACTAGGATCTCTTTTTTTAGGTTCTTTGCCTCTCTACCCATGGGAGTCATCTTTTTTTTTTTTTTTTAAAGATTTATTTATTTATTCAGAGAGAGAGAGAGAGAGAGGCAGAGACACAGGCAGAGGGAGAAGCAGGCTCCATGCAGGGAGCCCAACGTAGGACTCAATTCCAGGTCTCCAAGATCATGCCCTGGGCTGAAGGTGGCGCTAAACCACTGAGCCACCCGGGCTGCCCACCTACACGTTTTATAAGCACACCTCCTTTTCCTTCAACAAGTCACTGACCAAGCTGTGCAGCCGTCCTTCATCATATGCCACTAAATCTGTTTCCAAGTTGACAGGACTCACGCAAATCACTAAGGCAGCACAAGGCCACCGGTCCAACCTTTCCCACAGAGCTCCTCCAGCTAAGAACCCACCCAGGAAGCTGGGGAGCATGTTCTGGACTGTCAATTGGCACAGTGTATTTTAGTTCTGAAGATTCCATTTTTAGGTAATTCACATCGAAGCCTCAAAAATACTGCGCGATGACTTTATTTTCCCAAGCTGTCTGCCTGATTAGCAACTTCTGTGACGTGAATGACAAGGTCACTGATAACAGTGGCTAATGACTCCTGCCTATGTTACCTGCCATGTGACAGGAAGTGGTCCAGAAGCCTGTTATGCTAATTCTATCCTCAGGACTATCAATGGGTTAGGCACTACTACCCCTTTCTTGCAGACAGTAAAGTGAGGCACAGAGACAAGTTACGTAGGATCACATGGGGAGCACGTAGCAGACACCAGCACTCCATGCTGCCCCTCATAGCCTGCTGCTAGCTCCAAGGTCACTGCACCCAGAAACACAAAGCCATAGCAAACATACACAAGTTCCTGGCGCTTATGAGATACCTCATTTGACTGCACGTCACCTCCAGGAAGATTCAATTTACTTTATGCAACACTTAAGAATGATCCCTTAAAATCATTTCCGAAAAGTTCCATGTCTATTTGTCTCATATACAATTTTCTTGAATGTATGATCCTGAATCAATGATGTCACCGAGGTTTTGCATATCTTAAACTCTATTTGCATGGGGTTTTTTTTAACATGCAAAAATTAAATGTCCCATTTATTCTTCCCCATTGTGGGGTTTAAGTTAACAGCGAGCTGTGACAAACTGTTCCTGCAAAATGGTAAGACAGCTCAGAGGTACACAGCCTCTCCCTAAGGCTGTGCATAAAATCAGGTTTTAAACAGGAAACTTTGTTATTACCACTCTACCAAGCTCCAGACATCTGTAAAATCATTAAGCTTACCTCCCATGTTTTCAGGGCAGCTCAAAACTAATACAGCATGAGGTGGTGGCCGAGAGGTTGGCACCATCAGAGCATCAAGTCAACACACCACATTCCAGGAGAAACAATCTAATCAAGTCCAGCCTAAACGGTGGAACTTTTACTCACTTTAAAACAGCTGGGGTATCCAAACAGGGCTCGAGACAAGATGAGGAAGATCCCCCACTATCTGCCATTTCTGCAGAGGGAGATTTTTAGATAGTTAAGTTGTTCTTTATACTAAAACTTTAAATTTCAAAAATTCCTGTTGAGCTCAAGAAGGACTTCCAGAATTTTAAACTCATGTTTTGCCTTTACACTAAGAAGAAAATAAAACAATTATCTTGTGATGAGTTTCAAGTTTGCATTTCTAATAACTGTACTATATAATATTAAGTTTATTAAAACAGAAATCTAAATTTTTTTTTTTGAAATCCAAATTTTTGGACAAAAGAAAAAGTACCTTAAAGATAAAACAAAAACAAATACTCAAAATGAGCCCAACTAAACTGTTCTTATCAGTAGGCTCGATCCCAGAGTGCGTTCCTCAGTGATCCCCCAGTCCAGCCTACAGCTGACACACAGGGAAGGGAAAAGAACAAACAACTTGCTGAAAGTCCCTAAGAGCTCAGGTTAACACAAAATCTGTCTCCTAAAGAAGAGCGTCTTGCTGGGTTTTGCCCGGGTATGAAGAGCCAAATGAGCCTCCCGTCTCTAACCATCCTGACCCTGCACCGAGGGCAGCAGGAGCTGGTCACCACCTGGTGTTAATGCCCCCACATGCCCTGCACAATTCAGAACACACACCCTACGTTATTTCAATGTCAAGAGAGCAGCAATGGTGTTTCTCAGGAAAGAGCTTGGAGGTGGTTCTTCATTGACCACAGCAGTGTCTGCTCTTGACGCGACAAACTGGCACCGCTCCACTGACGATTTGTGGCCCCAACCAGGAGGATCCCCAGTGGCAGGACGCCGCAGCTCTCCCGAGCTCCCCAGGCACCTCCCCAGGCTCCCCAAGAAGAGGAAGGGAACGGCAGTCTCCCAGCACCCTCACTCTGATCCCAAACTCTGCCAAGTGGTTTTTGGAAGCCACTTCAGAATTCCCAGGGCAGCTTTTGGGCAGAGCTGCGTGTGGACCTCACCCCAGACCTGCAGAACGAGAACCTCGGAGATGCACCTGAGCAAGTCTTCCAAGCGATCCTCACGTGACTGACCGGAAAGACGGCCTCCACAGTTCCACGGTTCCCGATGCTACCACCCGGCCTCGCTTTGCTTGTCCCGCCACACAGGAGATCAGAAAAAGTAGCAGTGGAAGGTCAAATAGTTGTCAGTGAACTAACCTCAATGTGGGGTCCTGCTCTGACCCCCGAGACCTCGCCTTTCCTAAACACATCTGTCCCTAACACCTGTTACCACCTACTGAGCTATCTTAAGCCCTTCTTCCTCAGAAAGAAATCATGGCTTTAATGTTTCCATTACCGTTCCTCTCCCATAAAACGACCTCTCCTTATTTACGGAGTATCAGTAAGTAATCTACGAACAACACCCTCATGGGTTTGCGCTTGTCCTTTGCTACAATGACACATCCAAATGAAAGTTCTCCTGAAATGAGCCCACAGAGCCCACAGGAGAGCACCAGGTGCCGCTGGTTCTGGAACTGCCAACAGAGCCTCCAACGAGCCGGGGTGCCGGCATGGTGACCCAGACTGGGTCCCACCAGGCAAGTCTCCCAGAGCACGTCTGAGCTGGGAGTGCAATTAGGGTACAGAGACGGGTCGGAGAACAGGCTTTCCTTCTCCTGACAGGCACGACTGCCTCCCACACACAGGGAGCAAAGCACCAAAAACTGGCAATCCTGGGCGGCTACCCGGCCACAATGGCGTTCCACCAAGTCCCTAGGTGTGCTGTTCCCAGCTCCATGCAGGTGGCACCATGAACCCCTTCAAAACCTGCTCCCACCAAAGGACCGTAGCCTCGGGGCACAGGGCCAGGCGCCCTGACCCTGCTGCTCCCTAGCCCCTGAGGCCTGGAGCCTCCACGCATGGGGTCGGGCCCTTGGACCCTGCTGCGCCTCTGCAGCCTGGAGGAAGAGGAGGACCCGTACGCGGTCCCCAACTCCAACCCTGCAGCCACCCAGCAAGCGCGGCAAACTAAAGACCCCAGCTTTCGGGCCGATGCCCGGCGGGGCCGTGTTACCTTCTCCGCGATGCTGTACAGCACCTCGTCCATCTTCATACACGTGGGGTCCCAGTCGTGCCCAAAGCGGATGACTACCACGCGGTCCTCCTCCGAAAGGATGGCCTGATCCACCTGCCAGCCGTTGTGCAGGTGCGGGAGCATGTACGACATCTCGGGCGGCTCCGGGGACACCTGCGAGAACTGCGCGCACCGGCCACCCGGCCCACGGCGGGGCGAGGGCTGCACGTCACAGCCGCCCGCGCCCCGCGCCCCGCGCCCCGCGGCAGACCTCGCCCCCGACCCAGAACTGCAGGAAGCCCCAGCCCTGGAGGACGGACGGGGCCGAGGGGGCGCCCTGCACACCCAGCCCCGGCGCGGAGACCCCGGGGTCGCCCCATCCGTGCCGCGCGGTCCCACTGCGGGGGGGGCCTGGACCCCTGCAGACCTCGGCCCGCCCCGGGACCCCAGGCCCCGGTCAAGCTCCCCCCCTGGAAGGAGAACGGGGCCACGAGGACGCCCCGCAGACGCCAGCCCCTCCCTCCCTCACCCCTGCTCCCCGCTCCGTCCGCCCGCACCTCAGCCGACCCGAGCCTCCCGCGCGGCAGCCCTTCCCGGCGGGGACGCGAGCCGGTCGGTGCGTGCGCGTCGACGTCAGCGTGTGTCCGCCGACGTGCGCGTGTCCGCCGACGCGCGCGTGCCCGGCGCCGGGAGGGCGGGACACCGAGCCGGGGCTCCCGTGTGCGCCCGGGCGGTGCGGCTGGTGGCCCCCGGGCCCCGCGGGGTCGGTTTCCTGAGGTGTCGCCGCGCTCACGGGGGTCCCGGCTGTGCCGCCTGATTCTCAGCCCCAGTCAGGCCCCTCGGAGCGACCCAGCTTCACCGCGGCGCCACCGTGACCTGGGGGAGGGGGCGGGACAGAGAAGACCCCTGGGACCTGGGGGAGGGGGCGGGACAGAGAAGACCCCTGGGACCTGGGGGGGGGACGAGACAGAGAAGACCCCTGGGACCTGGGGGGGGGACGAGACAGAGAAGACCCCTGGGACCTGGGGGAGGGGGCGGGACAGAGAAGACCCCTGGGACCTGGGGGGGGGACGAGACAGAGAAGACCCCTGGGACCTGGGGGAGGGGGCGGGACAGAGAAGACCCCTGGGACCTGGGGGGGGGACGAGACAGAGAAGACCCCTGGGACCTGGGGGAGGGGGCGGGACAGAGAAGACCCCTGGGACCTGGGGGAGGGGGCGGGACAGAGAAGACCCCTGGGACCTGGGGGAGGGGGCGGGACAGAGAAGACCCCTGGGACCTGGGGAGGGACGAGACAGAGAAGACCCCTGGGACCTGGGGGGGGACGAGACAGAGAAGACCCCTGGGACCTGGGGGAGGGGGCGGGACAGAGAAGACCCCTGGGACCTGGGGGGGGGACGAGACAGAGAAGACCCCTGGGACCTGGGGGGGGGACGAGACAGAGAAGACCCCTGGGACCTGGGGGAGGGGGCGGGACAGAGAAGACCCCTGGGACCTGGGGGGGGGACGAGACAGAGAAGACCCCTGGGACCTGGGGGGGGGACGGGACAGAGAAGACCCCTGGGACCTGGGGGAGGGGGCGGGACAGAGAAGACCCCTGGGACCTGGGGGGGGGGGCGGGACAGAGAAGACCCCTGGGACCTGGGGGAGGGGGCGGGACAGAGAAGACCCCTGGGACCTGGGGGAGGGGGCGGGACAGAGAAGACCCCTGGGACCTGGGGGGGGGACGAGACAGAGAAGACCCCTGGGACCTGGGGAGGGGGCGGGACAGAGAAGACCCCTGGGACCTGGGGAGGGGGCGGGACAGAGAAGACCCCTGGGACCTGGGGGGGGGACGAGGACAGAGAAGACCCCTGGGACCTGGGGGGGGGACGAGACAGAGAAGACCCCTGGGACCTGGGGGAGGGGGCGGGACAGAGAAGACCCCTGGGACCTGGGGGAGGGGACGGGACAGAGAAGACCCCTGGGACCTGGGGGGGGACGAGACAGAGAAGACCCCTGGGACCTGGGGGGAGGGGACGAGACAGAGAAGACCCCTGGGACCTGGGGGGGGGACGAGACAGAGAAGACCCCTGGGACCTGGGGGGGGGACGAGACAGAGAAGACCCCTGGGACCTGGGGGGGGGACGAGACAGAGAAGACCCCTGGGACCTGGGGGGGGGACGAGACAGAGAAGACCCCTGGGACCTGGGGGGGGGGACGAGACAGAGAAGACCCCTGGGACCTGGGGGGGGGGACGAGACAGAGAAGACCCCTGGGACCTGGGGGAGGGGGCGGGACAGAGAAGACCCCTGGGACCTGGGGGAGGGGACGAGACAGAGAAGACCCCTGGGACCTGGGGAGGGGGCGGGACAGAGAAGACCCCTGGGACCTGGGGGAGGGGGCGGGACAGAGAAGACCCCTGGGACCTGGGGGAGGGGGCGACAGAGAAGACCCCTGGGACCTGGGGGGGGCGGGACAGAGAAGACCCTGGGACCTGGGGGAGGGGGCGGGACAGAGAAGACCCCTGGGACCTGGGGAGGGACGAGACAGAGAAGACCCCTGGGACCTGGGGGGGGACGAGACAGAGAAGACCCCTGGGACCTGGGGGAGGGGGCGGGACAGAGAAGACCCCTGGGACCTGGGGGGGGGACGAGACAGAGAAGACCCCTGGGACCTGGGGGAGGGGGCGGGGACAGAGAAGACCCCTGGGACCTGGGGGGGGGGACGAGACAGAGAAGACCCCTGGGACCTGGGGGGGGACGAGACAGAGAAGACCCCTGGGACCTGGGGGGGGGGACGAGACAGAGAAGACCCCTGGGACCTGGGGGGGGGACGGGACAGAGAAGACCCCTGGGACCTGGGGGGGGGACGAGACAGAGAAGACCCCTGGGACCTGGGGGAGGGGGCGGGACAGAGAAGACCCCTGGGACCTGGGGGAGGGGGCGGGACAGAGAAGACCCCTGGGACCTGGGGGGGGACGAGACAGGAGAAGACCCCTGGGACCTGGGGGATGGGGCGGGAAGAGAGACCCCTGGGACCTGGGGGGGGACGAGACCAGAGAAGACCCCTGGGACCTGGGGAGGGGGCGGACAGAGAAGACCCTGGGACCTGGGGAGGGGGGGGAGGGGACAGAGAAGACCCTGGGAGCTTGGGGGGGGACGTGTACGAGAAGACTGCCCTGGGACCCGTTGGGTGAGGGGGCTGGACAGAGAAGACCCTGGTACCTGGGGGGGGTGGGACGAGACAGTGAAGACCCAGGGACCCTGGGGGAGAGGGAGGGGGCGGGACGAGAGAAGACCCCTGGGACCTGGGGGGGGGACGAGACAGAGAAGACCCCTGGGACCTGGGGGTGGGGACGGACAGAGAAGACCCCCTGGGGGACCTGGGGGGGGACGAGACAGAGAAGACCCCCTGGGGACCTGGGGGGGGGGACGGGGGGACAGAGAATGACGCCTGGGACCTGGGGGGGGGACGAGACAGAGAAGACCCCTGGGACCTGGGGAGGGGGGGGGCGGGACAGAGAAGACCCCTGGGGGACCTGGGGGAGGGTGCAGGGACAGAGAAGACCCCTGGACCTGGGGGGGGGGCGGACAGAGAAGACCCCTGGGACCTGGGGGAGGGGGCGGGACAGAGAAGACCCCTGGGACCTGGGGGGGGGGCGAGACAGAGAAGACCCCTGGGACCTGGGGGGGGGGCGGGACAGAGAAGACCCCTGGGACCTGGGGGGGACAGAGAAGACCCCTGGGACCTGGGGACAGAGAAGACCCCCTGGGACCTGGGGGGGGGCGAGGACAGAGAAGACCCCTGGGACCTGGGGGAGGGGGCGGGACAGAGAAGACCCCTGGGACCTGGGGGGGGGACGAGACAGAGAAGACCCCTGGGACCTGGGGGAGGGGGCGGGACAGAGAAGACCCCTGGGACCTGGGGAGGGGACGAGACAGAGAAGACCCCTGGGACCTGGGGGGGGGACGAGACAGAGAAGACCCCTGGGACCTGGGGGGGGGACGAGACAGAGAAGACCCCTGGGACCTGGGGGGGGGGACGAGACAGAGAAGACCCCTGGGACCTGGGGGGGGGGACGAGACAGAGAAGACCCCTGGGACCTGGGGGGGGGGACGAGACAGAGAAGACCCCTGGGACCTGGGGGGGGGACGAGACAGAGAAGACCCCTGGGACCTGGGGGGGGACGAGACAGAGAAGACCCCTGGGACCTGGGGGAGGGGGCGGGACAGAGAAGACCCCTGGGACCTGGGGGGGGGACGAGACAGAGAAGACCCCTGGGACCTGGGGGGGGGACGAGACAGAGAAGACCCCTGGGACCTGGGGGGGGGGACGAGACAGAGAAGACCCCTGGGACCTGGGGGGGGGACGAGACAGAGAAGACCCCTGGGACCTGGGGGGGGGACGAGACAGAGAAGACCCCTGGGACCTGGGGGGGGGACGAGACAGAGAAGACCCCTGGGACCTGGGGGGGGGACGAGACAGAGAAGACCCCTGGGACCTGGGGGGGGGCGGGACAGAGAAGACCCCTGGGACCTGGGGGGGGGGCGGGACAGAGAAGACCCCTGGGACCTGGGGGGGGGGCGGGACAGAGAAGACCCCTGGGACCTGGGGGAGGGGGCGGGACAGAGAAGACCCCTGGGACCTGGGGGAGGGGGCGGGACAGAGAAGACCCCTGGGACCTGGGGGAGGGGGCGGGACAGAGAAGACCCCTGGGACCTGGGGGAGGGGGCGGGACAGAGAAGACCCCTGGGACCTGGGGGAGGGGGCGGGACAGAGAAGACCCCTGGGACCTGGGGGGGGGACGGGACAGAGAAGACCCCTGGGACCTGGGGGAGGGGGCGGGACAGAGAAGACCCCTGGGACCTGGGGGAGGGGGCGGGACAGAGAAGACCCCTGGGACCTGGGGGAGGGGGCGGGACAGAGAAGACCCCTGGGACCTGGGGGGGGGGACGGGACAGAGAAGACCCCTGGGACCTGCGGGAGGGGGCGGGACAGAGAAGACCCCTGGGTCCTGCGGGGGGGGGGTGGGACAGAGAAGACCCCTGGGACCTGGGGGGGGGGACGGGACACAGGACCAGGGACCATGACAGTGCTGGAGAAGGCCTGTCCTGCTCACCCCACACCCAGCCCCAAGGTAATCAGGGCAGTGGTGCTTTCCAGACTAGGTGCAGCTGGCTTGTCAAATCACTCTGTCTACAGAAGACAAGCTAAGGTGTAAGTCAAACACCTATAGTCCTTGTTCACCCATCACCCCATCCACTTCCAGACGCATCCTTTTTGTTAAGAAGCTGAATGGAGGATCACCTATGTCCTGCGAGATCCTCTCACTGCAGTGAAGGTGGGTTGTCGAAGCGCCACTATGGTCTCCATTTGGGTAGTTTCCATCCTGCTGGAGGAAGTCCTGTACACGGTCGGCTTCTGTCATTCCCACTTCCCTGTGGCCCCTGACCCCTGGCAACCACTGACCTCCTGCCTGCCTCCCCGCACTTGCCTATTCTAGGCAGTTTGTATAAGTGGAAACAAACCATGACGTCTCCTGTGACTGCCTTCTCAAGGGCCGCGCTGTAGCGGGCGTCAGGATTTAGTCCTCATTGCTGGTTACTATTTCATCATACGCATATGTGCATTTTATTTATTTTTATTTTTTTATAAATTTATTTTGTATTGGTGTTCAATTTGTCAACATATAGAATAACACCCTGTGCTCATCCCGTCAAGTGCCCACCTCAGTGCCAGTCACCCAGTATGTGAATTTTATTTATCCATCATCTGACATTTGGCTGTTTCCACTTTCTGCCCGTTATGCATAATGCTGCTGTGAACATCTGAATTTGTTTTTGTATGGACTTAAGTTTTCGCTTCCCTAAGAGTATATGAGTGGAAAGCCGGGATCATATGATAACTGTGTTTAACATTTTATGGAATACGAACTGTTTTCAAAAACGGCTGCAGCTTTATTTTTTTTTTATTTTTTTAAGAGAGCACATGTATGCCCCCAAGTCGTATGGGGAGTGGCAGAGGGATGGGGGCGGGGAAGGGAGGCAGGGGAAGCAGGCTTCCCACTGAGCAGGGACTGCGGGGACTCCATCCCCAGGACCCAGAGACCACAACCTGAGCCTTAGCAGACGTTAACCTACTGAGCCACCCAGATGCCTCGTGGCTGCACCGTCTAACATTCCCAACAGCAAAGTGTGAGAGGTTTGATCCCTCCACGTCTTTGCCTACACTTGTTATTTGTGTATTTTTTATTACAGCCTTGTGGTAGATGTGCACTGATACTGTGATTTTGACTTGCATTTCCGTGATGGTTAACAATATACAGAGCATCCTCTCATATACTTATCCTCCACTTGGAGAAATATCTGTACATATCCTTTACCCATTTAAAAAAAGTTATCTTTATTATTGAGTTTTAAGAGTTTCATTAGATATATGATTTTAAAATATTTCTTCCCATTCTGTTGACCACACTTCTTATTGGCATCATTTGCAGCCCAAAAGTTTTTTTTTTTTTTTTTAGCCCAAAAGTTTTAAATATTCATTATGTCCAGTTCATCATTTCCTTTTGTTGCTGTGTTGTATGTTTCGGTGTCATACCTAAGAAACCATTACCTCATTCAATGTTGTGAATATTTACTCCTGCTTTCTTCTAAGAATTTTTAACTTCTTTTCTTTTTTTTTACAACTTTTTTTTTTTTTCTAAGTAAGCTTTAGGCCCAGTGTGGGACTTGAACTCATGAGTTGCATGCTCTACAGACTGAGCCAGCCAGGCACCTCCATTAACTTTCACATTTGGGTCTTTAATCACTGTGAGTGAACTTCTGTGTATGTGGGTGCTAGGTGTCCACCTTCATTCTTTGCATATTTAGACATCCACTTGTTCTGACGCCGTTTATTGGGAATATTATTCTTTCCCTATCAGAGTGTCCTGGCACCCTTGATGGAAATCAGTTGATTTTGTTTTTTGTTTGTTTGGTTGGTTTGGTTTGTTTCCGATTGTTTGTTTGTTTGTTTGTTTGTTTGTTTAAATCAGTTGATTTTGAATGTAAGGATTATTTCTGGATTCTCAGTTCTATCCCACTGATATGTATGTCTAGCCTAATGTCAGTACCACGCTTTCTTGATGCAGCTTTGTGTAGGTCTTGAAATTAGGAAGTATGAGCCCTCCACCTTTATTCCTTTTCATGATTGGTTTGGCTATTCTGGGTCCCTTGTATTTGCATATGAACTTTAGGATTAGCTTGTCAATTTCTGCAAAAAAGGCAGCTGGGATTTTGACAGGGACTGTGTTGACTCTTCACCAATTTAGGGAGTACTGTGCTGCCATCTTAATGTTGAGTCGTCAGTGGGTGAAGGATGTCTTTCCATTTGGTTAGGTCTTTATTTCTATAACTTTTATATTTTCCAGTGTTCACGTCTTATGCTTTTTTTAGGGAGGGAAATTAAATTAATTCCTAAGTATTTTATTCTTTTTTGATGATATTTAAATGGAATTGTTGAGGTGCCTGGATGGCTCAGTAGATTAAGCCTCTGACTCTTGATTTTGGCTCAGGTCATGATCTCAGGATCCTCGGATGGAGCCCCACATTGGGCTTTGTGCTCAGCAGGGAATGTGCTTGAGGATTCTCTCCTCCTCCTCTGTTCCTCTTCTGTCTCTCTAAAATAAATAAATAAATCTTAAACATAAATAAATAAATGGAATTGTTTTAAATATTTTTAGATTATTTATAACTAGTGTATAGAAATATGGTTGATCTTTGGATACTGATCTTGCATTCTGCAATCTTGCTGAATCATTCATTACTTGGAATAGTTTTTTAGTTGGATACTTAGGATTTTCTATATACAAAATCATGTCATCTGCAAATAGGGACAGTTTTACTACTTTTATAGTCTGGATGCTTTTCATTGTGTTTTTGCCTACCTGCCCTGTTGAATAGAAGTGGCAAGAGAGACTTGTTCCTCATCTTAGAGGGAAAGCATTCAGATTTTATTTTTTTATTTATTTATTTTAATAATAAATTAATTTTTTATTGGTGTTCAATTTGCCAACATACAGAATAACACCCAGTGCTCATCCCGTCAAGTGCCCCCCTCAGTGCCCGTCACCCATTCACCCCCACCCCGTGCCCTCCTCCCCTTCTACCACCCCTAGTTCGTTTCCCAGAGTTAGAGTCTTTATATTCTGTCTCCCTTTCTGATATTTCCTACCCATTTCTTCTCCCTTCCCTTCTATTCCCTTTCACTATTTTTTATATTCCCCAAATGAATGAGAACATATAATGTTTGTCCTTCTCCGATTGACTCATTTCACTCAGCATAATACCCTCCAGTTCCATCCACGTTGAAGCAAATGGGGGGTATTTGTCAGGGAGCAGGAGTCCCTGTGTGTCCTTATGAAAGGATACAGGTATCCAGTGTTCCTTCCTTCAGAGCACTGGCTTGAGTTAGGTTGAGGAAGAGAGCATTTTGACTGAACTAATGAAAAATCAATGGAGACTTTTATTTATTTATTTTTTTCAATGGAGACTTTTAAAAAAAGAAAGGTAAGAAAGAAAAATGACTGGAGAGCCGTATAGCACCCCCAGAGGAATTTGCATTTTTAAAATTATTTTTAGCGGGGGAGGGGCAGAGGGAGAGAGAGAACCTTAAGCAGGCTCCTCATCTAGTGCAGAACCTGATGTGGGGCTCAATCCCATAGCCAGAGGTCATGACAAGAGCCAAAATCAAGAATCCGACCCTTAAGAATCCTCCAGTTACCTCCGGAATTTGCATTTGTATTTATTTTTTATTTTTTTAAAGATTTTGTTTATTTATTCATGAGAGAGAGAGAGAGAGACAGAGAGAGAGAGGCAGAGACACAGGAAGAGGGAGAAGCAGGCTCCACGCAGGGAGCCTGAGCCACCCAGGCTGCCCTGGAATTTGCATTTTTAAAAGAAAAAAAATTATTTGAGTCAGATGTAAGACAATGTTAAAGTGAGACTTTGCTTTCAAATTCCAGCAGAGGCCCCGTATTGAAAATAAATGATTTAAAATGCTTACATGAAAAAAAAAATGCTTACATGTGGGGCCCTGGGTGTCTCAATCAATTAAGTGACCAACTCTTGATCCACAGGTGAACAGAGAGGAGTCTCATGTGCTAATAAGCTTAGAACAAAGCAGGTCATGAAGGCTACATAAGGGTTGATTCCATGAACATAAGTGCAGAAATATGCCAAACCAAACCACATATTGTTTAGGCTAATTTTGCCTCTTTTATCTCTTGGTATACTTCATTTTATTGCACTTTACAGATCCTGCATATTTTAGAAGTTGAAGGTTTGTGGCAACTCTACCAGCACCGTTTTTCCAACAGCATTTACTCACTTACTATCTCTCATATTTTGGTAATTCTCGCAATATTCCAAACTTTTTTCATTATTAATATAAGTTATAATTATATAATTATTATAAAAACTTATTTGTTGTGATGATATGTGACTAGTGATCTTTGATGTTACTCGTGTTGTTGTTTGGGGCACCGCGATTTGTGCTCCTCCTAGAAGCAGTAACCTGGGGTTAACCAGACTGATGTCCACTGTGGGCTACTGAGCACAGCTGCACCCTTTCCCCAGACTTTTCATTTCCTGTGGTTCTCCTCTTTGGGGAGGTGGATATGAGGGTTTCCCTCCTGCCCCCTAGTGTGGCTGCCTCTCAAAGTCTTCCCTTGCTGCGTACTTGATGTCTCAGTGATTGTGTTTGCTGAGCATCAGGCTGACCACCTTGGGTTTAGTTCTGATAGAAGATGGTGGACTTACTGATAAATGTGTTGTTTTCTGATTGCTCTGCCTACTGGCCATTCCCCCCCACCCCCTTGGGCCTCCCTGGTCCCTGAGAACCACCATATTGAGATTAGGCCAGTTAATAACCCACAGTGGCCTCTAAGCATTCAGCTGAAAGGAAGAGTCACAACTCTCACTTTAAATCAAAAGTTAGACAGGGGGGCACCGGGAGGGGGGGCTCTGTCAGTGCAGCATCTGCCTTCAGCTCAGGTCATGATCCTGGGGTCCTGGGATCAGGTCCTGGGATCGAGTCCCACGTCAGGCTCCCTGCTCAGTGGGGAGTCTGCTTCTCCTTCTCCCTTTGCTGCTACTTGTGCTCTTTCTCTCTCTGTCAAATAAATACATAAAATCTTTTTTAAAAATTAATTTAAAAAACAGACATGATTGAGCTTAGTAGGAAGGCATGTTGAAAGCTGAGCTACGCTGAAAGCTAGGCCTCTTGTGTCAAACAGCCTAGTAGTGAAAGCAAAGGAAAGTTCTTGAAGGAAATTAAAAAGATCTATTCCAGTGAACACACAAATAATAAGAAAGCAAAACAGCCTTGTTGCTGATGTGGAGAAAGTTTGGTCTGGATAGAAAATGATGTTCCCTTAGGCCAAAGCCTAATCCAGACCAAGGCCCTGACTCTTCAGTTCTATGAAGGCTGCGGGAGGTGAGGGAGCCACAGGAGAAAATTGTGAAGCTAGCAGAGGTGGGTTTCTGAGTTTTAAGAAAAGAAGTCCTCTCTATAGCATACAAGTGTAAAAGTGCTGGTGTAGAAGCCACAGAGAGTTATCCAGAAGATCTAGCTAAGATAATTAACAAAGGTGACTATGGACCAACAGATTTTCAATATACATGAAGCAGTCTTCCCTTGGAAGCAGATGCCATCTAGGACTTTTGTAGAGAAGAGAAGTCATTGCCTGGGTCAGAGCTTCAAAGGACAGGCTGACTGCTGACCCTCTTGTGAGGGGATTAAGTACCTGCTGACTTTAAGTTGAAGCCAGTGCTCACTGACTATTCTGAAAATCCTAGGGCCCTTAACTATTAGGCTAAATCTACTGGGCCTCTGCCCTAGAAATGCAACAACAAAGCCTGGATGACAGCACATCTGTTTACATCATTGTTTGCTGAGTATTTTAAACCCACTGTTGAAACCTATGACTCACCAAACCAAACCAAACAAAACAAAAAACCCCAAAAAACTCCCTTTAAAATATTGCTGATCATTGACAATACCGGTCAACGAAGAGCTTGGATGGATGTGTGCGATGAGATCGGAGTTGTTTTCATGATGCTAACAGAGCATCCATTCTGTAGGCCATGGATTAAGGAGTAGTTTCAACTTTCAGTATAAAATATGCTTTGTAAAAAAAATTAAAAAATAAAATATGCTTTGTGAGGCTGTATCTGCCATAGATAGTGATTCTTTTGATGGATGTGGGCAAAGGAAATTGAAAACCTTCTGGAAAGGATTCAGTATTCTAAATATTTTATTTATGTATTTTAGACAGAGTGAGAGAGCATGAGCTGGGGGAAGAGCAGAGGGGCTTAATCTTAATTAAGGGGGGGTGGTGGTCTTGTAGGATGGAGCCCCTACCCTCTGGGATCTGATGCTGTTGTTGGGTACATAGAATCAGAATTGAGTTGAATTCTCAGACACCCTACTGGAATCCTGGGAATTGCTTCAAGTTGTGGGTGGGGGATCCTCCCTTGTTGGAAGCCAGGTGCTCAGAACCCTAAAAGAGCAATGGAGGAGCATATTGATGGTTCTTTTAAAGCCTATTTTTGACAGCAGGAACTGTGCTTGTCTTACTGCAGGCCATGGGGGAACGGGACTTACCTGGTGTTTTGGTGTCTGGATTGGAAGGGCCTTACGGTATATGTGAAGATCATGTTGGAGATCTGCAGAAACATTTTAATCTCATTATCATGCAAGAATTTTTGGAAAATAAGACACAATTCAGCTCTTATCTCTGGGGAGGAAAGCTGGCTATTGACCAGGAGCTCCTGTGGAGCCTGCCATCGTTGAAGATAATTGCCTCACCAGGAGCAGGTCTAGATCACCTGGACCTGAAGCTTGTTGCCAACTTTAGTGTGAAGGTTGCCAATTCACCACAGGTTGTGTCCAGCCCCATGGCAGACATGGGCATGGCCTTGCTCCTGGTGGCGGCTCGCAGGGTGGTGGAAATTAAGCAACCCTTGGACTTGCTGGTTTTCCAAAGACAGCAGATGACAGGCACTCGTGACAGAGGCAGTAACATAATTTTATCTTCAAGCTACAAGTCTTTCCTGGGCTTGATTTCTTCACACTGTCTCTAGGACTCTGCTGCACTTGGGGATTGGAGCCACTGTGCACAGTGTATGAGGCCGGAGCCCAGCTCCTGGCACATGTCGGCCACCACCCAGTCCCCCTGGTCCCCACCCAGGCCATAGCATCTCTATAGACATGCCCTTGGGGGTCATTCACAGGTCAGTGAGCACGCATCCCTGGAGTGAAGGGCGGGATCCGACCCCCGGACCCCCTGGACATATGGGCGTGCCCCCAGCAGAGGCAGAGCTGCTGCAGTTCTGCACACCCCATCCTCCTCCTGGAGCTGTGATGTGGAGGCGCTCCAGGAAGGAGGCAGGAGCCAGGCTTTGTGGTTTTGGTTGCCGGTTCACGCACGCATGTGCACACACATGCTGACACCAACATATTTTAGCCAAAAGTCCTTCCTTAATGTAAAAGAAGTTGGTATCTTGAAGCTTTCTGCCAGGATGCTCTAGTTTTGTTACAAGGAAACTGCCACTTGGTCCTCGCAGAAACCTTTGTTTGCGGTCAGAGGTCAGAGGTCAGCACTGGGTCCAGGGCCGCAGCAGGGTGCAGGGTTTCTGTGTGGAGTCCCCACTGCTCACCTGCACCTTGTGGGTTTCAGGTCATGCGCTGACCACTGCACCAGGTACAGAGAGCGTCTCTACAAACTGGATGGACCGAGAAGTAACGGGGGCCACTCTGGGAATCGTTGGCATGGGCAGCATTGGCTATAAGATCGCTCAGAGGGCCGAGGCTTTTAAAATGAAGATTCTGTATCACAACTAGAGTTGAGGGTAAACGTCAGAAAATGGGCCTGCCATGAGCCAAGCAGACTTAGGCCATTACTGCCTTCAGCTTAGCTTGGATGTAGTAGCCTCCATTCTCCATAGACCTCCCCTGCTCTTCCTCTCCAAAAAACAAGACTGATGGTCAGGAAAGAGATTGTGATTACCTAAGAATATGGCAGCAACTTTGTATTATTGAAAAAATTCACCGGAGAAGAGATTTTAACTCACAATTTTATTTTTTTAATTTCTAAAGTGATTTGTTTCAAGGGAGAAGCTGTCCACACTCTGGCCCTTGTGTCAGAGGGACCAGACTTGTGTCTGGTCCCTTTAATACTGAAGTGCATATGGGCCCTGGGGAGGGGGGGGGGGGGGCGCTTCCCTGAATGTGCGTATTCTGCCCTCAGCCCAGCACCCGGCTTTGGGATTCCAAGTCACTTCATGGATGCCACGGGCTCATATCCACCTAAGAGGTGCTTGCAACTGCCCGCGCGCATCCAGCCAATGATGGCCATGCTTGACAAGCTTGCAGCGGCCTCCCACTGCCATGGAACACCTTCCGGCTGGCCAGAACCTGGCGGAGGTCCTGCTAAGGGCCGTGCCCAACTCAGTCTGCACCATGGGCGGTGAAGAGACTGGGGTGCAATGATGACTCTCCTGGTGATGACCGTGCACATGGGGACCAGGGTTCTTCTAGGACAAAGTCTCTTCTCTGGGCCATCACCAGACCCCAACCTGTGATATTTCACATTCAGTATCCGTATGGCAGTGGCCACTGCCCGGGAGGCTCTGACCTCCAGGAGTAACCAGCTGCGTGAGGTGCCCGGAGCAGGACCAGGGCCCTTGCTTTGTTTGATAAGCAGCATCCCCAGGCGTCTGCAGGGTGTCTGCCCACATTTGTCTGTGGTCACAAAAGGACCTGCTCGTATTCCTGCTTGCAGTGGGACCCACATCCTTTCAGGAATGTTCTGTCGTCCTTGAGCATATGTGGGTGTATGGCTGGGCTTGGTCCAGGCCCCCGAGGTCCAGGAAGAAGCTGCTGCTCCAGGAGCCTCAAGGGAGACCCCTCAGACCCAGGCCTCCCCTGAGAACCCAGGGGTGCCATGGGTCTGCATGGCAGGGTCCCAGACTCACATTGATAGGGGTCCTCAGAAACTCCTTCCCAGGCCTGCGGTACGGATTTCTAACTAGAGAACATGGTTTTTCTTCCTCGTTCCCTCTGTAGGAAAATAGAGGAGGAAGCTGTCGGGGCCACTTACTGTGAGAGTCTAGATAACCTGCTACAGTGATTGGACTTCGTGCTGTTGGCCATGAACCTGACACCCCAGACCCAGGGGCTGATTGGGTGGAGGGAGCTGTGTGGGATGAAGCTCACTGCCATCCTCATCAACATCGGCAGTGGTACCTGGGCCGTGGTGCGTGTGGGGCCGCCTGGCTGGGAAGCCATGAGGGAGGAAACCCCCTGGCGGTCCTGACCCCCCTCACTCACCTTTCTGCGGCACAGCCGCGGTGTCCTGAGAGTCCACATAGAAGGCTGGGGTACTGAGTTCCCAGGACTTTACTTTCCATGTAGAAATATTTCTTTTTTTTTTTTTTTTTAATTTTTATTTATTTATGATAGTCACAGAGAGAGAGAGAGAGGCAGAGACACAGGCGGAGGGAGAAGCAGGCTCCATGCACCGGGAGCCTGATGTGGGATCCGATCCCGGGTCTCCAGGATCGCGCCCTGGGCCAAAGGCAGGCACCAAACCGCTGCGCCACCCAGGGATCCCTAGAAATATTTCTGATTTTTGTTTTCACATCATTCTGAAACTCAAATCAACAACAAAAAGGATGAGAATAGTACCATATGGAGTCTTCACACCCCTATCTGGGCATGTTGGAGTAGAGCCATTACACTTTGATTTTCTGGGTACAATTTAGTAAAATTTATGGGGATGAATTCTTATGAGCCTTCACTTTAAAAATTAAATAGCTTAGCGTTAGTTTGCTTATTCGACATTTCATGCCTTGTGTTTACATACGAGAGGCAGTGGACCCTGTGGTGGTCCCAAATATTGTGGGTTGGTGCGGCATTTATAGAGAATAGAGCATCGGCACTGATGTCGGATATTCAGGCCAGTGACCTCTATGGGCTGGGGGCCAGAGGACACGGGACACCTAGGGCTCCCAAGAGCCGCTCCTGTCTCTTCTGTAGAACAAGGAAGACCATGCTTGCCACCTGAGATGGTGATTTGTAAGAAACATAGTAGGTTATTCAGCTGTGGTCTTCATGCACAGTTTCTGGCTCCTGCTGTCCAAACCCTCAAAATCTCTGAAGCGTTGAGTGATAAAGGTGCCATTTGTTTAAAAAAAGGTGACTTCTGGAACCCACTCGATCAAGGGCAGGGGCTGCTGCCAGGAGGCCCAACCATGGGGCCCACACCTGACCTCTGGGGAGATGAAAGGGCCTGGCGTTCCAATCAGCCAGTGGCCGATGATTTCATGAATTGTGGCCAAGCAAAGAAGCCTCCATAATAACCCAAAATGCCTGGGTTCAGAAGCTTCTGAATCAGTGAAGACCCAGGGACTAGGGAGAGTGGCAGCTGTCAGCAGAAGGCATGCAGGCTCCATGCCCTGTCCCCAGATCTCTCCCTGTGTCATTGGGCTGTAGGTTCTCACCTTCTCTCAGATCCCTTAACAAAGAGGTAAATGTGAGTGTCTCCCTGAGTTCTGTGAGCCGCTGCCACAAATTAACGGAGCCTAAGGAGGAAGTCACTGGAATCTCCAACTGGTGGCTACTTGGCCAGAAATACAAGTAACAGCCTGGGACATCTGACCAGTGTCTGAGGTCAGGGGTGGGGGCAGCGTGAGAGGCCTGAGCCCTTCACCTGTGGGATTGGATGCTATTTCCAAGGTAGACAGCATCAGAATTGGGCTGAATTCTCAGACACAGGTGCTGGTGTCCCAGAATCGCTCGGTCTTGCAGGAGGGCCCACTGCCCCACATTGGCATGCACAGGGCTGGGCTAACTTGCTCCAGAGTCCTCTGAAAATTCAGACCCTCTAGGTGAGCCGGAAGGAGCAAGTAGTTTCAGTAACATCAGAGGCTGGTGGACGTGCCTGAGATTCTGGGAAAACAGCCGGGAAAGGGCGTGGACTAGGCTTTTCCAGCAGCCTCCCCTGCTGCTCCCGCTGCCCAGAGGAAAAGAGCTCCATGCCGAAGGAAAGGGTTTTCTTCTCAGCTTCTGCTCAAATGTGCTCAGCTCTTCTGAATCTGAAAGGACAGCTGAGAATTCTGTTTGTGGCTTAGTGTCCACCGTGCATACGCAGCTGTCAGGGTGGCATCCCTACCCCAAAGAACAAATGCTCATGCCAGGAGGTAGTGACGCAACATGGGCCCAGGCCACAGGTCTGGGCTGATTTGCTAGGAGCTATGTGACCTGCCGTCAGGCCTCAGTTCCTCGTGAGTAAAATGAGGACTGGCTGCCCAGTGTTTGGAGGATCTAGTGGGAGAGGGTGTGTGCAGGCCTAGTGCACTGCCTGGCACCTGTCAGCCCCACATCCAACAACGAAGAGACACGAAGAAGCTTGCGGCCTCTGTCAGATGTTTGGCAAGATCAGGATGTGTTTGCAACAGCAGCTGCTAAGAGCAGAGCACTCTTCCTGGGGACCGCCCAACTGTACTCATGCAGGGGCCTTTTCTCTCTGATCAGGTCTGTTAGTCTATCAGGATGCCCTGATGGAAGCTCTTCAGAATGGTGTCATCAAAAGGGCAGCACTGCATGTGATGCACCCGGAGCCCCTGCCCAGGTAGGGAAGCGGGACAGAATCTGCATCTCTCCCGATACATAGGGGGTGCTCCTGCAGCAATCCCCGCCTCTGGCTTTGGCAGACCTGCAGGGTCTTGGTCACAGAGACTTGTGAGCAGGCGTCCAGTGACCTGTCCAGTCCTGCAGCCGGACAGGGAGCTCCGGGCTCTCGGGCTGCAGCCCCCATGGGTGGAGACCCCATAGGATAGTCCTCGTCTTGGACAGTGACCCTGGTTTGCCCCCTGGAGCATCAGAGCGCCTATGATTCTCCTTTTCCACAAACCTGGTGTATTGTCAACCACCGCATCTCATCGTACATCCCCCCAAGGTTAAGCGTCTTCATGCCCCTCATTCACAGTCTACAGTACATTTCCAGACACCTTGTTGTTAGTATTGCTGCCAGCACTTTAGGTTTTTTTTTTTTTTTAAGATTTTATTTATTTATTTATTCATGAGAGAGAGAGACAGAGAAGCAAAGACACAGGCAGAGGGAGATGCAGGCTCCCTGTGGGGAGCCCAATGTGAGACTTGATCCCAGAACCCCGGGGTCATGCCCTGAGCTGAGGGCAGATGCTCAACCTTGGAGGTGTGTAATCCACCCAAGCATCCCAGGGGGACTAGATATCAACTACACCAACGTTAGAGGTGCTAGCACCACCTTCTCAGCACAGCTGCCCTTGCCTGTTCACCAGAGAGTATGGACATGACTCAGTTTTTCCTGGGTTCTGAATTGGGGACAAAGCTGGTCACCCTGTCTCAGGTCGGAGCCTCATGGGAGGATGGTTTCCAGCGTGTGCTGGGCTGTAGCAGGGCCGGCGTTACCCTGGCTGCCCGTCGGGTAGACTGTCTTCACTCTGGTCCCTCCCAGGTCAGGTGCCCCAGAGGACCTCCACAGGTTTGGGGTCCCTAAGATTCCCAAAGGGTGGAGGGTGGTCACTGTGAGTCTACTTTGGCCTCTGTCTTCAAACAATCCAGGGGCCCTGCTGGGTCAGGTCACCGCCCTTTCCCTGTGCTGGTTCCCAGCGTCACTATCACTGAGCCTGCCTCACGTCCTTCTTTTCCTGGGCTGACGGGGCTGACGGCCATCCTCTGCCTTCTCCCGGGAAGAGAACACCCCCTGACCTAATTCCAGTTAATAAATCTTTCCCTTCTAAATGCCACGCCCATTAAAGGCACATTCAGCCTGTCCCACGATGCCTAGACTCGCACCCAGATCCCCACGTGCCGTCGTGTGCTCACGGCCTGGGTTTGGTTAGGACTCTTGTGTGACACCCGAAAATGCTGCCCCACCCTGCCCTGGGGTCGAGATGAGGGGGGTCGTACCTGGGCATAATCAGGGGATACTGCGCAAGGCCAGCGCCGCCGGCCCCTTCTCGGCCCCTCCTCGGCGTGAGGATACCCAACCGGGCCGCGGGATCGGGCACCGGGCCGCGCCCACGGTCCTCCGGCACCGAGCTGCCCGGGGATGGGCGGTCGGCGGACGGGCCTCCCGGCCCTGGTGCGGGGCTGCGTCGGCGGCCTCGGGGCTGATTCAGTGCCAGGGCACGGGGCACATTCAGCGGGGAAAGGAGTCCTGCCCTGTGTGTGCACCGCAGCCCATTGTGTAGATCGGTTTGATGCTGCTTTGGCCGGAGGGCGCCCTGTTGGCTGGGCCAGATGTCGGGGTCCCGCGTGAAGCCCACGTTGCGGTGGGGATCGCGAACGTGAACCTCGAAAACGTTCACTGTTCTTCGGCTGAAGAAAGCCTTAGGAGCGGTCGTAATAGCGGCCGCCGCGAGCTTGCTGGATGCCCGGCTGCCCCTCACCGCGTCCTCGCGGCAGCCCGGGGGAGCCCCCGCTGCCCGACAGCCCGGGGGCCCGTCCACACCCTGCAGACCGCGGCCTGCGGCGGGGCTCCGGGCTCGAGGGCTGCGGGGTCCGCCACAGCCTAACTCCGGCCCCGCCCCGCCCCGCCCCGCCCCGCGTCGCCCCGCCCCGCCCCGCGTCGCCCCGCCCCGCCCCGCGTCGCCCCACGTCGCCCCGCCCCGCGTCGCCCCACGTCGCCCCGCCCCGCCCCGCCCCGCCCCGCGTCGCCCCGCCCCGCCCCGCCCCGCGTCGCCCCACGTCGCCCCGCCCCGCGCCGGCGCTCCCGCCGCAGCCATGTGGGCCGCCGCGGCGCGTCCGTGGGGCCTTCCCCGGGCGCTCGTGGCGCCGCCCTGGGGCCCGCGCGCGGCTCTCCTCCCGGCCGGCGCCCGAGGCCTGCGGGGCTCGCCGGCCCCCTGCGGCCAGAACCCACTCAAGAAATCCGCCTCGAGAACGAGGTGAGGCGCTCGTCGTCCGGGTGCGGCGCCGGGAGGGCCCGGGGCCGGGGGCGCGTCGGGCGAGTGTCGGCGGGGGCCGGGCCGCGCTGCTGCGGGCGGGGCGGGGCGGGGCGCGGCGCAGGGCCTGCGGGCTGCCGGCATCCACGCTCCACGCTCGGCGCGGGCCCGCTGCCGTAGCTTTGCCGTCTCTTTTTTATTCGAACCCAGTTCGCCACGTAGAGCGCCAGACCTCGTGCTCCCCCCGCCACGTGCCGCCGTCATCCCGTCCCCCTGGCCCCTGGCCCCCAGGCCCCTGGCCCCCCCCGCCCCATCCCCCATCCCCCCATCCCCTGGTCCTCCACCACCCTGTCCCCCGATCACCCCGTCCCCCCAGGTACCTCGTCCTCCCCCCCCTCCTCCCTCTCCTCCAGGAACCTTCCGTGTGTTTCCTGGAGTCATGGTTTGTTTTTCTTTCTGATTTTTCCTTCGTTTCAATTTAAAATCCTTTTTCTGCCCCCGGATCCCATGCAGGGACCACGTTACATTCCTCGTCTCTTCGGGCTCCTCTTGCCCAGCGGTCTCGCAGACTTAGATGTTAGATGGTTACGAGTTTTCTGATGCTCCTCTGTTGGGATGTGTGGGACTCTCGTTCTTCCCGTGGTTACGCGGGCATTATGGGTGCCCGGGGAAGGGCCACGTCCATCTGTGTACACGGCGCGCACTGCCAGTGTGGTTTGTCGCCTTTGGCCTGATGACTGAATGAAGTCACATGTGTCGGGTTTACTGCTGGCGAGTTACCCACACCCACTCCGTCCCATCCCCTTTAGGGACTTCCCTTGCTCTTGAATGTTTGCAGTTCTGTGTGAGAGGCAAATAACCTGTCCTACACTGACTAGTTTAGATCAGTGTGGTCTTACAGGTGTTGACCTAATATGACTTCATCTCACTCAGATTGTTTTCACTTTGACCCTTGTGAGCTCTTTTTTTTTTTTTTTTTTTTGGTAAAGACCTTATTTATTTATTCATGAGAGATACAGAGAAAGAGACACAGGCAGAGGGAGAAGCAGGCTCCCTATGGGGAGCCCGATGCAGGACTCGATCTCAGGACCCTGGGATCACACCCTGAGCTGAAGGCAGACACTCAACCACGGAGCCAGCCACCCAGGTATCCCATGAGCTCTTTTTTTTTTTTTTTTTTTTTTTTAAGATTTTATTTATTTATTCATGAGAGACAGAGAGGCAGAGACACAGGCAGAGGGAGAAGCAGGCCCCCCACGCAAGGATCCCAATGCAGGACTCAATCCCCGGTCTCCAGGATCACGACCTGGGCTGAAGGCAATGCCAAACCGCTGAGCCACCAGGGCTGCCCTCCCATGAGCTCTTTATTTAGCTCCTATCTCCCTTTGATGTACTTGTTGTTATGGGATTTTGTGGTGGCTTTTAAGTTTAAGAACTTTTCTCAAGCCTTATTTATTTGAGAGAGAAAACAGGAGCAGAAGGAGGGGCAGAGGGAGAAGCAGGTTCCCATACCAGGTCCCTGAGGTCATGACCTGAGCCAAAGGCAGCCACTTAACCGACTGAGCCACCCAGGTGCCCCTAAAAAAAACATGTTTTTGTTTTTGTTTTAGCACTTCTTTCTCAGGCTGGAGTCAGCCATTTCTCCTGGAAGCTCTGTTATTGCAGGACACCATCAGAGATGATGCCCTGAGACCCCGGTTGTCTGTCCCTTAGGCCTTTCAGCTGACAAAGCAGAAAATAGGTTTCCGTTAACCCCTGCATGCACATGTTCTGTACTTGAGCACTGCAGGGACCCCTGAGTCCATACTGATGTCCAGCTCCAGTCCATCTCCACACGGCTCGTCCAGCTAGCATTCCTTGCTTATCTGTAATCTGCTGCTGAAGCGGTGAGGCCTGCCTCCCCCACCACCACCCAGTTTCCCAGTCCCACCCAGCACGTGCATGGACCCGGGTATGGTGCTTGCCTGCAGTTTGGTAGGCATTCTTTTAAGATTCTCTTTCTGCACCTTCGGGATTGGAAGTAGACCTTAAGGAAACATTAGGAGGTTGAATTAAAACTGTCTTTTATCTCCCCTGCAACCTGTGTTGTTGATCAGAATTCTAAATTTCTTCACTCCCTGGTAACACCATCCCTGTGCCCAGGTTTGGCTCCCTAGGAAGGATTGTGCTATTGCACTATTGAGTTGCTGTGTGATTTCATTTTCTTTCATTTGCTGTCAGCATCATAGATCTATTTTCTCTCCACAGAAAGAAGTTTTGGTATGAAGGCCCTTCGTTGGGTTCTCACTTGGTAAGTGTAGAGAGCATCGAGAGCTGCTTTACCCTCTGGGCAGGAGTCAATGGCAGTCCTTCCATTTCCACATTCGAGCACACAAGGTCTGCAGGGCAGGACTAGACACACTGGGGTGTGAGTTGTCACTACTTAAAGTAGTTGTCACTACTTAAAGATTTTATTTTAGAGGGAGAGTGAGTGAGCGAGCAGGGGGAGGGGCAGAGGGAGAGAGAATCCCATGCAGACTCCCCGCTGAGCACAAGCCTGACTGGGACTCCATCCCACAACCCCGAGACCATGACCTGAGCTGAAACCAAGAGTTGGACACTCCACCACCCAAGCCCCCAGGCGCCCCTTGACTTAAAAATAAATTATTGTGAAGGTTTCTGGAATGTCTGTGTTATCAAACACTAGTGTCAGAATGTCCATCTGGTCTTTAGTGTTTGTGTGTGTGTGTGTGTGTGTGTGTGTGTGTGAGAGAGAGAGAGAGAGACATACATGTATACACGTGAATAAACTGAAATTTTATGTCATGAGTGGTTCTTGTTAGAGAAAGTACATTGTATGTTAACAACCACTGAGTTGTTTAAGAGGGAGAACTTTATGGTACGTGGGATTGTTTCAACGAGATTTCTGGATGGAAAAGCATCTATTAACACACTTGTTGTGGGGGGAGGCTAGGCGAAACCTCAAGGACCTTGGTCTATGAGTTGTGTCTTAGTGAAAGCTGAAGTGGTTCAGTCACATTGGCCTTTTTCTTGGTGCTTCTGCATGGAGATGTACAAGCCGTCCCGGTTGGACTTCCTAACGAAGACCACTGCAAAGAAACCCAGGAGGGACGACCATGTGCGCCTGCGGGCACTGAACGGCCTCCTCTACAAAGCACTGATGGACCTGCTGTGCACCCCTGAAGTGAGCCAGGAGATCTGCGACCTGGATGTGCAGCTTTCCAAGGTAGGGTCGGGACCAGAGTGGGAAGAACAGGGTGAGGCCGGCAGGCAGTGTCCTTTGACACCGCAGCCCAGTGTGAGGGTAGGGCCCACGTCTGTCACAAAGCCTCTGGGTTCAGAAGCCACGTGAAGCGTGACCATTTAAGTAGTAAAGATGGGGTATGTGTGTGGCATGCGGTGTGCAGGTGCCCAGTGGGCTTGCGGGATGGATGCACCTACATCTCTGTTGCCCTAGAGTGAGTTGAGCCAGGGGGATGTGAGGAGGGCTAGAGGTGGCAGGTTGGCATTTTGGCACGCACCGTGGGATTGGGGTCAGGGATATTGAGGGTTCGGATTTGGGACCCAGCTCCATCTCCTATGAGAGGGTGGCAGGAGATAGTGGCCTGTGGCGGGGGTGGGGGGCTGCTGACCAGCTAGAGCTCCTGAGCTATTCTTGGTCTCCTGGTGTTGTCTGCGTGCGAGAAAGCCCCGGAGGCTGATTCTGACCGGAGTCTGGGGCTGGGCCCCAGGTCTCTCTGACTGCAGACTTCTCAGCCTGCCGTGTGTACTGGAAGACCACAGTCTCCGCCAAGCAGAGTGCACACACAGAGGCCGTCCTGCGGGGGAGTGCTGCCCACATGAGGTGATGGTGCCGTGCTCTCTGCCTACTTGCTTCTGCGTGCACCATGAATCTCCCACTTGCTGCATCAAGTATTTTTGCTTTTAAGGAAAATCTTGGAAGCACATTCTTAAATTTCAAAATGTGATTTACGGTTTCCTGCAAGACCTGATCTAGAGCAGTGGTTCTCAGAGTGCGGTCCTAGACTTCTGGGGACTCCTGACGCCCAGATGCCCCCGTGCTCTTTGAGTGTCATGCCACAGGCTTACAGGAGAACGCAGTGCTATTTTATTTAGGATTTATTTAGGATTATCCTTGAATAAACCTTTTATTTGGGATTATCCTTGAATAAGTGGAAGTTGCTAATTTTATTAAATCCAATGCTTCTGTGTGGTGGGGAGTGAGCGTAAACTAACCTGTGCTGGTGTGGGATGGTGGTCTCGGGAAGGTGTGCTGTTGAGCGTGAGCAGAGGCAGTCACTTGCTCACTGGAGAGAACCAGTCAACTAGTGTGGTTTTCCAGATTCAGGAGTTTGACATTTTTCTCTAAAATGAGCAAAGTGAACCTGCCACTCTGAGGGAGAACAGTGAACTCTACTTGTTGCCACTGTAAAATTCAAGCTTTCTTTTTTTAAAGATTTGTTTGTTTATTTGAGGGGGAGGGGCAGAGGAAGAAGCACACTCTGCTGAGCAGGGAGCCCGAGGTGGCTTGACCTCCACCCTGAGATCATGACCTGAGCCAAAATCAGGAGTCGGACCTTAACCAACTGAGCCACACAGATGCCCCAAAATTCAAACTTTCAAATGAAAATTGACTTTAGAAAACTTATGTCTACCACTGTGAGTTGGATAGTGTTCCGACACTTAGACTCTGGTAACGCTAATAAGTGCAGTGTTGTGTAGTATGTGCCACCCTCTGAAAATCTGGGTAGCCTTGGGGAATCCGTGTTTTCTAAACGAGTTGTCCGTGAGGCCACAGAATCACGAATAGGGAAAGAAGAGTGCCTGGTTTCAGGTTCCACGGCGCAGCTAACTAAGCCATTGTTGGTTGACCTGTGGAGTACTCCTCTTCCAGTTAGGGGTCACTGTGAGGCCGGATTTTCTTGTATTTCAGCCAAAATAACAGAACAGCTTGAGTACAGGTGGAGAGATGAGAATCCAGAGAAGCTAGGCACTGAAGAAATTTGTAACTGTGTAAACCACACCACCCTTCTTAATTTTTTTGAAAGTAGTTATATTTCATTAAAAATATCCATGTGAGCATTTAGAGGGTTTGTTATTTGAAATGAATTAACATATTTTTCAGCATGGTATATATGGACAAGATACAACCCACGTTAACAAAAGCTCCTTGCATCCTCAGTGATTTTTAACAGTATAAAGACCGAACATTTTGAGAACTGTGGAGCTGGGTGATAGTGAAGGAGTTACTCCGGGGGCGCCTGGGTAACTCAGGGGGTGAAGCCTCTGCCTTCAGCTCAGGTCGCCATCCCGCGGTCCTGGGCTCCCTGCTCAGTGGGGAGTCTGCTTCTCCCTCTTCCCCTCCCTCTGCACATGCTCTCTTTCTCTTTCAAATAAATAAATAAAATCTTAAAAAAAGAGAGAAGTTAGTCCGTTTCCTCCCCAGTCCGAGGAAATGCAGAAACCTAACCCACCAGCACTCTCAGAATGGGCTTCTCTCCTCTCTCCCTTCCCTGCTCTGTCACTCTCACCAATCCCTCTTCCCTCTCACCAATCCCTCATCCATCTCCACCACGTTTTGGAGATGGGGATGAGTCCTGTGAGGAGCTAATGTTCGCATGTCCCATACCGTCTGCTTCAGTTCTCCTGACATCCGTCCCCGGAGGCCCTAGGAGTCTCTTAAATTGTGTATCAAAGAGTGTTCAGTTTATTCTATTTTTTTCTTGTTAACAGAAACAAGAAAAAGATTTCCAACAAATGTTGGCAATAGCAGTACTGTTTTTTTTGTTTTGTTTTGTTTTTCTTTAAAGACTTTATTTATTTATTCATGAGAGACACACAGAGAGAGAGAGGCAGAGACACAGGCAGAGGAAGAAGCAGGCTCCATGCAGGGAGCCTGACACGGGACTCCATCCCGGGTCTCCAGGATCAGGCCCTGGGCTGAAGGCGGCGCTAAACTGCTGGGCCACCCGGGCTGCCCGCAGTATTGTTTTCTGATTAATTTTTAGGTAATCAGGAAATCCAGCTGAACAGACTATCCCTTTCCTAGCTCCTGCGCTCATCCTGCTCACCTGAGGTTTAGTGTGGAGGCTTTCTTGTACCTGTGTGTCACTGTGCAGAGAGGCTGTCCCAGCAGTGTCTTCCCTGGAGGCTAATGCAGCTGACTTCACCTCAATGTGCATGCTGGAGCCACTGCAGATGATGACATATGTGTGGCTCTGGGTGCTTGAGGACCTCCATGCACGTCTGTGGCCTTGCTGCCAGTGAATGTCTGCTGAGTGGAGGAATGGGGTCGGGGCAGGCTCTTCGTGCCCAGACCTCGCAGCCCATGGCCACCACCATGCCCAGGAGGCTCTGAGCTAAGACCAGGTTATTCATAAGGATCTCAAGAGTTTCATTTAGGCAATTAGAAATAGTCGTGATAATGGGCAGTTGGCTAAGGATGAGTTTTCTGCATTGACATCCTTGTGTTTGTGTAAGGTGATGAGCAAATCTCATGTTTTATCTCTCCTTGAGATGATTGTATATTCTTGTTTCTGCAACTGTCATGTACAATGTCTCTCTCCAGGCACCTTCTGATGGCCCAACAGATCCTAAGGAACGTGCCGCCAATAGTGTTCATTCAGGACAGAGGCAGTTTGGCTCTGGCGGAGGTACGGCTTTAAATAACTCACTTCTCTGACAGGAGCTTACTACAGGGGTAAGATCTTACATGTAATCTTCACATATTCGAATGCTGATGTGTGTAGTTAAAAGAAGTAATCTTTTGATCAGTTCATGTGGGAAGTGAGGCTCCCAGGCACCTGTCCTAGCCAGATTCCCTAGAGGTAACCACTTTTTCTGGCTTTTTAAAAAAATGTTTACCACTAAATCTCTAGGTAGGAAACCAAATCATGGTTTCTCAACTTACAAACTGTCTTCCTCTTCGGATTCAACCTAAGTTACATTACACTAAAGGTTACATCCTGTTAATTGTAAGTTAATTATAAAGGTTACAAATTGTAAGTTTATATATATTTTTCTGTGTCGTAGTTACTTGGTGGTTATTAAGGTGTGTTATGCTTTTCTTTTTTTTAGGAAACAGGTTTTGCTTTCATTGGCTAGATAGAAAAATATGCAACATTTATGCAATAATTAATTAGGAAAATAGCTTTTACTATGACACAAGGTAAATAAGGCCATTTTAAATCTTTTGTTTGAAAACATTGCGTGCTTTTCTGCCATGGAAAAAGCTTATTAGCGACACCTAATAAACCGCTGGGTGGCTCAGCAATTGGGTGTCTGCCTTTGGCTCAGGGTGTAATCCCTAGATCGGGGATTGGGTCCCCACGGGGAGCCTGCTTCTCCCTCTGCCTGTGTGTCTCATGAGTAAATAAATAGAATCAAAAAAAAAAAAAAAAGGAACAAGCTTATTAAAGCAGACTTAATTATTAGTAACAACATTGTTTGAAATAAAATACAGAGTGCTCTTTCAGGTTATTGAACAAAAACACTGCTCATGCACTAGAAATTAGTCCAAGTTCAGGTCAGAGGATCTTTTGATTAGTGAATTTAATGAATTTTATTTAGTGAGCTTATAGCTTCAGTTTTCAGTGCCCAGAAAGCTCTTCACTCTATGCTTTTTTAATTAAGTCCGTTTCAGTTCAGTTCTCAGAAACCAAGGGTAGATAAAAAACTGACTTCCTCATAGGTCAGGGATAATGCCAATGTATAACTTGCACATTTTGTTTTATTTATTTTTTAATATTTTATGTAAAGTTAGTTTGCCAACATATAACAGTGTTCATCTCGTCATGTATATTACACTTTAAAAAGTTTAGAAAAACACCTAGTCGATAGCATTTATGGTGTTATTATAGTTAGGGAGCTGTTGGTCACCACAGGACTAGATAGTATTTTTTTCTTTACTTTTGTTTCTTTATTTCTTTTCTTTTATTTTTAAGATTTTGTTAATTTATTCGTGAGAGAGACACAGAGAGAGGCAGAGACACAGGCAGAGGGAGAAGCAGGCTCCATGCAGGGAGCCCGATGTGGGACTCGATCCTGGGACCCCAGGATCACAACCCGAACCAAAGACCAACACTCAACCGCTGAGCCACCCAGATGCCCCATTTTTATTTATTTTAAATGTTTATTTATTTGTTTGAGAGAAAGTGCAGGTGCATGTGAGTGGGGGTGGAGAGGTGGGGGCAGAGGGAGAGAGAATCCAGCAGACCCCCTGCCCCAGGGCTCAATCCCATGATCCGGAGGTCATGACCAAGCTACACGTGGAGTCAGATGCTCAGGCACCCCAGGACTAGATAGTATGTAATCCACAGAGGAAAACAAATCTAAATAGACATTTTCAGTTTTTGTTGGTGGTTATTCAAGCAATACTGAAAACATTATATGAATAATAACCTTGATGGATACGTGATTTTTGTGGCTAGAAAGGGAAACAAAGGGGTAGAGTGAGCAGCACCACTTGATTTTAGAGCATCAAGTAGAATTTAGGCTATGGAGTGTGCTGGGAAGATGCATGGAGGAACTCACCCACACACAGTGGGTCGAGCTGGTAGGAGGATGTATCACTGCGCTGTGGGAGAGCCCTCTACTCACATTACACCATGACTTGTCCCTCTAGGGGGCAGGAGGTCCTACCTGGCCTGTGGCCCCCTTTTTAGAAGAAGTCATTGGAGGAGGGAAGTGCAGGCAGTGCTCAGAACATCGCAGGCAGGTGTGTCTGCAGAGATCCTGCTGCTGGGTGTTTGCTGTGGAGGCCACTTGGGCCTGTCCAGCCTGTGTCCTCCCACGTCCTTCCTGGGCTTCTGCTGGCCTCCTTGTTCTTAGGTTTCTGTGTCCCTGTAGCTGGGAGCAAGCAGAGGCTGAACCAGAGGGGGCTCTGGGGCAGGTGATTTGCGGAGGGCACGGCTGTGACCTGCTGCTCTTCCTAAGTCCAGGCCGTGTTTTTTGAAGTAGGGGCCAAAGCCAGCCGGTAGTAAAGCAGTTTGGACAGACACACGCATGTGAAATTGAGGATTACGGATGAAACTGAGTCTCTGCCTGTCAGCTTATTTTTGTATTTCTGTATCTTGTGTTGGTTGTGCCACGTTGAAAAATCGTTGATAAAAGTAGTGATAGCGGCCGGCAGTGCTTTCAACACCTTGCTTTGTATTCCCAGAATCATCTCCATGGCTCTGAGCATTTGAAAGAAGAGCAGTAATGAGCTCTGCCCAAACTGAACCCCCAGTAGCTTTTAGCCATGTTGGTGTCTATGCCTGTAAACACGCAGCGGAGCTCAGGGAAACAACCGTGGAAACCAGAGAGATGCCAGTGTGCACACTCCCCCAAGAGGTTTCCATTAGGGTCCTGGCCACAGCCAGTGTGCCAGAATCCCACTGTGGGAACCTCCTGTGCGGGGGGCTGAGCAGCATCCCCTGCACACTCTTCACCGTGTGTCCCACCACCCAAAGTTCCCGTGGCAGGGCCTGTGGAAACGAGAGTGTGTGGTAGGGACGTGCATGGAGTGCTGGCGGCAGGGCTTCCTGTGTCAGCTGAGAACAGTGGACATGTGCCCCTCACCGCTCAGCTGACATGAAGCTGAGGAAAGGCCATGTTCCTGTGACTCTGTTTATAAGTCAGACAGTGTGACAGACCTTTGCTGATGGAAGTCACAGTGGCAGCTGTCTCTGAGGAAGGCAGAGGGTGGGAGGGACGTGAAAGGGCTTCTGGGGTTCATTACCTCGACGTCGGGACGGCTGTTGGTGCAGTGCATCTGTGACATGTTGCTGAGCTGCACACTTGATTTGTGCACATCTCCCGTGTGTTACATTTCAATCAGACAGTTTTTAAAATACTGATTTTTTTTCATGATTGTAAAGTAGAAAATGTAAACTTTCAAAGAAAATAAATCAACTATGGTACCAGTGTTGATTATTACACATTTGTCTGTCCCCTGGCTGACCATCAGGCGAGTTCACCTAAGCACATGGGCTGCTTGCTCTCCATAGTCAGGCCTGAGTCCTCCCAGACAGTAGGGTCCGAGCAGCCCCGCCTCTCAGAGGTCAGCTTAGAGCCGCTGCCATCCCTGTGCGGGTTCTCTGGGCTCAGAGTTGGCCGGGAGTTACCTTGCGGCCTTGTGTGTGTGTTAGGGTTTGGTTGCATTTACATCGCGTTCTTGGTTAGGGCTTCACAGATGAGCCTCTGAGGCCTGGGCTGCGGGCAGTGCCCTCCGTCCTCACCCTCCTCCCACCAGCTCCAAAGTAGTTTCCCCAGGTTAGAATTCAGGAGTTTCACATGAATACAAACAGACACCTGGCTGCTTATGCCTGGCACAGATTTTGAGGTTCACCTTGTTTTATGTGTAGGTGGTTCCTTCTTGCTGAATGACCTGATTATCCTCCCATGGATGTTAGTTTCTGTTTCTGATTTTTGGCTACTGTGAGTAAAGCTGCTCTCAATGGCAGTGCACACATATTTGTGTGAGTGTGTTGCTTTTATTTCTTGCAGGTCAACATGTAGGAGTGGCCAGTAGGTGTTCTAGTTCTTGGGAAACTGCTGGTCAGAGTTACCAGGCTGTGTGACCATCTGCTCCCGCCTGATGCTGGAGGCCCTGCTGCATGTGCTGAGGCCGTTCTGGTGGTGCACTGTGGTGACTAATTCTGCTGAGCATCTTCCCAAGCACATGTTGGCCGTTCTTGTGAAGTCTGTTCAAGTCTTATGCCGATTCTTGTAAGGTTTGCTGAGTGTGGGGTGTGCGAATGGTCATGTGTCCAGCACAGGCCCCCTTGGCAGGTACAAGCGGATGTGTTCTCTGAGCTCACTCGGGAGATGTCCACTCAGTGCTTGTTTTGTGGCATCATCAGTCCTGTTTTCTGGGGACTGACTTTTCTCCTGGTTCTTCTGTTTTTACACTGGTGGTTTTTACTGGTGTGCCATTGGTTTGTGGTGATGCTTTGTGTTGCTGTGCGACGGCAGGCCATGGGCCTGGGCTGTCTTGGGCTTGCCCTGCAGCAGGGTAGGGTCTCAGGAGCATGTCCTGGGCCCGCCAGTGGGTGGGTAAAGGTGTGAGCCGTGCTCGGTGTCCACAGAGAGGCTCTGGTGGTACCCTCACAGAGGAGAACCCTCATGCCTAGGTTATTAGGCTCCTCAGCCAACATGGAGCTGGATTTGTGTGCTGGACCCGACGTGACTTTATCGCTATGCCAGGAGGCTTTCTTTTCCCAAATACAAATTCTGTGGCAAAATTGAAGTATTTTACACAAATCATTAGGACTTACTTATGTAAACTAACATTTACTGGGTTTTTTTCGTAAGTTTGTCTGACGTTTACAAGTTTCAGGCATAGTTTTAAAAAATTATCTGTTATCAGAGAAAATGTGATTGTAAGTAGCAGGTTTGAAAGCACAGACTAGCAGACAGTGTCACTCCTGGATGGTGTCAGCAGAGGGACTATTTAAGCTGGTACGGTGAGATTCACCGTGAGCCAGGCTCTGATGCCGGTGGCAGATAGGTGTGGCTTGCTGAATTACCTTGTCCATGCTCTTCAGGTTGACCGGTTACTGGCCATTGCTGATTTTGGAGCCCCGGACAAGAAAGAAGACTCTGTGCAAGACGATGTCAGGTACATGAGGACCTGATTTTTATTCTTTTTTTAAAAAATATTTTATTTATTTATTCTTGAGAGACAGAGAAAGAGGCAGAGACACAGGCAGAGGGAGAATCAGGCTCCATGCAGGGAGCCCGAAGTGGGACTCGATCCCAGACTCCAGGATCATGCCTTGGGCTGAAGGCGGCGCTAAACCCCTGAGCCATCTGATTTTGATTCTTTGGGCAGATGTCCAGATGTGGAGTTGCTGGTTGCCGTGGCGGTGGCATCGTCTTGCATCCTCTGCGGCTGTGTGGGCCCTGCCCTGGGGCCCAGACCTGCAGTAGCCTGTGGCGGGTCCCACAGCCAGCCCTGCAGCGGTTCCTAGCACCTCCACAAGGCGGTTGGAAGGGCCTCCATGGCCCCCGCAGAAGTGCTGGGGCCCATGGCTCCTCAAGGGGGGCAAGTATCTCGCCCCACCCTCTTCGTCCGCACTGCAGTTTTCTTGAATGCGTACTATACCCTGTTCTGGCATGAGGGTACTTACATGAACAGAACAGATGAGCCTTTGGAGCTCGCATTTTCCTGGGAGAGGCCAGTGGGGAGCAAAGGGTGCCACGGGTGACTATAGACACCCTTTCTGGTTGGCGGTTTGGGAGGCGGATGGGTGGGGGTGGTGTTGTGGTTTCCAGTTGGACAGGCTCCGTGTGAGAAAGAGATTGGGGCCTCAGGGGTACTTGTGGAGGGGCTGCGTTCCAGTGGGGAGGAGCTCCAGCAGGTGCTCAGACCGGTGCGTTAATATCGTGGGTACAGTTGTGGGGCCATGGTCACCAGCCCGAGGGCTGTGGAGCTGGAGCCCCAGGCAGTGGGGAGCCCAGCCCAGGGGTGTGAGAGCCTCAGAGCTGAGCAGGAAAGGGTTAGAGGCCAGACTTGGGTTTTGGAAGGGTTGCACCAGGTTTGCTCTTCCCTTTGATTTCCCAGGTAACCCGAGGGCTAGATCTGAAAGGCCCCCTGAAATTCTGTGTCACTGGCTGGCCTAGCACATGGCCATGTTTAGGGAAATAGATGGAAACATGAGAAGGGCTATGTCGGGTTGTGCTGCCCCACGTAGCAGTTGTGGGCTGGGGGCAGGGGGTGCCAGTACCAAAACCCCTTCCCAGTGTTGTCTTCCCAGCTTCCCCTAGACTTGGAGCAGCACACAGGCACATGGAGGTGGGGCTGGGGAGTGCTGTCCTGCGGCTTTGCTCGAGCTTCACCTGACACCTTTTCTCCCTCCAGGAGTCCCAGGGCCCTGGACGCTCCTACACAGCAAGGCACTCTGGCCTCCACTACCTGCTCAAGTCTGTGCGGCATTGATCACGAGGCGCTCAACAAACAAATCATGGAGTACAAGAAGCAGAGAGGGCAAGGCTGTAGGACCGTGAGCCCTGAGGTGTCGAGGCTGACAGCTGGTCTGGCATCACAGACGAGAGCAGGAAAGGTGGTGGCTGTGCCCTGCGCAGACGGTGACCTCTCCCCCAGGAACCACCTGTCGGGGGCGGGGAGCACTAAGCCCCACTCTGACCTCGGTGGGGATTGGGGTGTGGACAGCAGCTCTGAGGAACAGAGCAGGGGGCGGTGAGGGGCCAAGGCAGGAAGGGTGGAGGTGACCAAGTGGTGGGGAGGGGGTGAGGTTCCGGCTCTGCCGGCAGAACCATGGGCTCCACATGTACTGCACAGCCTGGCAACGCGGGTGGACTCATAGCTCTAGCTTGGGTGAGACGCCTGTGGAAATTCTTTAGGTGGATTGCACCAGTCGGCCCACTTAGAGGCTCATGGGGCACTTGCACACCATCTAGAACATGCACAGCTGCCTGCTGCATTGTTCCCAGTTAGGAAGGCAGAGTGTCGCCATGTTTGCATGTTTCAGCTCATGCCCGAAAAGCCGTCCTCAGGGTCTCCATAAGAACGGCCCTGAGTCTGCTTTTCCCCAGGGCAGGACGGCCGTGGTGTGCCTTGTCGGACGAGTACCATTGGGAGGAAATATAATAAATCTTTAAGTCTGACCTCGAGAAATGTCGTTCGGGCATGGGGCTCCTCCCTTTCCCAAGTATCATCAGTGTCAAGATGCTGAAAACAGCATCAGTGGAGTTCACGTAATCACACGTGCACCAGTGAGACACAGCAAGGAAGCTTGTGACGTGGCCTTTGGGGGAGCACAGCTTCCACATGTGCGAACAGTCAGCTCTGCGGTGCTGGTGTGCCCCCCGTGCACCTGCCAGCGTAGCCCCTGTGGAAGGGACACCTCCAGGATGCGGGAGACTGCCGTAGGAGCTCCAAGCATGTTGTTGTCTGGGGGCACGTGTGTGGTCCTTGCTGACCTGGAGACCTGGAAGGTGCAGGTAACTGGAGTGTTTCCCAAGGAGTGCACGTGCTGACCAGAGGAGGAACATCCAGACCAAGGCTGCACGTATCTGAAAATACCTGTGGGTTGGTTCTAATCAGGAATCTAGTGAGGCAGGATGGCAGACCTGGAGAGGACAGTCCTGTGTTCAGTGTCCCCGGGAGGCAGGGCCGTTTGGGGAAGCACCAGGCTTGGTCAGGAGGCAGAGGAACAGGAGAGGGGTGGGTGGGCAAGGCTGGTGCTGCGACTTCTGTGGGCTCTGGACTGTAGGAGCATGGGCCCTGGAGACACAGGCAGGGGAGATGCTGACGAGTGGGGCGTGGGCTCTGGTCGGTGGGCTTGCGTATTAATGCAGGGCCATGGTTTGCCATGTTGAAGAGTTAGCCCGGGCAGGGGGGCAGTCTCTCCCAGGCCAGCAAGGCCCCCAAGATGGTAAAACATCGTAAACACAGAACATCTGGAACCTTCTGCACCAAGCAGCCTGCTCAATGGCTGCCAGGTCTGGGTTTACGCTGCAGAAGGTGCCCAGACCCCAAATGCAGCACAGTGGGCACGGCTTCTGGGTTGAGGCCCAACCACCGTGAGCGCCCGTTGGTGTTCCCCGTGGCCTGAGAAATCTGAGGCAAAGCAGGACACAGAGCCAAAGAGGCGACTGACAGAGAGCCGCTTGTCCCTGGGCTTTTGGCAGAAAATCAGGATTTCAAGACCAAAGACACAGGGAGAAGGCAAGATGCAAGTTTCTTGTATTTGAAGAGAACCCAGGATGGTCAGTGTCCTGACCCAGTGGGGCAGACGCGGCAACCTTGTGCTGCATGGAAGCGCTTTCCAGCCCTGTGGCAGCTCTGGGTTCTTTTTTTTTTTTTTTTTTTTTTTTAAGATTTTTTATTTATTTATTCATAGAGATGCAGAGAGAGAGAGAGAGGCAGAGACACAGGCAGAGGGAGGAAACAGGCTCCATGCAGAGAGCCTGACATGGGACTTGATCCAGGGTCTCCAGGATCACGCCCTGGGCTGCAGGTGGCGCTAAACTGCTGCGCCACCAGGCCTGCCCTGCTCTGGGTTCTGTAGGCTGATCTGTCCTCTGCTCAGCGCCATCCAGCTGTCAGAGAAGCGTGTCCACCTCAGGGGGTCCTAGTGTGGCTCTGCTGTATGGACACCTAGGGAGCCTGGCAGGTGTTCTGTGTCTTCTAACATGCGAGGGGATGAGAGGAACAGTTGAATCGGTGTCTACTGGAGATTGCATGGCTTACCTCCTGAGGATATGCGAGCTGGATGACCCTCTGCAGCGCAGCCCCCGACGTGGCTGGGGTTTCATGTCCTCCTGGCATGCAGGATGGTAGGCCAAAGTCTGTCCTCCTGAAAGCCGTGCCTGTCAGAATCCAGCGTGCCTGCAGTTAACACCCCTCTGGAATCCCGAGCAGTCACTGAGCGTCCTAGCCTCAGGTTTACCTCGCAGAAGATGAGCACACACCTGTGTGGCTTTTCAGTGTTGATTTGATCACAGGTCTAGATTGGACACCTGGATGGGAAGCCGAGGATGAGCAGATTTTGTGCTGAGATGGGAAGCTCAGAACGACGGTGAGGCGCAGATCTTGCAAACGTGCATGCAGATGGCCCAGCAGTGGCCGCAAGCACAGTAGGCAAGCCTCCAGCAGGCTTCCAGGGCTCCGAAGCCCCTGGGAGGAGGTGGCATAGGCCTTCCGCAGAGGCACCATGGAGGAGAGCCACACGCCCATGAACTGTTACAGCAGCGGTCAGGCCTGACAACCTTTCCGTTGACTTCTCAGGTTCCCAGGTTCTTGCTGTGTTCCTCAGGCCTGCACATGTGTGATCGACACCTTGTCTTGCTGGGTGTTCACTGGGTGTTGGCTAGTGTGCTTCTTGCCAGGCTGAAACCAACACTCACATGCCCTCCAAAGAGTGGTCGTGTTGAAGGGGAGCTGGGCTTCTGCCACCTGCATTGGGAGGAGCTCTGCTCTGCTGCAGTCGGGGTCAGCTCCAGACTGGCCAGGACCAGCCAACTTGCAATGAGTCCTGCTTTCCTATGTCTCCAGGTAGTTTCCCTTTTAGTCTCCCCTACCCTGCCAGTTCTGTGTGGTTCATGCCTCCCTGCCACTGAGCCTTGGTTTCTGAGACTTTGAATCTGGGTAAGACAAGCGCTGGGGTCTTGCTTTTGCCTCCTAGAACAGGAACCATGCAGATTGGCCTGTGTCCAAGATTCTGGCAAAGCAGGATGTCAGGAGTTCTGTTCTGTCTGCAGGGCACAGAGGTCAAATGGAGATCCCACTACATCCCCTCGGGCATGGGTGCGCCAGGCTCCCCGGAACTGGAAGTGTAAAAGCAGCAGCTTCTTCCCTAGCACCTGGCCAGGATGACCACACAGGCAGCCAGAGTGTAGTGCACAGCCTGCAGTGTTTGCCTTTCCTTCTCTCTGCTGTGCACAGGGTGCCAGACAGTGTTAGAGAACCGACTTCCTCTGTCCGCTCAGAGTTGAGGTGACACAGTCATCATAGAGACGCCACTAGATCAGAACCCAAAGTTTGCAGTGACTGAAGGCACAAAACATTGTTGCTAGATCTGGGTTAAGCTTCCAAGCATTCTAGAATGCATGTTCCTGTAGCACCATTTTCTGTGTATTTTCAAATTCACTTAGGATAGCACCGCTCAATAGGAACCACGAGATTAGGCACAGCCTTGTTTAGTAAGCTGTTCTGGGAAGAATATGTGTACAAGAAACTCTCAGATGTCCTGTAAATCCTCTTGACTCAGCCCCAAACATAAACTTCCCCTATGTGCTGACATGGCAGACAGCTTGTACACTGGTTCTGGACGTGCTGGGTGCAGGCTGTAGACGTGAACCAGCACGTCAGAGTGGCCAACAGGATGGTGGCATCCACATTGTGTGGGCTGGACCTTCTGCTGGGATTCTGTTTTGAATTCCTGATGTTGGTCCCTGCTCAGGCCCATGGCTTGTAAATTGGCACATGGCTACGTTCCTGCACCACACATCATTAGGATCAGGAAGGTTTGTGAGGAGTCAGTGGCTGCCATCCCACTCCCATGCTCATCTACTGTGTCTTTAAAGCAGGTTTTATTAGAGTATATTAATCTTGGTCACAAAGCCAAGAATAATTGCATGTATTTTAGTTACCAGGAGAAAAGCAGGGAAGAACCATCCAGAAATGTCATTGAGAAATGACAAGGTCTGTGGCAGATTCTTGTCTGAATTCTGTGGATGCAAACCAACAGAGCCTGAAAGTGTGCTACATACAGCCTCAGAGCACTATATTAAAGTATGTGTGTGAATGCCTGTGTGTGCAATTGTGTTTGTACATGTGCAGGTCTAAGTGCACATGTGAATGTGTGTGTGTGAGTGCATGTGTGTGTGTGTGTGTGCCTGTTCACAAGCTATTAGGCTATAAGGTCTTTTTTTTTTTTTTTTTTTAAAGATTTTATTTATTCATGAGAGACACAGGGGGAGAGAGAGGCAGAGGCAGGCAGAGGGAGAAGCAGGCTCCATGGAAGGGAGCCAGATGTGGGACTTGATCCCAGGTCTCCCAAGATCATGCCCTGGGCTGAAGGTGGCACTAAACTGCTGAGCCACCTGGGCTGTCCAACTATAGGGTCTTTTTAAAAAATATTAGAGGGATGTCTGGGTGGTTCAGCGGTTGAGCACCTGCCTTTAGCCCAGGGTGTGATCTGGGGTCCTGGGATCTAGTCCTGCATCAGGCTCCCCACAGGGAGCCTGCCTGTGTCTCTGCCTCTCTCTCTGCCTGTGTCTCTGCCTCTCTATCTGTGTCTCTCATGAATAAATAAAATCTTTAAAAAAATAAAAAAATATATTAGAGCACCCACGAGCAGTGGGGAGGGGTAGAGGGAGAGGGAGAAGCAAGCTCTCTGCTGAGCAGGGAGCCTGATATGGGGCTGTATCCCAGGACCCTGGGATCATGTCCTGAGCCAAAGAAAGACACCTAACTGACTGAGCCACCCGGGGTTCCCCAGGCTATGATGTCTTAAGGCACAACATTCATAACCAGGCCATCTGGGCATTGCCACTGACCCTTTTGTTGTTTTGATTCCATTTTGAGAAGTCTAAACCATCAAGGTTAGGGAGGAGACAGGATTTGAAGATCAGGCCCTATATAGTTTCAAAGCTGTGCTTTTTTGGGTAGAAACACAATGGAGACTTCTGACCCTTTTCTGTAATGAAATGTTGAAAATGTTCTGATGCACAGCAATGTCTAGACACCACCCCCACCCCGGAATCTGTGGTAACAGGTTGGGTCTGGAGTCTACCCTTGCCCCTCCTCTTACAGGGGCCCTGGTCTTTGTGCCTATGTGATAAAATGGAGGGCATGAGGGTGTCAGAATCGAGAGAGGGCTTGGGGGAGAGATTTTTCTGACCTTTGGCATAGAGACTGCCTGCAAAAAGGAGAAAAAAACAATTACCTCTGGGAAAGAGGAGAATCTGATTTCCAGAGTTACCATATGGTTAGATTCAAAAGTCCAGTTTGCAACAAAAAAGTCACAAGGCACACAAAAACAGGAAAGTGTGGCCCATTTAAAGGAAAAAAAGATACCATCCCTGAGAAAGACCTGATGGCAGTTCTACTAGACAAAGACTTTAAAGCAACTGTCTTGCTCCTCAACTAATGAAAGAAGTGGAGCAAATCAACAAAACAACCTTTGAACAAAATGGAACTATCACAAAGAGAAAGCAAAAAGAAACTGAAGAGATTCTGGAGCTCAAAAGTACAGTAATTGAAATGAAATACTCATTATAGGAATTCAGAGGCAGATGATAGCAGGAGTGGCTACACTGGTATCCGACAAAAAGTGAGTTTAAATTTTAAAAAGTTACAAGACATAAGAGAGGCCACTGTACATTAATATTTCCATAAAACAAGATACATAATTATAAACTTTTACATGTCTAATGACAGGCCATTGAAATATATGAAGCAAAACTTGACACAACCAAAGGGGGAAATGGATTTAAAATAACACTTGGAGAATATACTTCTTGTAATAATGGATACAAAACCCAGATAGAAGTAGGGAAATAGAGGACTTAATAAGCTAACTAGATCTAACACATTCAGGACACTACCAAGCAAGAGCACACACATTGCTCTCAAGCGCACATGGGACGTTTTCCAGGATAGATGATATGTCAGGCCACAAATTAAGTCTCAATGAATTTAAAAGCAGTTGTTCTACAATCTTCTGTGACCACAATGGTATGAAGTTAGAAATCAATAACAAAATTGGAAAATTCACAAATCTGTGGAAATTAAATCAGCACACAACCCAAAGATCAAAGAAGAAATCAGGGAGATTAGAAAATACTTAGCGATGAATGAAAATGAAAACAACATAACAAAACTTATGAGATCCAGCAAAAGCAGTGCTAAAGGGACATTTATAGTTATAAATGGTTACATTAAAAAACCAAGAAGATCTCAAATCAACAACCTAACTTTACAGTTTAAGGAAATACAGAAAAACTAACCCTAACCTAAAACTACCAGAACAAAGGAAATAAAGTTTAGAGCAGTGACGAAGTCAGGAACAGAAAATCAGAGAATATCAATAAACTAAATGTTCTTTAAAAAGATCAACAAAATTGACAGACTTTAGATGAAGAACAAAAGAAGATTGAAATTACTAAAATCAAAAATGAAAATGGAGAAATTACCAATTCTACAGAAATAAAAAGGATTCTAAGAGTACTATGAGCCTTTGTATTCCAACAAATTGGATAACATAGATGAAATGGACAAATGCCTAGAGACACAAAACCTGCCAAGTCTACATCTGAAATTTTCTAAGTCAGAAATTCTGAACAGACTGAAAACTAATAATATCAAATCAGTAACCAATAACGTCTATAGAGAAAAGTCCCTGGGCCCAGTGGTTTCACTGGTGATTTCTAAACATTTAAGGAAAGTCCTACCAATCCTCAAACTTAAAAAAAAAAAAGGGAGACCACTTCTTGACTTATTTTAGGAGATCAGCATAACTCTCACAAATCAAAGCAAGACAAAGACCCTACAGGGAAAGAAAATTATCGACCAACATGCCTTGTGATCATTGATCCAGAAGTCTTCAACAAAATATTAGACAACAATTCAGCATATTCAAACGATTATATACCATGACCAAATGGCATTTTTTCCTGGAATGCAAGGATGATTCAACACACAAAAACATAAATGTGATACATCAACAAAATGGGAAAAACATAATAACCTTGATGCAGAAAAAGTGACAAAATTCAACACCCTTTAATTAAAAAAAATAGAAAAAAAAAAGCTCAACAAAACAGGAATAGAAGGAAGCTACCTTAACAAAAGCCATATGTGAAAAAACACAGCCAACAATACTTAACATTGAAAGAAAGCTTTTCCTGGAAGATCGGGAGCAAAATTAGGATGTCTGCTTTTACCACTTTCATTACTGGAAGTTCTAGCCAGAGCAATTAGACTGGAAAAAGAAATAAAAGGCCTTCAAATTGGAAATGAAGAAGTAAAATTATATCTGTTTGCAGATTATCTGATTTTATATGTAGAAAGTCCTAAGGACCCCACAAAAAACTGTAAGATCTAATTAATGAATTCTGCAAAGTAGCAGGATTCAAAGTCAACACAATGAATAATCTGAGGAGGACATTACAACAATAACTCCATTTACAGTAGCATTAAAAAAAATAAGATACTTAGGAATTAACCAAGAAGGTGAAGACTTGTACAATGAAACCTACAAAACACTGAAAGAAATTAAAACATAAATAAATGAAAACACACACTGCGTTCATGGACTGGAAGACCTAATGTTAAAATGTCAGTGTTGTACAGAGTCAATGTAATCTGTATCAAAATCCCAATGATATTTTTTGCAGAAATAGAAAAGTTCTTCCTAAAACTCATGGAATCTTATGGGACCTTGAATAGCCAAAAACAGTCTTGAAAAAGAAGGAAAACACTGGAAGAGTTACACTTCCTGATTTCAAAACTCACCTGGAAACTACAGTAACCAAACACTGTGGTTCTGGCTTCAAAGGAGACTGACAGACAGAATGGAATCGGGAGTCCGGAAGTAAACCCTTGCACATGTGGTTGAATGACGCTTGACAAAAGTGCCAAGATCATTCAACAGGGAAGGAATCCTCTCAACAAACGGTGCCGGGGAAGTGGGAACCTTACCTCACACCATATAATAAAAAGTAACTTTTTAGTTTTTTTTTTAACATTTTTTTTAACATTTTTATGGATCAAAACCCTAAATGTAAGACAACCACTATAAAATTCTTAAAACTGGATTAGACAATGATTTCTCAGATACGACAAAAGGCACAGGCAACAAAAGAAAAAGACTTCATGAAAAATTTCAAATGTCACACAAATACACTATATGTAAAAAAGCAATGCACAGAATGGGAGATAATATCTGCAAATCCTATATCTGATAACTAATCAATATTGAAAACACAAAGAATGCCCACAGCATTCTGCGGCAACAGCAGCAGCAACAACGAATGAACAACCCAATTACAAAACAGGTAAAGGACATTCTTGAACAGAAATCTCTCCAAAGTCCATACACAGGGACAGTAATCACATGAAAAGATGCTTAATATCACTCATCATCAGGGAAATAGAAATCAAAAACTATAAGGAGACACCACCTCACACCCATTAGGTGGCTACTATGTCGAAAAAAGCAAAGAGGGGCGCCTGGTGGCTCAGTTGGGAAAGCGTGACTTTTTTTTTTTTTTTTTTTGCGTGTGACTCTTGACTTTAGCGCTATGAGTTCAAGCCCCATGTTGAGGGTAGAGGTTAAACACACAGACATGCACAGAATGAAACTCAGAAGTGATGTTGGGTCATTTGGAACCATATTTTCTGCTAAATATTCATGATAGAGTTATTTTAAAGAATTTTTGAAAAACTACAAAAAATCTAAGTATTCGGTGAAGATATAGGTATGTGAAGTGAAATAAGCCAGTCACAAAAATAAATCCTGTATGATCCATATCCATGAGGTGCTTAGAGGAATCCCCTTCACAGAGACAGTACGTGGTTGTGCCAGGAGCTGGGGAGTGGGGATTGCAGAGCTCATGTTCAGGGGGCATAGAGGTGTAGTTTCCCACGATGGAAGTAATCATGGGGATGGATGGTGGTGACAGCTGCACGGCAATGTGTCTTAATACCACTGAACCGTATGCTAAAATGGTTACGATGGTAAAGTTTCTGTTATGTGTATTTTACCACAATAGAAAAATCTGAAGAAAAAGAAATGGGAAAAAAATATATAAATAGCTCTCACAGCTAATCTCACACAAAGATTAAAGGACGATAAAGTTTCATCTTATTTACATTTATAGCACTTCTGAAAAATATCCATAGGTCTGCAATCCCTTATTGGAAAGTCCTTAGGGTCCAAGGCTGCACACGGTATCAAAAGTGTTAATATTTATTAAGCATCTGAATATTTATACTAACTAGCTTAACTAGAGGAAGGCCTTTGGGGAAAAGAGAGGTAAGAGTCACAATAGTTAAGACTCACCACAGACTGAGGCTTGGTGACACAGGTTGTGCTTTCCAAGGGCCGCCTCAGTATTGCTCACAGCAGCCTTGGACCTGCAACCCCAGGTTACAGATGAGGCTGCTGGGGTTCTGGGCTCTGCTGGCCATGGGCTGGTGTGGGTTTTCCACCAGTTTGACTGGTCCCCCATGGTTCCTGATGCGTTCCTTGGGGTGGTTGGGGTGGAGCATTACAGTGGGGGTGGGTGATGGGGTCCCCACCTTCCTCCTTACCAACCAGACCCCTCCTCAAAGCCAAGGCATCAAAGAAGCTCCGTCCTTGCCAGTACTAGGGTTAGAAATGGGTGCTTGGCCATGAGAAGTGATGGTGCTGGAGGAGAGAGCCCCTGGACACTGTGGCTTGAAGCGGGCTGGTAGCTGTGAGGCAGTGTGGGAAGCCCTGGATGCATCGGAGCCAAAAGGAACTTCACCCTCCCACCCCTTTCCTCCTGTCGGGGCGAGATGAGGAGTATTTGTGTTAATTCACAAAGTCCTGCTAATTGCATCCCAAAGCATCCTGACAATCGCTGAGAATCACCAACTGAAATCCGCAGGTGGCAGGAAGGGGTGTAGGCTAAGGCATTGTCTGCCTTCCGACCTTGCCCCCCCCCCCCCAGTTTGTCAGACAACCATGTGCCAGGGGAACAGTAACAATAAAGTAACATTCCCTGGTGCCCATGCATTACTCAGGGCACTTTGTACTAATTTACTTAATCCTGGAGGGCAGGTGCCATTATCGGATTCATAATTGAGTACACTGAGGCAGAGTCAGCCCGCAGCTGCATGCCCCCGTGTTTGACCCCTCCCGGGAGGGGCTGTAGATCCCGTACCTGCCTCCTACAGCCAGGGGGGAGTGGGCCAGGCCACAGGGCTGCGAAGAGCTCCCAGCAAGGGGAGGGGCCGAGGGGGTGCACAAGGCCCACAGGTGCTCCGGCTCCTTGGCCGCAGTGACCTCATCACCAGCCTGCCACCCCAGCCCATGCCACTCTGTGAGCACCCTGCTCCCAGGCTCCCAGGGAAGTGGCACTGGAACATGTACCAAGGTCAGAACCTCAAGGTGCCAGCTGTGTCTCTGCCCCCACACACGTTGTACACGTGCCTCATTTAAAAAATGACCCAAAAGATCCATTCCAGACATAAAGATAAAAGGAAAAAAACCTCCCTGATTCCCATAAGATTAAAGTCCCCCAGCCCTGCACATACCAAAAACAAGTCTAACTTTCTGGGAAGTCCTTCCTCATGATCTGGAACATTTACATAGAGCACACGACCCTGCACAGAACGTTCCTTTCCCCGAGCTCTCCTCCATGAAGACGTGTGTCCCTGCCAGCTGACCTCATGCAGGCTCCATAAAACTTGTGTTTCTTTAAAATTTTAAAAAATATGGTTCACTTTGCATCAGCTGACTCCCTTTGCCCTGTTCACAGCCTGGTAAAATGGCATCCACCCTGTGGGACCACAGACGCCAGCTTGTCACTGAACTCGATGCCATGAGCCTGTTTCTCAGCCCTGGTCCTAGGACCTCTGGGTCACGTGCTGACAACCCAAGGAAGTTCCCGTCCTCCTCCCTGGGTCTTTCCCTGAAGGGTTTTACTACTAAGTATTATGGGAAAACAAGGAATTAGGGGAAATCATCAAGTCCTGGGAGTCATGGAATCTGGTTTGGTTTCCATCTGCCTGGCAACACGTAGGAGAACACTATCTCCATGGCCATCGCCATCGCGTCCCCTGCTTCTCGTGGGGTGGGGAGCCTCCGCCAGCTTCCCCACCTCCCTGCTTCACATGGACCCCTCCCAGCCCCAGCCCCACACAGTGGACATGCCCCTGGCTTTGGGGAGTCTCCAGGGTGATTCCACACAACCTGTGAGGACAGCAGGTCAGGGTCATGCACCTCTGCCGGAAGCTCAGGTCCATGTGGTGTCTGTACCTGGGTGCCGGGACTCCCCATCTCAGAGGATTCAGGAGCAGAGCCAAAGGGAGGGCGGTTGACCCCCACCGACAATTTGGGTTCAGGTTCACCTGTGGTTCCAGCCCCTTCCAAGAGGCCCAGGAATCTAGGTAGAGACCCCCTCCAGGGGCTTCACACCAACAGGTTTTGTGGAAGCGGGTTCCAGTCCCCATCCCCATTGCTGCCGTTTACCAAAGGCTGGAGAAAACAACTTCTAGCTTTTTTTCTTCTGAACAAGAAATTCATGTTTTTCTAAGTACCTTACCTCCGTCTTCTGCTTTACAAACCTGTGGAAGATCATTTCGTGCTGCTTCCTTCCTAGTGCCTCGGAGGCCAGACAGGCCTTGAGGGCAGGAAATTCCCAACTGAGCCCCCACCGCCCCCATCGTTCTGGGGCCTGAGGGGACTCTGGAACCCTAGGCTGCCCAGGCTCAAAACAGGTGGAAGGTGCGTCCCCTGTGCCCCGGGACAGGCTGGGGTGTTCAGGGTGTTCGTAGCAGAGCTGCCGAGAGGAGGGGCCGCGGCAACGGCTCGGGCTCGGGAAGCTCCCCACTGGGAGCTCCCCAGGGGCCCTTCCCACTGACCGCAGGGCAGGTGTGGCTCCGGGGTTCCAGAACCAGCATGACCCTGCCCCGGGTTGCAGACTGGGCAGGAAGGGCCTCGGTATGGATCCGCGGCATCGACAGTGTCCGTCAGGGCGGGAGGTGCGGGCCTGCAGGTGACCCGCATGTGAGCGCAGCGGGCAGGGTGCCAGGGGCCCCGGGGCCAGACCAGGGCACGGGGTGAGCTCTTCCCCGGCTCCTGTGCCAGGGGCAGGGACCCAGGTGCGGGGCTCCCTGGGGCCCAGGAGCATGGGCGGGGAGGCAGGTGCGGGGCTTCTGAGACCCAGCAGCCTCAGCTGTGCAGCCCAGTCTGGCCTGGAGTTGTCTCTGCAACACCGGCCAGAAATGGAGGTTTGCCAAGTCAGGAAGCCCAGATCCTGGTCGGGTCACAGGTGTGTCTGGTTCCCCAGCAGCAGCCCCCTGCCAGGGCAACCTGGGTTGCCCCCTGTGCACCTCCGCACTCGACCAGCGATCCTCGGAGCTGGGAATGGAAGCACTGCATCGTTGCTGATCAGGCAGGTGTCTCTCTGTCTGTGTCTCTGTGCCTGGATGGCTGACTTCTGTCAGCATGTCTATGGCCCAATCCCTGGCCCAGCGCCTAGAGCCCGGCTGGGTCATTCTGCAGAAGGCCTATGACAGTCCAGCAGGATCTAACCTTCCAGCTCCCCGACCCCAGCGCCTGGACGCCTGGTAAGGCCTGCCAGGGAGGGAACTTAAAATTAAGGCTTTTTCCACCTTCATCTGCTACACCTTGTACCATCCCCCTCCCCCAACCCTTATGGGAATTAAAATAGACACCCAGGATCCACAGTTTGGAACTGAGACAGAAACTTCCAGAAATGATCTTCTAAATTATATAGAAGATACTTTTTATAGAAAATGTCTTCATCTTTTCCATAGCATTTACCCCAAACCACACAACCTTGATGGCACCTAAAACACTATAGGACCAAGCCAGGTGTCCTTTAGGAACTTGCCCTGAACCAGGTCTTAGTGTCCTGGGTATCTGGCCGGATGGCAGCCTGCTGTCCTGTGTCACCTGTGTCTCTGGAATGTGCTCCACCTCCCTGTCCCTGAGGCTCAGCTGTGTGCCTCAGGGTCTGTCCACATGTGGAAACAGATGGCAAGATGGGCACAGGCTTCCTCGCGGTTCCGCAGATGCATGTGTGTCCAGAGGCTTGTGGTGCCTGAGAGCCGGGCCGTGCACTCTTGCAGGTCTTCTAGGACCTAACGCGGGGAGAGAGGGGGAGACATTAACCTGCACTCCCACATGCTGTTTCTCTTTCAGCTAACTGTTCCCAGGTTATTTGCATGGTTCTTAGTCACCTGTCAGGGCACAGAAAAGAATGTTTTTAATGCCTGCCACCTGACAAACAGCAACCAGATGAGCTCTTGTGTCTTTCTGGTCTGAATGAAGCATGTGCAGAAAGAAGGGCGTAGGGGCTTCTGTGGCTCTAGGCCACCCAGTGGGCCCTGGTCATAGGGGGTGGAGAAGGGTGGTCAGTGCAAGATGTGTTTATTTCACAGTTAAATAATTTGCCTTGTCTTGCATCTTTGTTGAGCTTCCTGAGCATGGAACAGGATCAATATACAGTTACCGTAAGTGTGAGTAGGCCCTGTGTCTCCCTTCCAGGGGTGTGGGCAGAAGTACCTGCGTCAGGATGCGTGTGCTCTCTTACTTAAGAGGTGATGGCCAGGGGTGCCTGGGTGGCTCCGACTTGGAGCATCTGCCTTCGGCTCGGGTCATGATCCCGGGTCCTGGGGTCGTGTCCCACATCGGGCTCCCCACGGGGAGTCTGTGTCTCTCTCTACTTCACCTGCTGCTTGTGTGCTCTCATTCTATCTCTGAAGTAAATTAAAATCTTAAAAAAAAAAAAAAAAAAAAGTGATGGCCTGGCATTTCTTTCTACATTGTGTCTTCAGAAGTGCTAATGCTACCAAGGATAATAAGTGGTATCACTAATTCAAGAAAGCCTTTTACAATTATACAATGATATCCTATAAAAAATGATGTCCTATAGCTTTTATTAAAATTTTAGCTGATGGTTGAAACGTGCTTCTCTAATGCTCCAGGCGGAACCCTCTGCAAGGTATGAGGAGGGACCTCAACATCAGCATGTCCCAGATTATCCCTCAGTTCTTCCCTGGAATAAGTGACAGCTCCATTTTTGCAGTAAACAGCATTTTCCTTAAGAGCAAGAACAGCTGCTTCTTTTTTTTTTTTTTTTTTTTTTTTTGAAGATTTTATTTACTTATTTGAGAGAGAGAGAGAGAGAGCAGGGTGAGAGAATTCTAAGCAGACTCTGTGCTGAGCCTAGAGCCCAAGATGGGCTCGATCTCATGACCTGGAGATCCTGACCTGAGCTGAAACCAGAATCAGACATTTAATCGACAGAGCCACCCAGGTGCCATGAGAGCAGCTTATTTTATATGAGCCCTCAAGGCTGGGCCAGCCCCATGATCCTCACCCCTCACAAGTGCCTCCAGGGTGTCTTAGAGGTGACTCCTGCCTGAGGCCATGTTCCTGTGTGAGTTGTTGTTGGCATCAGGGAAAGGGGAGTCATAGAGACTTTACCAGTTATTTTCAGGGCCTTAGGATGCATCCGAGGTTTACAAGATTCTCACCCCCTGCATATGTGGAGACCCAGCCTCTCTCACCTGGAGCCCCAGACCCAGGTGTGTTTTAGACTTTAGCATGTTTTAGGCTGTAGAAAAGTGACATGCATGTGGACTAGACATAGTGACAGGCTCCAAGCAGACCCCTAACCAAATGTGATAGGATTTCTGCAGCAGAGCGTGAGAAAGTTCTTGAACATGTAGACAATGACACGGGGTTTCTCACCAGGACACATGGTCCCATCAGTTAAGAACTTTGGGCTTCCAGAGCTTTTTGCTGTTGGAATTGTGGATTAAGGGACCCCAAGTGTGGGGACGCATTCCCTTAAATAGAGGAGCTTCGGGCGTTTGCTGAAATGCCCTTATTTCCAGTTTCCAGACTTGCTTTAGACGAGTGGGTCCTGAACGTGAGCCTCTGCTGACTTTGCTATTTCTGACTCTAGCAAGATCACAGATGTCAGCTGTGTTCCAGAACTTCTCACGCTGATGTGTAGCCGCTCTGGATCCCAGTCACCCATGCTGATTGCTGTCCAGGGGCCTCCAGGCCCTGGGGTTCCAGTGAATCAGACCAGAACCTGCAGTTTCTAGAGCCCCCTGGCCAAAGGGAAGGGGCCCCGTCTTTAAGGTGTGCCTGTTAGCGTGCTGTTGGCATCACCTTTGCACAGTCCTGGCTTTCTTTTTTTTTTTTTTTTTTAATTTTATTTATTTATGATAGTCATACAGAGAGAAAGAGAGAGAGGCAGAGACACAGGCAGAGGGAGAAGCAGGCTCCATGCACCGGGAGCCCGATGTGGGATTCGATCCCGGGTCTCCAGGATCGCGCCCTGGGCCAAAGGCAGGCGCCAAACCTCTGCGCCACCCAGGGATCCCCAGTCCTGGCTTTCTTGACGGATGGGGAGCCAGATGGAGGGAACCCCGCGTGGGAGCAGGCTGGGTCGTGGGTGTCCCTTGGCGCTCACAGGACTTCCACGCAGCAGCAGCAGGAAGCTGGCCGCTCTCTGTAGGCAGTGCCTGGCGTGATGCAGCCCTTCTGTTCCTTGCTGGTCAGTGCAGGTGGCCGGTGTCATCTGGGTTATGTGCACCTGTGCCACCTGACCTGGCACCGTGACAAGAGATGACCCCAAACCTTCCAAACCAAGCATTTGGAAGAAAATGCTTATTTTCTTGATTGGGAAAATCACAGGATTGCTGTCTGTGTACATTTTGTGCATTTTTCTAAGGGGTGAGGGGATAGGACTTGCGAGCCTCCTCTCAGGAACAGGAGAAGGAAGGTCAGAGGCTGTTTGCCCTGAGGGGACACCGTGCTGCTTGGCGGCTGCTGATACACAGCCAGGTCCACAGCCAGGTCCATGCATGTGATCAACAGCCTGGGGCAAAGGTGCAGGCGCGGCCTGGCCCCTGGGCCCCGGGGCTGACTCCCCTCATAGCCACGGCTGCTCGGTGAAGTGCATCGAGTTTCCTGCTGGCCCTCCTGAAACTGTTCCCTAGTTCAGTGAAAACGTGGGAAGAGACACAGTTCTCAGTTGAGCCATTTCTGCCCCGTGTACCCTTTCACCCCCCAGGGTTCCTCGTGGCCCTGCCGCCACCCTCCAAGGATCTGCTCTACCTTCCTCAGCCTGCTGCCACCCCACCTAACACTGCACCGTGTGGGTGCCCGACTGCAACGCCCTGCTCGGCCCGCACCCCGCTCCCGCCGGATCTGAACCAGCCCCAGGGTGGGACCCCCAAGGGCCCACGCTCTCCCCTCCAGGGCCCTTTCCAGCTATGGAAGGTTTGTCGGGCTCTGGAGTGTTTTCCTCAGTTTCCCCAAGGGCAGCTTTTCTGTTGGAGGGTTCCACCTCTGCACACCCACCCTGAGGTTTCCTGGGTCCCCTCCAGGCTCCCAGCTCAGGGCTCGCCTCCAGCAGCTGTCGTGTCATCAGACCAGACCAGAAATTCCTCCTTTCCTATGCTGCACATCAGGCTGGTGACCCTGAGAGGAACTAGCTTTTTCCCTCCCCTGTTACCCCTGAGGTCCTTTCAGCCTGTCACTGCACAGAGCAGGATGGGGTCCTGTGGCTGGGCCGGGGCTTGGGAGAGGGCCAGGCTGCAGCGCAGGGGTGATGGGGAGCCTCCGCGCAGAGCGCAGGGACGCACTGTTTACTCACCTTCGGGTGTGCTTTACCTTTTCTTGCTCTTTGTCGAGTAACGGAGTAACGTTTGCATAAGTAAAGAGACGCATGGACGCCTTCCCAGCAGCCAGCTTTAACTGTGGCCAACTCTTGGTCACTGCATCCACCCCCCCTACCCTGTGTCCCTCACCAGACCTGCTTCGAGGTGAACCCCAGACATCATAACATCTCACCTGTGACTCTTCCAGTGCGTACCTCTAAAAGTAAGCTCTAGAAAAACACTGTCACTGCTGAAATCTGGACTCTGCAAGTGCCTGTCTTGACAAATACCACTGTTGACATTTCTGAGCATCCCACAAATTTTAAACATTTTTATATATGTTTTAAGGAAAAATCATATATATATTTAGGCTGTACAATGTGACAGTTTTGTTACCCAGACATAGTGAAACGATTACCACAGTGAAGCTAATTAATGCAAACTCTCCACACATGCTAACCTCCCATGAGGTTTTCAAGGGGTTTGGGATCCAAAAGCGGTACAGGGGTTGCAGTTGGCTGATGCTTCTTAAGTCTCTAAATTTCTAAGTTCCCTTTTCTTAAATTGAAATTTATCTTGCCACAGCTGGAGAGGTGGCTCTTGCTGGTAGGAGTGTTCTGTGTCTTTGCCATCAGCCAGGCACATGTTGTCCCCAAGCACTTGGAATATGGCTCCTGAGCCTGGGGAACTGAATTTTAACTTTTATCCTGTAATTCGACTTGGGCAGCACAGATGAGCAGGCTGCCTCACCGGGCCGCAGAGTTCTGGGCTTACTCTTGATTCTGCAGCAGGTCTGAGGGGGCGTGGGCATGAGGGAAAGGATGACAGAGCAGGTGTCCGCTGCCCAGAGGGTGGAAAGGCCCTGGGGGCTGAGGCTCCGAGTTCTGATCCTGGGGCGGGGGGTCCCTGGAGCCCCCTGCAGACTGGCCACCGTTGGCCGTGCGGTGATGCAGTCACTAGGGTCACTGGAGGGAGGCAGGCGCCTGGCCTTCAGGGCCCCATGGGGGCGTGTAGCTGGGGGTCTGTGTGGCGCAGATGGCAGTGTGCAGGGTGGAGTGCAGGGTCCAGCACTTAAAGAAAAAGCCCCTGTTGCCTACTTTCCGTGCTCGTCTGACTGCTGACGTCTGAGATTTACCCCAAGCACCAATCCTGTGGCGCTGAGCCACCATGGCTCCATCCAGCTCTGACACTGCCTGTTGAGCAGCACAGACCCCACACAGTGGCCCCCGGTCACAGGGTGTCACCCCTCCTGTCAGTCAGCTGGGATCAGGGTTCCCACAACCCCGAGGGGGCTCCATCACTTGCTAGGGCAGCTCCCCGACGTCAGGACTCACTCACATCTGGTGGCTTATTAAGTCATGAAGAACAGGACACCACGTAGATGAAGAGCCGCCCAGGGTGAGGTCCGTGGGCTTCTGAGCACAAAAGCTGCTGTCCCCGTGGAGTGGGGGTGGGCCGCCCTGCCAGTCGTAGGTGGATGTGATCAACCTGGAAGCTCCCCGAGCCCCATACTTTTGGGATTCTGAGCAGATGGGTCATTGCCTCCATCTCCAGCCCCTCCCCTGTGGGGAGGACGGGGACTCCGGGCTTCTCCTGGCTGCTCTGGTGACCTGCGCCGTCCAGACGCCCAGGCTCTGCACTGGGCCAGGCGGGGTCCACTGTATGGAGGATGAAGAAACGGAGCCCCTCCGGACCTGGGCCCTGACCATGGCATCTGCCAGAGCCAGGCTGAGTCGAGCACAGAGCTCTGAGTGTATCTTGGGTCAAGGCCCTGGGGACCATGTGAGTCTGGGTCTCTTCTCCAAAAATACCTGTAAACACCCAGGCTTTGGGGGCTTGCTCCCATGGGGCCGGACCCAACCTGGGCTCAAGCCCCGTGGGCCATGCGGGGGCTGCAGGGACACAAGCCCGGCAGGAGTAGGGCTGGGGGCTGCGAGGGAATTGTCTTCTTGAAGCTGCGTGTCCCTGCATCTGGCCAGCCCACACCACGCTGACCCTGGACTCTGCTTCTGGCCTGCGCCCCTTGGGCTCCTGCCCACCCTCCCGTGGCCGCCCAGCTGCCTGACTAAGTGGGGCTGTGCTTCCTGTGTTGTGGGGCCGGCCCGCATGCAGAGCTGCTCTGCCCAGGAGGCTGCAGGGCAGGGGTCCCTGCCTGAAGGGGTTTGTGAGACCCTGTGACCTGCCACCCCCTCATAGTGAGCTCGGGCCACAACTGGACCAGCTGCCCCTGCCACCGGCTGTGGGGGACCTGCCTGAGGGGTGCTCGCTGCACGGAAGAAGCCAGAACAACCTAGCAGGGTGGGCACTGTGTGTATCCATGGTGACGTGCAGGTGGGGTCAGGATGGTCATGGAATGCCCAGGAGGGTAGGGGTGGGCTCTGTGGCTAATGGGGTGAAGGCCTCTGGGGGACATTCCAGGCAGAGGGAGGAGTGACCACCAAGGCCCAGAGGTAGGGTCACCATGCAGTGGAGTGAGGTGACATACTAGGGAGGGGTCTTGTGGCTGGGTCAGGACCTTGACCCGCATGGCAGGGCTCAGTGGGGCTGCTCAGTGGAGAACAGGTTAGGAGGCGCCAAACCAGGAGACCAACAGGAAGCGTGGCCGGGATGTGCAGGTGGTGAGAGGTACCTGGATTCCGGGGATATCTGCAGGTGGGGCTGGCAGGATCCCTGAAGGTGCAGAGGGGACTGAGTGCTCACAGGGGGTCCTGATGGCCCCAGGCTGAGTCAGGGCTGCCTGAGGTGGGCAGGAGTCCACTTCTGCCCCAGTTTGCATACATTCAGCCATCAGGGCAGCCTTGGACCTGTGAGCCCATGTCCACCGGAGGCCCGGGCAGCAGGGCAGCCATGATTCCGATGGACCTAATCCCGAGCACCAGAGTGGAAGGTGAGCCTCCGACGTGAGCTGCAGTCATCAGGAGTCCTCTCAGGGGGACCCTGGGGTTTGGGGTCATTGCTGTGGCTGAGGGAGAGAGGTTCTGCATTTGGCCTTTATGCAGGATGATGCTTCTAGGAAGAGATGCTTCTAAAATTATCCACATCTTCAGTGTGGTGTTTAGAGGTAGGACATGGGCGGAGCTACGCTGAGGGCTGCCCTGTGTGGGGGTGTCTGTGTTGCTCCTGAGGACCCGGGTTGGGTGCCCTGGGTTCTCTTCTTCGTGCTTGATGCCTGATTCCTGGGCCGGGAGCGGGGGTCGGGGGGTGGGGGGCGGGGGGGTGCGGTGGCTGGTGAGGGACAGGCTGCCCTGAAGCCTCAGCCTCGGTGTTGTCAGGACCCTCAGCTTCTGCGGGCACAGCCCCCTTGGCTGTCCTGGCCAAGCCGGTGGACTCGAAAGCTACCTACCCCGGCCCAGGGTAGAGATTGATCTCAGGACCCTGAGGTTGTGACCTGAGCTGAAATCCAGAGTTGGATGGCTGACTGACCTTGCCCCCCCCACCCAGGGGATTGTGTGTGGTGGCGCTCCTGGGTTACTCCAGCCCACCCGCTTCCATCCCCCTCCCCGTCCCACCCCAAGTGACCATGCACCTGATGATCCCGAATGAGCATCGTTCTTGTAACTGGAGATTTTGGAGGCCTGTCTGCGGGTCACCCCCTCTCCGTCTGGCCCCCGTGACTCAGAGAAGGCCACAGTTGTTGGCAGTCGTTTGTGTTCCCAGACTGTGAGTGGCTGCCAGCCTGAGAACAGTCTGCTCAGCTCCGCTTGCTGAGCTTGGCCTCACCCAAGGCCTCCTTCCGCTCTGAGGAGCGCAGGGCTGTTGGCGGCCCCTCTGCGGCGGTGGCTGCCGGGTTGGCAACTTCTGTAGGGTGCGTGCATCTGGATCACTCTGATTATAGATTTGGATTTTTAAATGCAGCAAAGGGCACCTGGGGGGGCCCAGTGGTTGAGGTCTGCCTTGGGCTCAGGGCTTCCTGGGATGGAGTCCCGCATCAGGCCCCCCGTAGGGAGCCCGCTTCTCCTTCTGCCTGTGTCTCTGCCTCTGTGTCTCTCATGAATAAATAAATAAAATCTTTTTAAAAATAAAAAAGTAAAATAAAATGCAGCAGAAATGGTGAGGGCCCATGAGACCCAATGCAGGAGGGTTGTGGCGCCGTTTGCTGGGAGAGCTGGGGGCAGCCACACAGGGTCAGCTTCTTAGTGAATCCATGAAGGTTTGCAGCTTCGAGAATTGAGAATCCGAGGTCCTGATGCACGACAGGGACCCGTGACAGCGTGTGAGCTCGACTTAGGGACGCGCGGGGCTGAGGGAGGCTTTGAGCCCTGTCCTGGGGGCAGGCGGGCAGGTGCAGGTGGCGCGCGGTCCCGGGCTCAGGCGCGGGTCTACTCGGAGAGAAGCCTCGGGTTCGGGTTCGGGTGCACGGACCGCGCCGAGCCCAGGCCCGCGGGGATGGGAGGAAGCGTTGGCCGATTTTTTTCTCTCATTTTTCTGTTTTCTACGATGATCCTCCGTCATTTCGGAGACAAGAAAGTGTAGAAGCGTGGACACCGAGCCCGGGGCAGTGGGCTGGACGGGAAGGCCGGGCGCGCACCCACCGGGTCCTGCCCTCCGCGCGGTCCGCCTGGCAGCGGCAGCAGCAGCCCCGTGGTGGAGGCTTCCCGCCCAGGCCGAGCCCTGCAGGGCGTGCGGAGGGTGCGGAGGGTGCGGGGGGTGCGGGGGGTGCGGGGGGGTGCGGCGCGGGGGGTGCGGGGCGGGGGCAGCGGGTCTGGAGGCCGACGCGCGGCCTGCGGGGTCCCGAACGCGGGGCTGAACGCGGGGCGGGGCTGGTGGGAGAAGCGGCCAGGCCCACCCGGACCGGGGTGGACCGGGGTGGACCGGGGTGGACCGGGAGCGCCCCCCCCCCCCCCCGCCTTGCGCACACCTGGCGCCTTCAAGCTCCGTCTGTTGGTCTGTCTGGATTTGCTCGGGAGCGGGCTCTGGAAGGCAGCAGTTGGCGTCCCCCCCTAAGGACGAAGGTAGTTTCTCTTCGCTTCTCTTGGAAATTACTCGAAGTCGGCTTTGGGCGGCGCTGGAGCGAGGGGCCTGCGGAGAGCCCACCCCCTGCGATGCAGCCCGGGCCTGCGCCGCCGCACGAGGTAGGGGTGTGGACCTGTGGAGGAGAGCGGGGCAGCGCCCCCCCCCGCCGCAAGCCCGGGGCTGCGGCCCGCGGGCCGGGGAGGAGGCCTGGAGGCCTGGGCACGGAGGAGCGGCTGGGACCGGCACGGGAGGGCGAGGGCGAGCAGGTCCCCCAGGGGCGGGAGGAGGGGGCACCCGGGAGGCCCGAGGCTCCGGGCAGAGGCGCGGCGGTATTTATTTATGATATTATTTATGATATAGTCACACACCCAGAGAGAGAGAGAGAGAGAGAGAGAGGCAGAGACACAGGCAGAGGGAGAAGCAGGCTCCATGCACCGGGAGCCCCACGTGGGATTCGATCCCGGGTCTCCAGGATCGCGCCCTGGGCCAAAGGCAGGCGCCAAACCGCTGCGCCACCCAGGGATCCCTGATCTGAATTCTTGAAAGAAGTATGTCTTTATCACGTAAAAGAGTCCCATCGAGGGATTAGAGATCAGCCTAGCGGTTGTGCTTGGTCTTGGGAGGTTTTTGTTTTTGTTTAAGATTTTATGTATTTATTCATGAGAGACATAGAGAGAGACAGAGGCAGAGACACAGGCAGAGGGAGGAGCAGGCTCCAGGCCGGGAGCCCAGGATCACGCTGAGCGACCCAGGGATCACCCTGGGAGTTGTTTTTAAATTAAATCTGTATTCATTTAACTAAAAGTCAAATATTTACAATGCTTTCCCCCATCACAACATGCCATTCAAAAGAATCCACCGTGTTATCAGTTTGCACGATCACTAGCCCCGACAGGATTGCTCCGTGGAGAAGCCAACTGTGAGGCCAGGCGGAGGTCACAGGGGACGCGCCCTCCTCCACACCAACCTGGCACTTCCCCCGCCTCCAAGTGGTCACTATGTTTGTGGGGGTTTCCTGACCCCCCTGCCCTGGTCCGGGTCGGAAGCTCCCTGGAGCCTGTGGGGCTGGCCCTTTAGGAAACAAACAGGGTCGTTGGAGGCTAAGGGGTGGAGGAGGGGTCCCGGGGTCACCGGTATGAAGGAGACAGGATGGGATGAGCACTGGGTGTGATTTAAGACTGACGAATCACTGATCCCTATCTCTGAAACCAGTGAGACACTGTATGTTGTTAATTGATTTTATTTTTTAAAAGATTTTATTTATTTATTCATGAGACACACAGAGAGAGGCAGAGACACAGGCAGAGGGAGAAGCAGGCTCCATGCAGGGAGCCGCATCTGGACTTGATCCCAGGACCCAGAGTCACGCTCTGAGCCAAAGGCAGAGGCTCAACCGCTGAGCCACCCAGGTGCCCCTATTAGATAATTTTAAATAAAAAAGTGGGCGGCCCCGGTAGCTCAGCGGTTTAGCGCCTCAGCTCAAGGCCTGATCCTGGAGACCCCAGATGATCGAGTCCCAAGTCGGGCTCCCTGCATGGAGCCTGCTTCTCCCTATGCCTGTGTCTCTGCCTCTCTCCGTCTGTGTGTGTGTTTCATTAATAAATAAATAAAATCTTTAAATCAATCAATCAATAAATAAGTAAAATGTGTGACAGCACCTTTCCTGCTGCTGTGCTCCCCCACGCCGAGGGGCTGGGTGGCGTGCGGGTGGGCGTCTGTGGGACCAGCAGCCTGCCCACCTGCTGGAGTCACAGATGCCATCCCCACGACCCTGCCCGGCAGGCGGAAATCTGCCCTGAAGGCATCTGCCTAGTCCCCACGTGAGTAAATAGCTCTTTGTGAAGATGAATTTTCCCAACAAAACGTGAAAATCAGTGTGTATACTCGGTACCTTCAAAGAGACAAATCAACAGCTGCATGCCTTCAGCTCAGGTTGATCCCAGGGTCCTGGGGTCGAGCCCCATGTCGGGCTCCCTGCTCAGTGGGGAACTTTCTTTTCCTCTGCCCCTCCCCTTGCTTATGCTTGTTCCCTCTCTCTCTCTCTCTCTGAAATAAATAAATAAAATATTTTTTAAAAAAAGATAGAGCGAGTAAGTGTGGGGAGAGGCAAGGGACAGAGTCTTACGTGGACTCTGCACTGAGTGTGAAGCCTGAAGCGGGTCTGATCTCATGACCCTGAGACCCTGGTCCTGACACAAACCATTACTTTTGAAATGTTCCAATTCATATTTGGAATAGATCTCTTAGAAAAAAACGGGAACATTTGGCTTTTCATAGATTTTTGGTAGTTTTTCTTGAGGACCCAGATTTTCTCTTTTGTTGGCGAGATGAGATTTTCCTGATGCAGTGGTTTCTAGACATTATGTACTTGCATTTCCCCTTAATTTTGGTTCATACACATCCAGGACTCCTCTCGGGCTCAGCTGGGAGTGGCTTTCAGCACTGGAATGATGCACATTTGCCTGCAGTGAGGCCTAGGCCAGTGTGTGTGGCCCTGGTCTACGCCCCGTGGATACTCAGAGCAAGGCCTGGGGTAGAGTCCACCTGCCAGGTTGCTGAGGGGTCTAGCCAGCAAAAGCAATCCTAGAGGAGGATGTGGGCCCCCAGGGGTCATGTCAACGTACTGTGTTTCCACAGGGTGGGTATTGCTCCTTATGCCCGAGGAACAGATGGGCCCTCACCCCCTCTCTGCCCCTGGGGCTTCTGTCATCAGAGGGGATAGAGTATGTTGGGGAACATGCAAGGGTCCCCATTAGCACAGAGGCCATGGCCTTCCCCCCAGCTGAGCACTGTGTGTGCTCTGTCCACCACTCTTCCCACATTTCCCTTGGCAGCAGGATGGCTCTGTGACAGTTGGCAGCCTAGCACACTCAGCCTTTTTGGACTCACTTGTAGGGTGGAGTTGTGAGGGTGGGACAAAGCAATGGAGTATGGGTGCCCTGAGTGCCCAAAGCACAGACAGAAGGGAGTGTCCGACGAGAGCAAGCGGGTGCGATCCTCCCAGCCGCACATCCCCTGGAACCCTGCGGCATCTTCCGAGTGTGCAGAGTTAATGTCCAGGACAAATTCCTCTCTCACAACACTACGGAACAAGGCTCTCGAGTTCTTTTTTTTTTTTTATAATAAAAAATTTATTTTTTATTGGTGTTCAATTTGCCAACATACAGAATAACACCCAGTGCTCATCCCGTCAAGTGCCCCCCTCAGTGCCCACCACCCAGTCACCCCCACCCCCCGCCCTCCTCCCCTTCCACCACCCCTAGTTCGTTTCCCAGAGTTAGGAGTCTTCCACGTTCTGTCTCCCTGATATTTCCTACCCATTTCTTTGAGTTTTTTAAGCTGACACTGTTTGCTTAGTGGCAGGGAGAAAGCAAGCCCAGGTCCTCTGTGGTGTAGATTTGGTCTGGCACAGCCTGTGCATTCAGCAACCGCATCATGTGACATCGTTAGCAATGCATTCTTAACCATTGTCTGCTCCTCATAGTCACACCCTCAAGAAACAGCTGGCTCCTCACCCGCATGAGTGGCCGGTGGGCAAGCAAGGGCATCCCTGAATGTCCAAGAGTCGTGGTACAAACTCAAACCTGATGGGGGGTGGACAGTATCTGTTCATATTTGTTATTTTTGACATTAGCTGTGTACCAGGACAAGGCCAGAGTAAATTCTCCCTTCTAATTTTGTAATTTGGAGTTGGATAAAGGACAGGTAAAGCCAAAAGAGAAGAGTAGGATAAAATCACTGAAAGCAAAATGAGGTGAACAGACTTAAATATAAAATTATATTGTACTGTAGAGCTGCCTGGGCAGGTCAGTTGGTCAAGGTCTGACTCTTGATATCGACTCAGGGCATGAGTTCAGGATCTGGAGACCAAGCCCCACGTTGGGCTCCATGCTCAGCATGGAGTCTGCTTGTCCCTTCTCCCTTCTGCCCCTGCTCTCACTCTCTCTAAATAAATAAATGAACAATTATATTGCATTGTGCAAACAAGCTGGTGTGTGAAATAAATAATGTTGGAGACAGATGGGGAAATTGATTTTATCCTAAGGGCTAAGTTTTAAGCTTGATGCCTGTTTGAAGTATTGTGAACATTCTGCTTTTATAGGAAAAGGGGTAAAATGTATTAAAACATGACAATTATAATAAAACACAAATTCTGAATTAGGTATTATACAGTTTTTTATACAAAATGTATACTTTGCATTTTTGTAAATGACTGATTTCAAAGGTTCCTGAAGTTCATTGTCCTTTTCATCTGACGTAAGAGCTGCAGAACAGACATGGATATGGATGCATCTGGGAGTGTGTCACATGGAAACCACACACTTAGCAGAGGTTCAGAGTCTGAGTTCTCAAGGTGAGCCTCCTGGATTTTATTTTTAAATGAAATCATAAACGTTTCCCTTAAATAATTCAGAAATCAGTTTTCTTTTTTCTTTTTTTTAAAGATTTATTTATTTATTTATTTACTTATTTATTTATTTATTCATGATAGACATAGAGAGAGAGAAAGAGAGAGGCAGAGAGAGGAGGAGGGAGAAGCAGGATCCATGCCGGGAGCCTGACGTGGGACTCGATCCCAGGACTCCAGGATTGTGCCCTGGGTCAAAGGCAGGCACTGAGCCACCCAGGGATCCCCAGAAATCAGTTTTCTTTTTTTTTTTTTTTGAGACAAACTCAAAGTGTGTCATATGTAAATGGACAGAAATCACCCCCATTTCAGCTACTTGCAGCCAACTCTTTATAGAAGGAAAAGAGAGTGGTAAAAAACAGGCAGACCAGGGAGGTGGGGTGTCCAGGACATTAAAAATTATTGAAATCACATTAGGTAACCTTGAATGACTGCATCATGATGTAAAAATACATATGGCAGGAAGAGAGAACGTCTTGGAGGGAGAAGAATAAGGAGAAAGTGTTTGGTGACAAAGTCCCAGTGTCATTTAGTAGCTGTGAACTCGTACAAAACCCAGAAAATGAGGAAAAATTAGATGTGGAGGAAGAAGATGACAAAAAATGAGATTGAGAAGACTTTATATATTTATATATTTATCTATCTATCTATCTATCTATCATCTATCTATTTATTTATTTTTTAGATTGAGAAGACTTTAATGTGTACTTATCAACACTGGGTGTCCAGTGGAGCTGGTCCTCAGCTCCCTCCCATCTGCGTAGTCGCAGGAGTCGTATCCTCACTTGCCGTGCCAGGCAATGTTCTGGTGCCCAAGGCCAGTGTTGAGGGTGATTGGCATGGAAAAATGGGAAGACCATGAGCACGGAGCAGATGGCCTATCTCTGTGAGCTGTTGCTGGTGTGGACTTAGCTACCCTCTGAATCTGAGGTGCACCTTCCACATCTGTGAAATGAGACAAGAACATCTCTCAGGTTGATTTTTGAGAGTGAACTATTGATTCTTTTTACCTTCTCTACATTATATGAAAAATGTGTGTTTTAAAATTTGGGAATCAGGCATCTATTGAGTATAAACCAATTAAAAAAATTTTTATTGGACTTCATTTGCCAACATATAACATAACACCCAGTGCTCATCACACCAAATGCCCCCCTGAGTGCCCATCACACAGTCACCCCAACCCCCCACCCACCTCCCTTTCCACTACCCCTTGTTCATTTCCCAGAGTTAGGTGTCTCTCATGTTATGTCATCCTCACTGATGTTTCCACTCATTTTCTCTCCTTCCCCCTTTATTCCCCTTCACTAATTTTTATATTCCCCAAATGAATGAGACCATATAATGTTTGTCCTTCTCCGATTGACTAATTTCACTGGGCATAATACCCTCCAGTTCCATCCACGTCGAAGCAAATGGTGGGTATTTGTCATTTCTAATGGCTGAGGAATATTCCATTGTATACATAGACCACATCTTCTTTATCCATTCATCTTTCGATGGACACCGAGGCTCCTTCCAAAGGTTGGCTATTGTGGACATTGCTGCTAGAAACATTGGGGTGCAGGTGTCCCGGCGTTTCACTGCATCTGTATCTTTGGGATAAATCTCCAGCAGTGCAATTGCTGGGTCATAGGGCAGGTCTATTTTTAACTCTTTGAGGAAACTCCACACAGTTTTCCAGAGTGGCTGCACCAGTTCACATTCCCACCAACAGTGCAAGAGGGTCCCCTTTCTCCACATCCTCTCCAACATTTCTGGTTTCCTGCCTTGTTAATTTTCCACATTCTCACTGGTGTGAGGTGGTATCTCATTGTGGTTTTGATTTGTATTTCCCTGATGGCCAGTGATGCAGAGCATGTTCTCATGTGCGTGTTGGCCATGTCCATGTCTTCCTCTGTGAGATTTCTCTTCATGTCTTTTGCCCATTTCATGATTGGATTGTTTGTTTCTTTGGTGTTGAGTTTAATAAGTTCTTTATAGATCTTGGATACTAGCCCTTTATCTGATATGTCATTGCAAATATCTTCTCCCATTCTGTAGGTTGTCTTTTAGTTTTGTTGACTGTTTCTTTTGCTGTGCAGAAGTTTTTATCTTGATGAAGTCCCAATAGTTCATTTTGCTTTTGTTTCCCTTGCCTTCATGGATGTATCTTGCAAAAAGTTTCTGTGACCAAGTTCAAAAAGGGTGTTGCCTGTGTTCTCCTCTAGGATTTTGATGGATTCTTGTCTCACATTTAGATCTTTCATCCATTTTGAATTTATCTTTTTGTATGGTGCAAGAGAGTGGTCCAGTTTCATTCTTCTGCATGTGGATGTCCAATTTTACCAGCACCATTTATTGAAGAGACTGTCTTTCTTCCAGTGGATAGTCTTTCCTCCTTTATCGAATATTAGTTGACCATAAAGTTCAGGGTCCACTTCTGGATTCTCTATTCTGTTCCATTGATCTATGTGTCTGTTTTTGTGCCAGTACCACACTGTCTTGATGACCACAGCTTTGTGGTACAACCTGAAATCTGGCATTGTGATGCCCCCAGCTATGGTTTTCTTTTTTAATATTCCCCTGGCTATTCGGGGTCTTTTCTGATTCCACACAAATCTTAAGATGATTTGTTTCAACTCTCTGAAGAAAGTCTATGGTATTTTGATAGGGATTGCATTAAATGTGTAAATTGCCCTGGGTACCATTGACATTTTCACAATGTTAATTCTTCCAATCCATGAGCATGGAATATTTTTCCATCTCTTTGTGTCTTTCTCAATTTCTTTCAGAAGTGTTCTGTAGTTTTTAGGGCATAGATCCTTTACCTCTTTGGTTAGGTTTATTCCTAGGTACCTTATGCCTTTGGGTGCAATTGTAAATGGGATTGACTCCTTAATCTCTCCTTCTGCAGTCTCATTGTTATTGTAGAGAAATGCCACTAATTTCTGGGCATTGATTTTGTATCCTGCCACACTGCTGAATTGCTGTATGAGTTCTAGCAATCTTGAGGTGGAGGCTTTTGGGTTTTCTATGTAGAGTATCATGTCATCTGTGAAGAGGGAGAGTTTGACTTCTTCTTTGCCAATTTGAATGCCTTTTATTTCTTTTTGTTGCCTGATTGCTGAGGCTAGGACTTCTAGTACTATGTTGAATAGCAGTGGTGACAGTGGACATCCCTGTCGTGTTCCTGATCTTAGGGGAAAGGCTCCCAGTGCTTCCCCATTGAGAATGATATTTGCTGTGGGCTTTTTGTAGATGGTCTGTAAGATGCAGAGGAAAGTTCCCTCTATTCCTACGCTCTGAAGAGTTTTGATCAGGAATGGATGCTGTATTTTGTCAAATGCTTTCTCTGCATCTATTGATAGGATCATATGGTTCTTGTTTTTTCTCTTGTTGATATGATCTATCACATTGATTGCTTTACGAGTGTTGAACCAGCCTTGCATCCCAGGGATAAATCCCACTTGGTCATGGTGAATAATCTTCTTAATGTACTGTTGGATCCTATTGGCTAGTATCTTGTTGAGAATTTTTGCAGCTCTGCTCATCAGGAATATTGGTCTATAATTTTCCTTTTTGGTGGGGTCTTTGTCTGGTTTTGGAATTAAGGTGACATTGGCCTCATAGAACGAGTTTGGAAGTATTCCATCTCTTGGAACAACTTTAGTAAAATAGGTATTGTTTCTTTAAATCTTTGATAGAACTCCCCTGGGAAGCCATCTGACCCTGGACTTTTGTGTCTTGGGAGGTTTTTAATGACTGCTTCAATTTCCTCCCTGGTTATCCGCCTGTTCAGGTTGTCTATTTCTTCCTGTTCCAGTTTTGGTAGTTTGTGGTTTTCCAGAAATGTATCCATTTCTTCTGGATTGCCTAATTAATTGGCATATAGCTGCTCATAATAAGTTTATTTTTTTATTTTTTTAAAAGATTTTATTTATTTATTCATAGAGACAGAGAGAGAGAGAGAGAGAAAGAGAGAGAGAGAGGCAGAGAAGCAGGCATCATACAGAGAGCCTGATGTGGGACTCGATCCAGGGTCTCCAGGATCACGCCCTGGGCTGCAGGAGGCGCTAAGCCGCTGTGCCACTGGGGCTGCCCCATAATAAGTTTTTAAAATCGTTTGTATTTCCTTGGTATTGGTGGTGATCTCTCCTTTTTCATCGTGATTTTATTAATTTTAGTCTTTTCTCTTTTGTTTTTAATAAGGCTGGCTAGTGGGTTATCTATCTTATTCTTTCAAAGAACCAACTCCTGGTTTTGTTTATCTGTTCCACAGTTCTTCTGGTCTCTATTTCATTGAGTTCTGCTCGAATCTTTATTAATTCTCTTCTTCTGCTGGGTGTAGGTTTTATTTGCTGTTTTTTCTCCAGTTCCTTTAGGTGTAAGGTTAGTTTTTGTATTTGAGTTTTTTTCAGTTTTTTGAGGAATGCTTGTATTGTGGTGTATTTCCCTCTCCTGACTGCTTTTGCCGTATCCCAAAGAGTTTGAACAGTTGTATCTTCATTCTCACTAGTTTCCATGAATCATTTTAATTCTTCTCTAATTTCCTGGTTGACCCTTTCATGTTTTAGCAGGATGGTCTTTAACCTCCACGTGTTTGAATTTCTTCCAATTTCTTCTTGTGATTGAGTTCAAGTTTCAAAGCATTATGGTATGAAAATATGCAGGGCACAATCCCAATCTTTTGGTATCAGTTAAGACCTGATTTGTGACCCAGTATGTGGTCTATTCTGGAGAAAGTTCCATGTGCACTTGAGAAGAATGTGTATTCAGTTGAGTTTGGATGTAAAGTTCTGTAGATATCCATGAAATCCATCTGGTCCAGTGTATCATTTAAAGCTCTTGTTTGGAGATGTTGTGCTTAGAATATCTGTCATTTGCAGAAAGCGCCGTGTTGAAGTCTTCCAGTATAAGTGTATTATTATCTAAATATGTGCAATTTTCGTTATTTATTGATTGATATGCTTGGCAGCTTCCACATTAGGGGCATAAATATTCATGATTGTTAGGTACTCTTGTTGGATATACCCTTTAAGTATGATATAGTGTCCCTCTTCATCTCTTACTACAGTCTTTGGGATAAAGTTTAATTTATCTGATATGAGGATGGCTACCCCGGCTTTCTTTTGAGGACCATTTGCATGGTATATGGTTTGCTACCCTTTTATTTTCAGGCTGTAGGTGTCCTTAGGTCTAAAATGAGTCTCTTGCAAACAGCAAATAGATGGGTCTTGCTTTTTTATCCAGTCTGACACCCTGCGCCTTTTGATGGGATCATTAAGCCCATTCACGTTCAGAGTTACTATTGAAACATATGAATTTAGTGTCATCATAATACCTATCCAGTCCCTGTTTTTGTGGATTGTTTCTTTGGACTTCCTCTTTCTTTTACAGAGTCCCCCTTATTATTTCTTGCAGAGCTGGTTTGGTGGTCACATATTCTTTCAGTTTCTGCCTATCTTGGAAGCTCTTTATCTCTCCTTCTATTCTGAATGAGAGCCTTGCTGGATAAAGTATTCTTGGCTGCAGGTTCTACTCATTTAGGACCCTGAATATATCCTGCCAGCCCTTTCTGGCCTGCCAGGTCTCTGTGGAGAGGTCTGCTGTTAACCTAATTCTTCTCTCCATAAAAGTTAGGGATTTCTTGTCTCTTGCTGCTTTAAGGATCTTCTCTTTATATTTGGAATTTGCAAGTTTCACTATTAAATGCCGGAGTGTTGAACGGTTTTTATTGATTTTAGGGGGGGATCCTTCTGTTTCCTGGATCTGAATGCCTGTTTCCCTTCCCAAGTTAGGGAGGTCCTCAGCTATGATTTGTTCAAATATACTTTCTGGTCCTCTGTCCCTTTTGGCGCCCTTGGGAACCCCAATTAAACGTAGATTTTTCCTTCTGAGGCTGTCATTTATTTTCCTTAACCTTTCCTCATGATCTTTTAATTGTTTTTCTCTTTTTTCCTCAGCTTCCTTCCTTGCCATCAACTTGTCTTCTAGGTCACTCACTTGTTCTTCTACCTCATTAACCCTCATCATTAGGACCTCCAGTTTCAATTGCATCTCATTTAATTGATTTTTAATTTTGGCCTGATTAGATCTAAATTCTGCAGTCATGAAGTCTCTTGAATCCTTTATGCTTTTTTCCAGAGCCACCAGTAGCTTTATAATTGTGCTTCTGAATTGGCCATCGGACATTGAATTGTAATCCAAATTTTGTAACTCTGTAGGAGAGAGGACTGTTTCTGATTCTTTCTTTTGTGGTGAGCTCTTCCTTCTAGTCATTTTGCTCAGTGCAGAGTGGCTGAAAACAAGTTGTACTGGAAAAAGGAAGGAAAAAGAGAAAAAAAGGGGAAAACAAACAAAAAACAATAAACAAGAAGGGGTATCCTCTGAAGCTATACACTGTAATTCCCTCGACTTCCCCTGGAACTTTCCAGCACTGCTTGGTCAAGAACTTGCTCTTCTACTGTCCTTCCAGCTGGTCTTTTGGGGGAGGGGCCTGCTGTGCTGATTCTCAGGTGTGTGCACCTGGGGGAGCTGCTTTTACCCCCTGCCAGGTGCACGGCTCAGTGGGAGCTGTTTATCCTGTGAAGCCCCTGCTCCCTGGCAGCCCTGCTCAGTCCCAGGCACAGGATGACACCAGGGAGAACAACAACAACAGTGGCGGTGGCCAGCTCTCCAGCTCTAGAGTCAGGCCCCGCAGTAACTCCTGCAGCTCCCAGTCCGCAGGGGCCTGGATGCTCTGGTGGCGGGGGGCGCCGACGTGCACAGCTCAGGGGCACCCAGCGGCAGGAGCGTCCTCACTGTCCTGTGTCCTCCTGGCCTCCGCCTGTCCCAAGAGGAGTGCCGGATCCTGGGCTGTATCCCCCGGTGCCTTGGGCTCCGGGGCCTGTGCGCTGGAATCACGCTCCCGGGTTGCTCAGCCCCCTCTGCCCGGAGCTGCTGCCAGAGCTGCCACCTGGGCTGCTCCCAGGGCCCCACCAGGCATGCGCTCCAGCCCTTTAAGGGCCTCGGCAATGGTGTGTGGCGCACTCTCTCCCGGGGTTCACTTCCTCTGTTAGTGACCCTGGGAGCCTGGGGGCTCCACTGCCCCTCCTGGGATCCTGCCTGAGTTCCCTGCGAGCGCCTTTCCATCAGGGAAGATTGGTAAAGTTCCTGCTTCTCTGGGACTATGCTTTTGTCCTGGAGTCTCTTGCCTGGCCTTAGCCTGGCTCCTGGCAGGGCCCCTCCGCCACTGGATTGTCTTTTATTTATTTATTTTCTGTTTTCCTACCTTGTTAGAAGCACAAACTCTTCTCTCTATAGCATTCCAGCTGTTCTCTCTTTGAATCTCAGGCCGAATTTGTAGGTTTTCAGGATGATTTTAAAGTTGTCTAGGTAAGTTGGTGGGGAGAGGTGACTTGGGGACCCTACTCTTCTGCCATTTTTCCCTGCCCCCTCATTTCATTTTCATACAAAATCTTGAGATAATATTATCCTTAATTCATAAATGTGGTGGTCTACAGAGGAGTTCCATAGTGGCCTGAGGATATTCAGCTCATACATGAAAGCCTATATTAAGACAAGTTTTGCCTGACCCTAAAGTCTGTGTTCCCTCTTTTATGTACTATGTCATTCTAGCAAGTTCCTTAGAGCTCTGCCAGTCACTGTGTCACCAAGGATAATTTATCTGTTATGTAAGGCCATATATGTCAATGCCATTGTTTTAAGATATGTGTGAAGCTGGTGCTTTCCCATATATTTAGACAATATTTATAAAACAGCATTTTCTCTTTACATAGTTATGGTCATAATCAATTATTAGACTTCAGACCAAAAGGCAAATGAATATAGTTGAGAATATATGAGTTAGCATACTTGTCAGTATAGTTTTTGTTTTACAATTGAGTCCTCTTTGATTGTGGGAAAATCCCTGACATCAAAAGCTTACTCTAAACCTGTGGGCCCATCACTTTGAGAAGAGGTTCTACCTCGGTTCTTTGGAAGGTCAGGGTCTCTCAAGGGGTGTGCCAAGCTGTCATCTATCTGCTCCCTCCCTAATATGCAGGGTTGGCATGTGGCCATCAGGCCTGCTAGCTGTTACTGCACAGCAGAAGGTCTGTGACAGAAGATGCACAGTGCCGCCCGGGTTCCTGGGTGTTTGTGAGCAGACAGTCAAGAAGACTGGAACAGCTTTAGATGGCGGCCTTAGGGGAACATCCCTTACCTCAGATGAGCAGATCCCAAGCCATGAACCCACCATTATCACTCCATTCTTTTTGTGTTAGAGACTTTCCTGGGTTAGAATACAAACACCTCAAGGAGGTATTGATTAACACCTGGATAACTCTCACTCCCCCACTGCTACCTGAGCTCAGATTAGGTAGGACCAAAGATCTGGAGTGAGATGAGTGATGGTGGTGGGTGAAAGGGGCTTGAGGGCCTTTGAGAGAGGACTGGACGGGCATGTGCTCCAGTAGCCTCATTTGTTTCACATTATTCTAGATCTTCCCCACACATGCTGCTGAAAACCTATGTGCTTCTGAGAAATTGTTTATTTTATCCCTTTAACAAAGGCTGTAGATCCTGACTGGCAGAATAGCCATACAAACGATGGTGGCCAGAGCCTACGACAATAGGACCTGGTCAGTGACTATAGCTGCTCTGTTGTCCACTCCTGTTTCTGACTCAAAGAAAGCCTGATTTCTTCCCCAAGCCCATGACATTGGTTGCCTCACTTCCAGGAGCCACTTTACAGCATACCCAGGCCCACAGCCTCCATCAGGACACCCCTGAAGTGTCCTTTGTTCCTGTTGAGTCTCTGACAAACCAAGGGATGGTGGCTGACCCGTTGGCCATAGCAAGCTTTGAATACATAACTTCTGCTTGTTTCCATTCACATGGCATCTATTTACTTCCACAGTTATGCAGGCTCTGCCAAGGCCCAGTCTGCCCTGTCCACACTGCAGCCCCACCAATGACCAGGTGTGGTCCCCACAGAGGCCCTTGTAGGTAAGCTGGCAGAGGGTCTGGACTCTGAATCTTTGATTGGAATTTCTAAGCTATTCTCATGTTTCTTCCCAGATCTTGTTATTGGTTCCTTTTTGTGTGCCATCGTTAGTGGGATCAGACCATTCCTTTCCTTTCCTTTTGCTGTCTTTGCATTCTTGTTTTTTATTATTTTTAAAAGATTTTATTTTTCAGTCAGCTCAGCACCCAATGTGGGGCTCGAACTCACAACCCTGACATCAAGAGTCACGTGGTCTACCAACTGAGCCAACCAGGTGCCCCTGTATTCTGGATTTGTGTTGTGCTGTCTAAAGTGTTTTGATTGTAATGATAAAGATTGCAGAGCAGACCTCCAGCATCAGCCCATGAGCCTGTGGTTTGAGCCAGCCTCACAGACAACTGGTTTGTAGCTCCCATGGACTGGTGTCTTCTTGGATAGACAGTTGCTGTGTCACCAATGAAACCAGATGAGGTTGTCTTTCTGTCCCAATCTTGTGTCCTGAGAGCCTGGCTTTGATTCAGAGAGAGCATTTTCTCTGGTTTTCCACTTGCTGGGACTACTATCAGGTGGGAGCCTGAGACACAAGGTGCATTCCTACCAGGCTTCATCAGCTCTCATATTCTGGGTCTAGAGCCTCTCCTCCAGGAAGACTCCTGCTTCTGATACATACTGTTGTTTATAACCTGAAGACTTGTGCCTGTCTTTCTCAATGGCATAACTCTACCGAGGATGATTTGGTCCAGTCTGAGGAACATATGGCTTGAAAAAAGTTGTTCATTTGAGATTTACAAAAGAAAGGAAATGAGATTTCTCAGGCCCAAATGGGCAGCATTGCTTGATTAGTAGGTAGAGCCCTCCAAACTATATTCTGAATAGAAAATTATTTCACTTGAAGGTTATTTAACCAAAGCTAATGAACAACTCAACACACTTTAGCAACAAACAGCTAGCGCAATCCCCTCAGGAGCACCTCCTATGCCCATAGGCCTATGCCTTCTCATCCCTTGTCCCCTCAGGAGCACCTCCTATGCCCATAGGCCTATGCCTTCTCATCCCTTGTCCCTGGTTGCTCTCCATCTGTACCTCTATTGGTTCCACCCTCTTCTTCTCATCATCCAGAAAGAACCCCTGACTTTCCCAACAATTCTCTTAAAACCTCAAATTACCAGTCTTCCAACAAAGTTCAAGAGCAGTTTTCTCATATGTGTCTTCCAACAGACAAAACCTCTGTCTTGAAGGTCATGAAGAGGCTGTTAGAATGATGTTGTGGGAAGGCATCCTTCACCTGCTGGTGATGGAGAGGGCAGCACATGAGTCCCTTGCAGTATTTCCCCATGTCTGTGTACAGCAGGGCAGGATTTAGCAGCAGAATTGAAGTCCCTAAATGCATAGGCTTTCCCCATTGCCAGGTCATAGGTAAGTGATGTGTCCTTGAGGGAGTAAACCATGTGGCTGTAAGGGCTAGTGGGGTACGTTTAGCCAAAGGAACTCAAGGTTTCTGGAAATTTTGCTAGTTTTAATTTAAGGATGTCTTTGGCTCTTTCAGCCTTTCCAGAATATTGTGGATTGCAAAGGTGGTATAGTTTTTAAGCAAGTAGTAACTCTTCACAGAATTCTTTCATAATGGTTCCTATACTGTGTACCTAGATCACTTGATATAAAAGTTGGGATGCACCTGGTTGAAAACAAAATCAGAGTTTTTAGCAACTGTAAAGGGCTATAGCTTTTTGGCAAGGAAATACTTCAACCCATCCTGAAAATATGCATACAATAACTAAAACATATTCAAATCCCATGGAGAGTGGAAGCCAGATAAAATCCATTGAGGTTATTTAAAAGGCTCTTGAAGCTTTGGTTCCAGGCCATGTTCCATTGTGTTGGTTAATTTTATGTGTGAAGATGATGGGGTACCCAGATTAAGCATTATTTCTGTGTGTCTGTGAGTGTATTTCCAGATAAGATTAGCATTTGAATTGGTGTACTCTGTAAAGCAGATTGCCCTCCCCATATGGGTGGGCATCATCCAAGCTACTGAGGGAATGAATAGAACAAAAGGAAGGAGGAATTAGCTCCTTTTATTCCTGCCTGCTTGCATTACCAACAGGCTGTGGACTGGCATTGCACCACTGGCTTTCTGGGTCTTCAGCTCACACAACAGATCATGGGACTTCTTAGCCTCCTTAATTGCGAGGGTCAGTTCCTCATCATAAGTCTTCCTAACCTATGACTTTGCTCATGTCCCTCTCTCCAAGATAAAGAATCAGTTATTTAAATCTATTGATAAAAACATCTATTGATCAGATTCTAGATAATTCTGGATTTTAATTCAACAACTTTCATAGAGCAATGGGCAAAATACCTGCCACCGGAAAGAGAGCAACAGAGATCTAAGGTAAGGCTTTGGTCTACATCTTTTTTTAAAAAATATTTTATTTATTTATTCATAGAGACAGACACAGAGAGAGAGACAGAGACACAGGCAGAGGGAGAAGCAGGCTCCATGCAGGGAGCCCAACGCAGGACTCGATCCCGGGTCTCCAGGATCACACCTCAGGCTGCAGGCAGCACTAAACCCCTGTGCCACAGGGGCTGCCCTGGTCTCCATCTTTGTCACAGGCAAGTCCCTTATTCCTGGATCTCCATGTGCCCTGGCTGGATACTACCTTTTTGGGGGCCAGGACAGTTGGTGCTGCTTGCCTCAGACTAATACCTCATTCACTAGGAGAAGTACTCTGAAGCTGGTCTGTATAGATAAGGTAGACACCACAAGGCTGTTAACCCTAACTTAGACATGAGCTCCAAAATGAGGCTACCTTGATCATTCAGACACTTTTCCTGGATGGCTTTCTGATTCACTGTGATGCCAACAACCACAGCAATGCTCCCAAAGGTGGAAACTCTACAAAGAGAAGGAGAGCTACTCTTTCCCCTAGAGAAACTGTGACCACCACTGCCCTGGAGCACTGTAGACTGGCATACATGGTGATGGGTGGTGGAGCTTGCTCTAGAGTCCTTTCTGGCTAGTCAGGGCAGGGTCTGTGCCACTGCTGATGCTTCTTGCTGTGTGTGGATCAATGAAACAGGCAAAGCGGATCAGACCACACATGGCTGTAAGGAAAAGCCATCTGTCTCTTGAACATGAATCCTCATGGTCTATGGGTTTTTTCTCTTGTTTGGGTTGGGCAAATGAAGTTTATAATTCCAAAGCACCCTATAGGACTATGAACTGGGGGCACCTGGGGGTTCAGTCAGTTAGGCATCTGACTCTTGATTTCAGCTCAGGTCATGATCTCAGAGTCATGGGATTGAGCCCTGTGTCAGACTCTGTCCTGGGTGTGAAGCCTACTTAAGATTCTCTCTGTCACTCTCTTCTGCCCCACCCCCAAGACTATGAATTGTTCTTGTCATTGTCCCAGTGGTCATGACATGACATTGCTCTGTCACATCCTGTCTTGAATTCTTGTGGGCAGCTACTTTCTCAGGTCAGCCGGTTGCCATGATGACACAGCAACAGAAAGAACAGATGTCATGATATGACTGACTGGAGCCAACGAGAGTCCCTGAGTTGTGAAGGTCATCAGCTGCCCATGAAGTGGTCAGCCTCTCACAGGTGTCAGAAAGACCAGCGAGGAGGGGGCATTGGGAGACTAAGTGGACATTTACAACAGTCTCTGTAGCCATCTGCCCAGAATGAGAAGGACTTGGTCAATGACTGCCGGCTTCTCCTATTTTCTCCTCTTCCAAATTAGGGCCAGCAGAAAAAAGTGACTCCCCACACTGTGTACCCCCAAGCATGAGCTGTCACAACTCCGCTTAGCCACTTCCAACTGCCCTGAGCCAACCGTCTCCAGTCAGAGTGTCCTCTTCTGCTTACTCTTGAGTTTCCACCAAACACAAGTGGTGGTGGCTGACTCACTTGTTGGTGCAGGATCTGAATAAATGGCAGCTGTTGTGTTCTCCCTTGGGTGATCTTCATTTGTTTCCACATGACAAACTGGATTTATGTAGATTATAAAACTGTGTAGAACAAACAGGTGATAAAAACTGAAACTGGAGTAACCTTTCCAAAACATACACTTGTTTAGATCATCCCCTTGCTTTAAAACCCTTTGCCCATTGCCCTTGGAATAAATCTACTCTTTGTAACTGGACATAATAATCCCTTATTGGTTTTCCAGCCTTCTCTCCCTTGCACTGGTAACCAAATTGGACTTCTTTTATTTTCTGTAAACATCTTGCTCTCTTTTCCTTTCAGGCTTTGGGACAGTCCATTTCTTCTACCTGGAACACTTTTCTATCTCTCTCTTCACCTGGGTACATTTTCAGTATAGACATCACTTCCCCTGCCAGCTCGTTCCAATGTTTGCCTGGGTAAGATGCTCCTCCTGTTGTTCCTGGACTACACCATTATTCCACAAGTTGCTATTCCATCGATTACCATACCATTGTAAGCTAAATTACACTGGTCATACATCACACCAAGCTTGACTCTGTCAACCCTCCCTGTAGTGTTACAATAGTTCATGTAGATAATCTGAATTAACATATGTGAAAATTTTCTTCTGAAGAAATGATTTCTAGAATTAATTATGATAAAATTACTTTCTATTGGCAGGGTATCTAATGTTTTGCCAATTACATAATAACACCAGTACCACCCTTTCATGAATATGGCGCGAAAGTCGAAGAAGGAAGCTCCTGCCTCTCCCAGAGCCGAAGCCAAAGCAAAGGCTTTGAAAACCAAGAAAGAGGTGCTGAAAGGCATCCAAAGTCACACTAAGAAGATCTGCACATCACCTACATTGAAACGATCTAAGACCCTGTGTCTCCGAAGCCAGCCCGAATACCCTGGAAAGAGCATCCTTAGGAGAATCAAGCTTGACCACTATGCCATCAAGATCCTCCAGACTACTGTGTCAGCCATGAAGAAGATAGAAGACACCACACTTGTGCTCATTGTGGATGTCAAGGCCAATAAGCACCAGATCAAACAGACTGTGAAGAAACTCTACGATATTGATTGGCCAAGGTCAACAGCTTGATCAGGCCTGATAGAGAGAAGGCCTGTATTTGACTGACTATGATGCTTTGGATGCCAAAAAAATTAGGATCATTTAAACTGAGTCCAGTTGGCTAAATATAAATATAATTTTTTAAATAAAAACCCCCACCAACACCAACTATAGAATTCACAAATTTATCTTATTGTTATCTTATTGTCCTAATAAACCTAGGAAGGTGGTTGCCTACAAAATGATTTGTATTTTAAATTTATTATTGTAGTGCAGCCCAGGTAGCTCAGCGGTTTAGTGCCAACTTCAGCCCAGGGCATGATCCTGGAGACCCGGGATCGAGTCCCATGTCGGGCTCCCTGCATGGAGCCTGCTTCTCCCTCTGCCTGTCTCTGCCTCTCTCTCTCTCTCTCTCTGTGTCTCTCATGAATAAATAAATAAAATCTTAAAAAATAGATTTATTATTGTATTAAAATATAGAATCACAGGGTAGATATGACTCCAAGAAGCAACTTTCCTGTAGTGCCTTTTTTTGTACTAGAACCTTTGTGTTTGGTTCTTTACTCTCTCATCAGTGTTCATAGCTTTATTATCACCTACATTATGGTAACTTTAAATTTATATTTCTACCCTGAGTTTTCAGATTCAGACACCCAGAAGTCTTTTTTTTTTTTTAAAACCTCCCATGAAGGGAGCCCAACGTGGGACTTGATCCTGGGACTCCAGGATCACACCCTGGGCCAAAGGCAGGCGCTAAACCGCTGAGCCACCCAGGTGTCCTGACACCTAGAAGTCTTAACAGTTATATCCAACATGGTTAAGATCAAATCTGTGATCCATAATTCTCTCTCCAGGGTTTCCACTGTCTGTCTCCCTCTTTTTTGAGGTTATTTATTCTATTTGATGACACACAGTGTTATGTTAGTTTCAGGGATACAATAATGATTCAACATCTCTATAGTACTGTGCTCACCACAAGCGTAGCTGCCACCCATCACCTTACGACACTATTACAATACCTGACTATATTACCTGTGCTGTACCTTTTATTCCTGTGATTTATTCATTCCATTACTGAACTCCTTTGCCAACTTTGCTCATTCCCTCTTCCCCTCTGGCAGCCATCAGTTTGTTCTCTGTATTTACAGGTGTGTTTGTTCATTTGTTTTGATTTTTAGATTCATGTATAAGTTAAATCATAGAGTATTTGTCTTTCTCTGTCTTATTTTCCTCAGCACATCCTTTAAGTCCATCTTTTCCGCAGATGGCAAGATCTTATTCTTTTTTATGGCTAATATTGCATTGTATATATACACCACATTCTTCTTTATCCATTCATCAGTCAAAGGACACTCGGGCTTCTTCCATATCTTGGCTGTTGTAAATAATGTTGCAATAAACATTGAAGTGCATGTATCTTTTTAAATTTGTGTTTTTGTTTTCTTAGGTTAAATACCCAGTAGTAGAATTACTGGATCACATTTCTATTTTTTATTTTTTTTGAGGACCCCCCCCCCCCCATACTGTTTTCCAGAGTGGCTGCTCCAGTTTGCATTCCCACCAACAGTGCATGAGGTCCCCCGTTTCTCCATGTCCTCACCAAATACTAGTTACACCTTGTAGTTTTGATTCAAGCCATTCTGACAGGTGTGATGCAATCTCATTGTGTTTTGATTTGCATTTCCCTGATGATGAGTGAAGCTGAGCATCTTTTCATGTGTCTGTTGGCCATTAGGGTGTCTTTTTTTGAGAAATGTCTGTCTAGGTCCTCTGCCCATCTTCAAATTACTTGGTGTTGAGTTGTTCAATGCCATCCTTCCTGACACTTCACTCACAGCAGTGTCCGAACTATCATCATGCCTTGTTCACGTCACCTCCTAATTATCTCTCATAGCTGTCCACTCCTCTCCATCTTCAGAGCTCCTACTATAATTTCAGCTCCAGATTACCATCATCTTCCAACATGTTCCTTGTTGGGTCACTCTAACAAGCTCCTAACTCTTGCTTTACATCTACCCTTCTCTCATCTCTACTGTTTCCTTCCTGATATAGCCAGCTATATTTTCCAGATGCAAATCTAATTCTATCAACCCATCCAGTGAAAACACTCAATTGGCTTTTCATTGGTCTTAGGAAGACCCAAGTGGCTTCATGATCTGGTCCCTCACCTACTCTCATAGCATTTTTCTTCCTGTGATGTGTGCTTCAGTTATTCTGGTTTCATTCCTCAGTCTGCCTAGGACATGCTCCTTCCAGGCACAGGGTCTCTGCAGGGGCTGTTCCTGCTGCCTGCAGTCACATCCCCTTACCAAATCTAGCTGTTTTGATCCACTAATGTTTTCTTGTCCCTCTGACTTCAGGTTGTTGCTTCCTTAAGACTGCTACTCTAGATCAAGTTTCTGCATCATAGATGCTTGGAGAACATATCTTCTTCAGGAGTGTTTACCTCAGTTTATAATTAAATTCTCATTGTGTAGCGATTTCACTGATGATGTTCTCCTCCGGTGGATTAAGCTTTTGTTTTCTGCTCATCATTGTCTCCTTGGCAATGACACACAAAAAGTATATATAGAACACAGGACAAAAAGTATACACACACAAAAAGTAGACACACAAAAAGTATATATAGAACACAGGCAAGAAAGACACACAAAAAGTATATATAGAACACAGGCAAGAAAGGAGTGATTAGATGTAACTTATTCATAAAGAATAACTGTCCCTCTTTTCTGTGGAAATTTCAGTGGTTTTAGATTAACCTTAGCAATTTATTTTATTGTAGATGAGCATGTGTACAGCTTGTCTGTTTATAGCTCAGTCAGGGGTGCCAAATATAGCTGTATGCTGTGCAGACCCCACAGGGAGACAAGCTAAGGTGGGGGCAGTTGGAGCTGAAATCAAGCCCACTCTGTTCACTCAGATCTGTCTCAGGATATGATGCTTCCCCCCTTTCTTTACACATAAAAGCACTTGTATCTCCCAGCTAGGGCCCTCAGGGCAGCAAGAGCCCATAGGGCTTCTCCCCTGTAACTGGGTACAAAGGTAGCTGTGGACAGACATGTCAGAGTCTGGGACTAGTTTAAGATTGTTCTCTGTTCTGTGGTCACTCGGATTGCACTCTCTATGCTGGACAATTATACTACAAATGCCGACGCTGATTATATGAGGTGAACTAGGAAAGATTCAGCCTACCCTCCTTTAAGCCCAACTGAACAAGTAAAATCAAAGCATCTATACTTATATTGACACCAAGTCGGTTAAGGAAAAGCAGAACACACTTGTGTGCTGTGACATGATTTGCTTACATCTTGGCCATGTGTTTTCCTGAGTCTTTGAAAAGAATCTTGACGAGTCTCACTGGGCCATATTGCTCATTCCTTCTATGGTGGGGAGGGACAGTCCTTTCAACACCAAAGCTGTTGATTATAGTTCGAAACATCACTCATATATCAATGCCGAAGTATTTAGGGATGTAGTGGGCTGATGCACTCTTTGAGTGCATCAAAAAAAAGAGCATGGATCAAGAGATGCAAACATAGATAGATAGCTGGGCGATAAAGCAAACAGCAAAATGTTAATTGTAAAAGTTCAGTGATGGTGTTCACTGTATACTTATTTCAACTTTTCAGTATGTTCAAAATATTTCATAATGAGATGGGTAAAACTTTTTTAACCAAATTTTATTAAAATTGTCTTATATAAAAATTTTTAAAAGATTTTATTTATTTGACAGAGACAGAGCTCGAGCACAGGCAGGGGGAGGGGCAGAGGAAGAGGGAGAAGCAGGCTCCCTCCAGGGATCTTGGTCTGACCCAAGACCCTGGGATCATGGCCTGACCCAAAGGCAGACGGAACCCTCAACTGACTGAGTCACCTGGGTGCCCCTAAAATTGTCTTATGTTTATTTTCTTTTTTTAAAGATTTTATTTATTTTTTTCATGATAGACACAGAGAGAGAAAGAGGCACAGACACAGGCAGAGGAAGAAGCAGGCTCCATGCAGGGAGCCTGACGTGGGATTCGATCCCGTATCTCCAGGATCACACCCTGGGCTGAAGGCGGTGCTAAACCGCTGAGCCACCCGGGCTGCCCTGTCTTATGTTTATTAAAATATTTATTTATATTATATTTCTTAAAGTAACCTAGGCATCAGAGATATAGTGGTGAAGAAGACATGGTTCCTATTGGTACAGCTCTTCTGACAGAGAAACACATTAGCAGATGGTGATGAAACAACCCAGTGAGTGCAGTGACAGACGCACAGAATGTTCTGGAATACCAAGGAGATGTGCCCACCACAGTTTGTAATGTTTCTGTGTGGAGTGGTAGCGGTCAGGGAGATTTTCCTGAAAGAGAGGGCAGCAGTATGCAGCCTTGAATGGGAATGGGATGAAAATTAGTTCTGGCAGTGGAGAGGATAGGAACCCTATGGGCACTGCATGGTGTTTCAGGAACAGGAGATGGGCTGGGACTGATCAAGCTTGGAGAGCTTGTGTGCTGTGCTGACCACTGGGCTTGTTCCTGGGAGGATGTGGAATGGCAGGGTCCAATTTGTCTTAGCTACATCACAAGGATGGCTGACTAGAGAATGTACCTGTGGAGCCAACGCTGGAGACAAGTTAGGTGCTTGTGTTGGTGTTCCTCAGGAGATGAGCTGAATTCCAAGGCTGCAAGTGAGATGACAGATTTGAGGATTGCTTAGAATGTAAAATTGGAAAACTGGAGATGGTAAAATGAAAGACAATCAATCACACCGCTTACTGTAATTACAAGGAAGGATGATAAGCTGTTTGTTTGGAACATTTTAAATCTGAGTGAGGGAGACCCAAGTGGGGCTGCCCAATTGGCAGCCAGAAAAATAAAAGTAAAGCTTAGGAAAGAGGTAGATATATTCATTTGGAATTGAAATAATGAAATTTGAATCTGCAATTGAGATTAAGAAGGGAGAGTATGCAGAGTAATAAAGTGAGAGGGATGGGATTTCTGATACCTAGTACAGCACCTGGCATATAGGATGTGGGTGATGAATATGTGTTGAAAAATGAATGAAAGTGAGCACAACCCTGGAGATCCACATTGAAGAATGCCACATTGAAGGCTGAGGAAGGGAAGTTGATGAAGACATAAGGAACAGAGATCTTGGAGAAGATGGAGGGGCATATCTGGAAGTGGTTAGGGAGAGAAGAGCTTCAGGAGAGGGAGATGGGTGACAAACGAAGGGTGAGGACTCACATCTGTTCTTGGGTCTAACGATAATGAGGTCGTCGGTTACCTAAGAGTTTCTGCAGAGTGCTGAGGGTTCAGAGCACAAGGATGTAGAGTTCAAGGTGCCCAGGCCACATTGGGAAAAATGTGACCAAATGCTCTCCTTATAACACCTTGATCTGGATCAAAGGGGACTGGAAGGCTTTAACTTTACTTTTCATCACACCCATGATTTCAAGGAAGATACATAAGGATATCATACCCATTTAGCACTGACTCATTAGCACATTAAATCATAACTCATAAATAAATATAAAGATTAAACTCTCCTTCAATTATGACTTGTATTCCTGTAGGGAAAAGGAGCAAACCGTGGTCATGTCATGCAGTTCAGAATTTAACACATTTTTAAATTACTTCCGTTATTTCGTGCCTGTTACGTTTTTGGTCACTGGGGAGGTCCACGGCAGGGCAGACTGGGGGAGGGGCATGGCCAGCACATCCTCTCAAACTAGGTCCATGGTGAGGGTGGTCGTTGAAGAAACAGGTGCGCATGGTGCCACCAGGAGGTCAAGGAACCTCCCGTCTGAGGGTCTTAGGGTTGTGGAAGGAGACATGGTCTTCTGCTGGAAGTGAAGTTGAGCAGGGCAGGTGCTCAGAGAAGGTCGATGAGGTGGGGATGGTCTGGAATGGTCATTAGGGAGCCAGAAGAGGACAGGGCCCCAAGAGGTAAAAGGAGGTGTTTGCATGCGCACCCAGCCTCTCACTAAAGTGCAAGATCCCTGAGGGCGGTGTGGTCCTTGTCTTCCCCCGCAAGTCTGACTCAAGGGATGAAGACCCTTCTGAAAGCTCCCACTCCATGTGGAATATCATATTATGGCTTCACAATTAAAATTTGGGCAAAAGTGAACTTTTAGGCCAGTTAAGAGTTTTTACAAGTGTATGCAATTAACCTCTTCTCTACACAACGTATAGTAGCTCTAACTAAAAAAAATCAGACTTCTCAAGAAAAAGTGTGACAACTTTCTCAGGAAATAATCGTGAGGTCAGGAGCCCCCATCAGTCCAAGGGCATTCTTGTTAAAGCTCTGAGAGCCCAACTTGTGTCCTCCAATGGCAGCGCAGGATTCTCCTCGCAGCTGGCTTCCCATTGGCTCTGAGATGTGGGCGGGGCCTCCCATTCCTGCCCCTGCCACTAGCTCCACCCCCATTCCATGTAAATGAAGTCAAAGCTCTGGTGAGCACACGTGATTGGTCACGTGGTGGACGGCGCCCTCGCCCCGCCCCTTCAATGACGTCATCAGCCACTCAAACTCTCGAGAGAGTTTGCAGAGATGCTAGTGAGAGGCTGGCAGGCCAGCCCACTGTGGCAGGAAAGGGGTGAGGGGCGGGGGCTCCAACAGGGACCCTCCCCCCACCCCCACTCCAGAGCTTCCAGTCCAGCTTCAGGGAGGGGCCCCAGGGGTCCTGTGGGCAGTGCCCAGGGGGGGTCCCATGCATACTCTCCTCCCATTGGCTGGCTGTACTGGCATGCAAATGAGGGTGCGCGTCACTTCCGGAGGCAAATCGAGCGCCATTTTCTCTTTCTGGCCGTGCTGGGAGGAGGGGACGGGGTCGCGCGGGGGTGGGCGCGCGCCGAGGCGGGGGTCCCGCCGCGCGGGGCGGAGGCGGGCGGGAGCGCGGGGCCCCGACGGGCCACGGCGGCGCGGCGAGAGGCGACGGGGGACGCAGCGGCGCTCCGAGCGCCCAGCGGTAGGTACGACCCAGGCCCAGCCCCGCGGCGACGCCCCCGGCCCTGCCCGGCCCAGGCCCGCGGAGGCCCGACGGCGGCCGCGCCCCGCCCAGCCCCGCCCACAGCCCGCGGCCGGCGGCCGCCTCCCGCCTCCCGCCTCCCGCCTCCCGCCTCCCGCCTCCCGCCTCCCGCCTCCCGAAGCCTGCGATGTTGGCCCGGCGTGGGGTTCGCGGCCCGGGCGGCGGCCGTCATCCCTCCGCATCACGTGGGCGTCGGGGGTGGTCGCGGGGGGCGGCGGGGCAGGACGCGGCGGGGCGGGGACGGCCGAGGGACGGAGGGACGGAGGGAGGGAGGGAGGGCGGCCCGCTTGCTCCGCGCAGCCTGCGCCCGGGGAGCCCGGCGGGAGCGCCCAGGTCGGCCGTGCGGGTCCGGGGGCGCGGAGCTGGGTCCGGGGCGGGCTCCCCTCGCGGGCTCCCCCCGCGCCCCCGGCGCCCACGATCCCGCTGCCTCCGCGGAGCCCGCCGACCCGGACGGTCAGACGGACTCCGTGCGGACCGTGCGCACTTGCATAATCCGAGTCAGGGGTGTTACGTGTCCGAGTATGGGCGGGAGACTCGCCGGAGTGCTGCTCGCACGCGTCCTGGTGGGACGGAAGGTGCTCACGGTCCCCGGAGGCCCCGAGGGGCCGGCTGTGGGGGGGGGCCGCCGGCGCACGGGCGCGACCCCCGGGGCGGCAGGGCACGGAGTGCAGGGATATCCCGCGGAGGCCACGGCCACCGGGCTGCGGCGGGGTGACAATCGAGTGCCGTCAGGTGGGCTGGCATCGGGGCTGCTTGCAGGTGGTCCGTCGGCGCGGAGGGGGGCCGAGGGGGCGGGGCTGCTGGGGTCTGCGGTCGAAGGCGGGCACCCCGCTTTGCCCGGCGCGCTTGCAGCATTGGCGGGTGCTGCGGCCCCGGACCCTGACCCATGTTCCGCACCCCGGCTGTCTCACCGTGTTAGGGCCTGTCTACACGGCCCCTGGGAGGCCGCAGCTCGGTGCCGCAGGATTGTGAGCGTGCAGTGGTCTGCTGCGGTGGTCCGGACGCTTCATTGGATGCTGGTGGTCACCGTGCCTCTGGTCCCCGCCCCGGGGACAGACCACTTAACTACAGCTCGTGGTTGTGGACCCAGTTGGAATCCAGGACGTGCCCTAATGGACTCTGCTGCTGAGACTGCTGTGCAGTGTGGGTGTTTTTGGCACATCCCTCTATAACTTCAGTTTCACACGATCTCCCAAGTTCCTGTGAGATGACCTGAACCACTCATTTTTGGAGTGGACTTTTTCCAGAATGAAATGATCTTAAGTGATCTTGATCCTAAAAAAACAAAAGAAACTGTAAGTGCTCCCTTGGGAAATCGTATTTTCTTGTGCAGTGAGTGGAATTTGGGGGAGGCCCACGTGTATCACCCACCGATAGGAAATGTGCAATTGACCACTTAGGTGGACAGGGTCGTGCGGCCACCTTCTGCTGCTGTGTCCTAATGAGGAAGGTATGCATTTAACCTGCTTGGGAGCCACAGTAACCATGGTGAGGGAATGGGGTGCTTACATTTGAGAATCAAAGTTCTTGTTCTCCAGATTCAGGAAAGGACAGACAGTTCCTTGGCCCTACTCCCAAGGCTTCAGCAGGTAACTACAGGGCCTAGTTGCTGACAGCCTCATTTCCTGTCCTCCTGAGAGTTAGCCAGGCTGCAACAGCCTCTGGGAACCAGCCTCTGATGATGCGCCCATCCCCAAACTAGTGCTCAAAGTCCACTAGTGCTTGGATGCTGTGCTTCTCAGAACCCGGTGGTAAGATCCAGTTTCAAGATTAGTGCTTACCATGTGAAGCCATCCTTCTTTGCCTGCAGTAAATGTAGCTTGCTTCCTTGTTTCAGATACAAGTGGGTGATGGTTTTAACCTTGGACAGGTCTGTTTAACAGCTCTGGGGAAAAGGAGAACCCCAAAGGATGGAGAACAGATGGAACTTTAAGGATGAAATGAAAGCAAGTAGAGTTGAGTGGAAAGCATCTAACAGTGATTTTCATTGAGGCTTGCTCTGGCTGAGGAAGCCAGTGTGGGCTTGAAAGTGACCTTGTGTTTAGCTTTTAGGAACACCCTCATGAGGTGCTTGACAGCTCCTCAGTGAGGCTCTGGGGCTTGAACTCATGACCCTGAGATTAAGAGTCAGACGCCCAACCTGCTGAGGCACCAGGCGCTCCCAGGTGAGGCTTTTGAAGGCTAGAACCCATATGTGCATTTCATTTTTAATAATTTTATAATTTTTAACTTTATTTCTTAGGATTTAATGTTCTTCAATTATAAAGTGCTAAATGATCCTTCAGTCTCTCCTTCTACTGAACCTAAGATACACTTTTGACATAGACGATGAGATTTGGAAAACTCACTCCAAATTAGCTTTTCAGAAACTTTTTGTTTCCCTTGTACCTACTGGGAATTCCTCCCTCTTACAGGTTAACCCTTCCTCCCTCTGCCCCACCCATTTGATTCCAGTCTGCCTCTTTGGTTTTATTTACCTTTGGTCAAATATATGGAGACTTTTTTTTCCTTTACCTCGGTCCTTTTTTGGTTCTGATCTGTTCACCTAGACTGTCTTGGGCTCCAACTGTAAACCCTCCCATAGCCGTTTTAAACCTTTATGGCGCTTCCCACACGTCTTATGATTCCTGTTTTATTTTTATCTCTTTTGTTCATTTATTGTGAACGCTTGCTGTATGTTATACTCTGTGATTGGCCCCATGCAAAGAAAACATGATTCCTACCCTGGAGGAGTTTAACCTAATAGAAGAAATAGATATATAAATGGATCATTGCAACAGGGTGCCATGCAAGAAGCATAAACTCTGAGGGGCACCAGGCATGCACTGCGGGAAGAGGGGTGACAAGAGGAGTGTAAAAGTGGAATTGCTGACTCACAGATGTTGTCATTTAAAATCTTGGGAAATATGGCCAAACTGCTTCTGAACATGTAGAAATTATGATTTTTCCACTTAGTTTCACTGCTAGTGGATATTATCAATGTTTAAAAGTTACTGTTCTGTTAGTAAGATTGGCATTCGTTATTTTAACCTGATGTTTTTTAACTTGAACTTGATTTTTTTAGTGTGATAGCTTACACATTAAAAAAACTTTGAAATAGTTGCAGACTTATAGAAAGCTGCAAATATAATACAAAGAACTTTTTTCTCCTGAAACATTTAAAAGAAATTAGCTAAGCAAGATGCCACATTACCCCAAATATTGTCTGTTTCCTACAATAAGAGCAGTCTCCTACATCCAGAATAAAACCATCAGAATCAGGAAATGAATAATTATCATCAAATCCTCAGATTCCACTGAAATTTTTCCAGTGTTCCAATAATATTTCTAGTAAAAGAATTAACTTAGAATTGCACTTTGTATTTACTCATTTTTAGTCTCTTTCAGCGGGCAACAGTTCTGTAGTTTTCCTTCCGTATATATATTTTTAAAGTGTGTAATTCATGTCAAATTATATAGTCCAATGAAAGAACATTTCTGGTACACTCCAAAAAACCTGTTTTCATTCCCAGCCAACTGCTAACCTACCTTCTATCGCTGTAGTGTTGTCTCTTCTGAATATTTCACATAAGTGGAGTCAGATGATGTGAGGACTTTTGCATCTGGCTTCTTGCACTTAGCGTGATGCTTTTGAATTCATTTGTTTTGTGGTGTGTATCAGTACCTAGTTTTTTGTTTTTGTTTTTGTTTTTAAGATTTTATTTATTTATTCATGAGAGACACTCAGAGAAGCAGAGACACAGGCAGAGGGAGAAGGAAGCTTCATGCAGGGACCCCGATGTGGAACTCGATCCTGGGACTCCAGAATCATGCCCTGGGCTGAAGGCAGGTGGTAAACCGCTGAGCCATCCAGGGATCCCCAGTACCTCGTTTTTAATGCCAAGAAACATTCTGTTGTATGGGTATACCACATTGTGTTTATCCATTTACCATTTGAAGGACATTTCAATTTCCATGTTTTGGCTGTTATGAATAGTGCTACCTTGTATGGTCTGGACACTTTCGAATAGTATAGGCTATTTTGTGCAGTGTCTATTAATTTGGGTTGAGAAGTCTACCAGACTTCTGTGAATTACTCTTCTTCCTTTGGTATTTATTTACTTGTTTATTTAGAGGATGAGGAGGGACAGAGAGAGGGGGAAAGAGAGAGTCTCAAGCAAACTCCATGCCCAGTGTGGAGCCTGACTCAGGGCATGACCTCACAACTCTGAGATTATGACCTGGGCTGAAATCAGGAATTGGATGCTTAACCAGCTGAGGCACTTATGGCGCCCCTTACTTAATTATTAAGTAATTTTAGGGAGGTGCTTGGAAATCATGTACATATCTCACTCCTCATCAGATTTTCAATATATTTAATTTTTATCACCATGTTGATGATTACCAAATCACGCCACAATTTTGTAGAATAAAGCATTTGGTTAAAATTCAGTAATTCTTTGAATCTAGAGTTCAGACTGGAGCAGGGGAAATGGCTTATTTCTGTTCCTTATCTAGGAAGACTCAAAGGCAGAGGTGACTTGAGAGCCAGGTGTCTAGAAGTGTCTTCACTTACTTGTCTGGTGGTTGAGGTTGGAACATCTCTGTATGGTCTCCATGTGGGCTAATTGAGCTGCCTCATGACATGGTGTCTGGATTCCAAGGTGATGGTGCTCAGAGAGTGAGCAGAAGCTTGCTCTAGTCTTGGAAGTCACATGGGATGACCTCTGTCATACTTTACGGGTTGAGTCAGCCACAGAGTTCTGCCCAAGTTTAAGGGGTGAGGCATAAGTGCCCCACTTTGGGGGAGAATTGTCAAGATCATATATATTTTTTTAAAGATTTACTTATTTATTAGAGCATGTGCAGAGAGAGTGGGAGAGGGTGAGAGAGAATGTGAAGCAGTGCCCAGTGCAGTGCCCAATGTGGGGCTCGATCTCATAACTCCGAGCTCACAACTGAGCCAAAATCAAGAGTCAGACGCTTGACTGACAGAGCCACCCAGGTGCCCAAGGTCATATTGCAAAAGAGCATGTGGGGTGGGAAGTACTGTTGCATTGTGTTTTGAAAAATTCAGTGCCACAGGTTGTAATCTATTACTGTCATTTATTTTTTGCCCAAATTGTCTCATATTTGGGTGGTGGGAACTTTTTTTTCTTTTTTAAGATTTTATTTATTTATTTATTCACCAGAGACTAGAGAAGGGGCGGGGGTGGGGGGAGAGGCAGGCAAAGATACAGACAGAGGGAGAAGCAGGCTCCATGTAGGGAGCCTGATGCGGGACTTGATCCTGGGACTCTAGGACCACGTCCTGGGCCAAAGGCAGACACTAAACCACTGAGCCACCCAGGGATCCCCAGTGGGAACTTCTTTAAGCTGGTTTCTTTTGAGTCCTTTTGACACGTCTCACCATTCTTTGAACAACTTGCTTATTTTCTGGTGTAGGACAGTCTTAGCTTGTCTTATCTTTTCCATGCTTCAGCCCTAGAATCAACCATTTTTCTAAGGAGTCCTGGTTCTTTGTGGAAAGCGGTATTTAGAAAGTAAGATCTGGGCGGGGGGTGGTGGTGCCTGGGTGGCACAGTCAGTTAAACATCCAGCTCTTGGTTTTGGCTCAGGTCCTGATCTCAGGGTCATGATATCAAGCCCATGTGGGGCTCTGTGCTTGGTGCCTCATCTGCTTGATATTCTCCCTCTGCCCCTCCCTGAACCCACTTGCTCTCATTCTGTCTTTCAAGTAAATAAATAAATCTTTAAAAAAAAGAAAAGAAAAGAGTAAGATTTGGGCTTTAGGAGTGCTCACTGTTATTGGAGTGTGTAACTGCCTCTAGACTCTCTTAGTAGACAGAGCTATGGAATATATATGTACAGGTTTACAACTGTATCTTTTATGTATGTATTAAAAACAATACAGTCACACCTGCATTCTGATTAAGTACCACAGGATTTAGTTTAATTTTATGCCTTTTCAGATACTTTAAAAACAGCTTTATGGAAATATAATTTATAACCATACAGTTCACCTGCTTATTAATTTAAAAAATATTATTTATTTATTCATGAGAGACAGAGAGAGAGAGAGGCAGAGACACAGGCAGAGGGAGAAGCAGGTTCCATGCAGGAAGCCCGACACGGGACTCGATCCTGGGTCTCCAGGATCAGGCCCTGGGCTTGAAGGTGGCGCTAAACTGCTGAGCCATCCGGGCTGCCCCAGTTTACCTGTTTAAAGTGTATATGTGTGTGTGTATATATAATTATAGTTCACTGGTGTTTAGTATATTCAGAGAGTTGTGCATACATCACCACAGTTGGTTTTTTAGAACACTGTCATTGTTCTAAAGTCCTGTTCCCCTTACTCATCACCTTCCAGTCCTCCTCAGCCCTAGGCAACTGGGACAACTAGTATTCTACTTTCTGTCTCCACAAATTTGCCCTGAACACTTTATATGAAATACAACATGTGGTTCTACATGTCTTTCACTTAGCATAATCTTCCTCAGGGGAAATCCACATCATAGCAAACGTCAGTACTTCATTTCTTTTTTGGCCAAATCTTTCATTGTGTGGATATACCACGTTTTATTTATTCATTCATCAGTTGATGGACATGTGGATTGTTTCCACTTTTTGGCTCTTGTGAATAATACTGCTGTGAACAAGTTTTTGTTTGAATGCATGTTTTTAATTTCTCTTGGGTGAAATTGATGGTTCATATAGCACCTATATATTTCATCTTTTGCGGAACTGCCAGACTGTTTTCCAAAGTGGCTGCACTGTTTTACTTTACCACAGCATATGAGAGATTCAGTTGCTCCACATCCTTTCCAACACTTGTGTTTTTTCTTTCTTCTTCTTCTTTTTTTTATATTATAGTCCTGTTAGTAGGTATAAAGTTACATATTTCACTGTGGTTTTGAGTTTCATTTCCCCACAGCTAATGTTGTTTAGCATCTTTTTATGTGCTTAACAGCCATTTGTATATTATCTTTGGAGAAATATTCAAATTTTTGCCCATCTTCTTTTTTTAAGATTTATTATTTTTTTTTTAGAGAGTATGAGCAGGAAGGGCAAAGGTGGGGAGAGAGAATCTCAAGCAGGCTGAGCACAGAGCCTGATGTGGGGCTGCATCTCACGACCTTGAGATCATGACCTGAGCTGAAACCAAGAGGTGGACACTTGACTGGCAGTGCCACCCAGGTGCCCCTCTTTTGCCCATTTTTAAGTTGGGTTGTATTTTAATTATTGAGTTATAAGAGTTGTAAGTTCCTGATCAGAAATATGATTTGCAAATGTTTCTTCTTGTTTTGCGGTTTCTTCTTTTTTTTTTTTTTTTTTTTTTTTTTGCTTTTTTGATGGTTTCCTTTGAGGTGTAAAAGTGTTATATTCGATGAAATCCAACTTACCCCTTTTTCTTTAGTTGTTAGTTGGTTTTTGGTGTCTTATCTAAGGGTCCATTGCCAAATCCAAGGCCATGAAAATTTATGCCTGTTTTCTTTTAAGAGATTCAAAGTTTAAGCTCTTACATGGAGACGTATGATCCATTTTGAGTTAATTTTTGTGTGTGATGAAAGGAAAGTCCCAACTTCATTCTTTGGCATGTGGATATATAGTTGTCCTAGCATAATTTGTTGAAAATTACTCTTTTTTTTTTTTTTTTTTTTTAAGATTTATTTATTTGAGAGAGGATTTGAGCATGCATGTGTGTGAGGTAGGGATGGGCAGGGGGGGAGAGCCTCAGGCAGACTCCATGCCGAGCATGGAGCGTCATGTGGGGCTCCATCTCAAGACCCCAAGGTCACAACCTGAGCTGAAACCAAGAGTCGGACAACCAACTGACTGTGCCACCCAGGCACCCTGAAAATTACTAGTTTGCCAGCTCTGTTAAATATAGATGTAGATATAGGTACTCAGTTTTCTTTTCTTTTTTCTTTTTTCAAGGAAAAATTAAAAAATGTTTCAAATTCCTGTGGAAAATCTTGACAACATCAGGAAGGTACGAAAAAAGGTGAAAGGCATTCTTGTGGATATTGGGCTTGACAGCTGCAAGGAATTGCTGAAGGTAAGAGTCCATAAGTGAGATTAAGAGAAGACATTTCAGTGATGTAGGGTTGGCTTTATGGAGGTGATTTGAGAGTGTTTTGAGGAATGAGTAAGGTTCCTCAAGGTGGAAATTGCTAGTATTTCAGAAGACTGCTTGAGAGCATCATTAGTTCTTTTTTTTTTTTGAGCATCATTTGTTCTTATTTCAAGGTCCTGAATGGGAAAAATCTGCAGCCAAGAATACTGTCTGGCAAGTCATTTAGAATAGAAGGAGAGATGAAGAGCTTCCTAGATGAAAACTAACAAGAGTTTGTGACACTAAACCAGACCTGCAAGAAATGATCTTTTTTTTTTTTTAAAGATTTTATTTATTTATTCATGAGAGACACACAGAGAGAGAGAGGCAGGGACACAGAGCAGAGGGAGAAGCAAGTCTCATGCAGGGAGCCTGACGTGGGACTCGACCTTGCATCCCCAGGATTATGCCCTGGGCTGAAGGCGGTGCTAATAGACTGCTGAGCCACCCAGGCTGCCCAAGAAGTATTCTTTTATGTCTTTCTTAAAGTGAGCTATTTTAAGCTATTCAAGTTTTTAAAGTCTTTTTTTTTTTTTTTTTTTTTTTTTTTATGATAGTCACACACACACAGAGAGAGAGGCAGAGACATAGGCAGAGGGAGAAGCAGGCTCCATGCACCAGGAGCCCGACGTGGGATTCGATCCCCGGTCTCCAGGATCACGCCCTGGGCTAAACCGCTGTGCCACTCAGGGATCCTTATTCAAGTTTTTAAAAGTTACTTTTAGGTGGTGCTTTATGTAGTTACTAGTTATCAAATATGTTTGTTCTTGATCTTTGAAGGGAATGTGTTGAATTATTTGTTATTTTAGCCGAAGAAGACCCTGACTTAACTCCCTAGATGGTTGGAGTAATTACCAAATGGGGATTCATGTGATGGGGCTTTTCTGCTTTGTGAATTTAATATATGTAATTTTAACAAAAGTTTAAAAATTAAGGTCACAGTCATACTCTGATAAGTTATGTTCTTTTAATTTTCTCCTTTCTTATTAACTTGAGGCTCTATTGCCAGCTATATATTTTCAAGTTAAGAAATAGAAATTGTGGAGTGAGGCTTGATGTGTATGCTTAAAGCCATTGATAGTTCTGTGCATGTTTGTTTTATTCATAACTATCGAAATAAGGACCATGTCTACTTTGACTTTTTTTTTAGACTTGTGAACAATTCAGTTCACAGTATTGGCCTCGGAAGGGTTTGGTTTCTTTTTTTTTTTTTTTTTTTTTTTTTAAATTTTTATTTATTTATGATAGTCACACACAGAGAGAGAGAGAGATAGGCGGAGACATAGGCCGAGGGAGAAGCAGGCTCCATGCACCAGGAGCCCGACGTGGGATTCGATCCCGGGTCTCCAGGATCGCGCCCTGGGCCAAAGGCAGGCGCTAAACCGCTGCGCCACCCAGGGATCCCAAGGGTTTGGTTTCTTAATTTTCAAATCTCAGACTTTCAGCCAGATTGATTTTATTTATAAAAAGGTGGCCTAATACTGAAAGACTAATAATTACCAGGATCCTCATTAATGGCCAGAATTTATTTTTGCCCTCATGTAGACAAATACTAATTTCTAAAAGGTTGCAGGTAATTTTCTGTTGAGACATTGCCACCTCAGAGAGCTCTTCCCTCTGAAATGCTGCCTTCCCTGTGCTCTCCTGGCTTACCAACTCTGTTGTACTTCAGAGTTCTCATGGTACCTGATATTATTTTTTTATCTTTCTCCCCCACTTGAATAAAAGTAGACAAGGACCTCTTGTTTTGTTCATCGACGGTATTACCTGTGATCAGAATTATGGTCTGGTGCATAGGTGTGTAACAGATACATCTATATTTTTAATAAATATTTTTTGAATGAACAAAAATATAAACAGTACTTTTAATAACAGACTATGACTGAAAGTCCATTTGCAAATAAAAGGATGGGGAAGATATAAGTGGAAACCTTGGGTAGATCATACCGCTTAGGAACAGTCTTACAGTGAGAGAACCTTGGAGTTCTTTGCATCTCTATTTATTTTATTTTATTTTATTTTATTTATTTTAATAAATTTATTTTTTATTGGTGTTCAATTCGCCAACATAGAATAACACCTAGTGCTCATCCCATCAAGTGCCCCCGTCACCCAGTCACCCCCACCCCCCACCCCCTGCCTACCTCCCTTTCTACCACCCCTAGTTCGTTTCCCAGAGTTAGGAGTCTCTCATGTTCTGTCTCCCTTTCTGATATTTCCCACTCATTTTTTTCTCCTTTCCCCTTTATTCCCTTTCACTATTTTTTATATTCCCCAAATGAATGAGACCATATAATGTTTGTCCTTCTCCGACTGACTTATTTCACTCGGCATAATATCCTTCAGTTCCATCCACATTGAAGCAAATGGTGGGTATTTGTCGTTTCTAATGGCTGAGTAATATTCCACTGTATACATAGACCACATCTTCTTTATCCATCTTTTGATGGACACCGAGGCTCCTTCAACAGTTTGGCTATTGTGGACATTGCTGCTATAAACATCGGGGTGCAGGTGTCCCGACATTTCACTGCATCTGTATCTTTGGGTAAATCCCCAGCTGCATCTCTGTTTATAAGTCATTTTATGCATGGGGTTTAAGAAAGCAAGGCCATTATTTGGAGACAAAATTAAGCAGATAAATAGGAGACATAGTCCAGGGATGCCTGGATGGCTCAGCAGTTGAGCGTCTGCCTTCAGCTCAGGGCGTGATCCCAGGATCTGGGATCGAGTACCACATTGGGCTCCCTGCAAGGAGCCTGCTTCTCCCTCTGCCTTATGTCTCTGCCTCTCTCTCTCTGTGTCTCTCATGAATAAATAAATCTTTAAAAAAAAAAAAAAAACAGACATAGTCCATTAGTAACAGATAAGTCTTATAAAGTTCCTGGACCCAGTTCTGACACAACACCAGGGGTTCTGGTTTCCCAAGTGTGGAAGCTCACCAAAGCAGGGAATAAAATTCTTACTGAGGCTTCATTAATAGTCAGAATTGATTAAGTCATTGGCTGATTCAACCTCCAGCCCCCCTCCCTTCCCCAGAAGGTTCTAATCCTCAAATAATGTGATCGGTCCTCTGGGGAACCAACTGTATGTACCCTTGGGTACATACAACAGAATGACCCCCTTGGGCAGGGTCTACAAGTCACCTTTATGGTTTTGAAGCATTTTCAGGAACTCTGAATGAAGACCACATTTATCTGAGAAATACATATTTAATCATCTGAATGACCTTATAAGTAAGTTTTTTTATAACTTTCTTATAAATCATTTTATTGCAGCAAGTACATGTATTGAAGTAATATTTGTAGAGAATATATAAATAAGCTAAGAACACAAGTGTATGTATATAGATACGGGGTATTTCAAATGATAATATATGGGAACCTCCTACAGTGGTGCCTGGCATGTGGTGTACATGGTGATGCTCAGAAAGCGAACCCTGAAGATATCAGACTGAGAGTACCCTTAGGTCACTGGGATACCTTGTTTTTAATCTTGCCTTTTATTTTAATCTTGTCTCTTACCTAATTATGTGCCCTTGGGCAAATCAGTTCCTCTTTAGGCCTTTGGGCCTGTGTCCTTACTCCATTGAAGGACTGTAGAGATGAGGGCACTAGGGTCGTTACCCAGGAGAGGGAGGCAGTTGAGCAGGAGCTCAGAGACACACTGGCAGAACTGTCACTTCTGGCTTGGGGGGCTTGTGTGGCCTTTAGGGAGGTGAGATTGGAACTGTTTTTGTTTTTAAAGAACGAGTAGGATTACCTAGTGGAAAGAATTAGAAAGGGTATTCCAGGAATCTGGAATTTAAAACCACAACCAAATTGATTAACCCCCATCAAACCAGGCTGAGTGAATTCAGAAACACATTACCCTTTAACCAGATTAACCAGTCATTCTCATTTTATTCTGTTTGGTTTAACGTTGGCTCACTTGTTTGTGTGTGTGTGTGTGTGTGTGTGTGTAATACTTCACATGTGTGTTTTCTAAGAATAAGGACAGTCTCTTACCTTAACACAGGGTGATTGTCAGCTCAAGTAAACTGGTATTTTTATCTTTCTGATCTGGTATTTTTATCTTTTGTCTGATCATTTATAGCTCCTCCAGGTCCGCGATGGGCCCAGTCTAGGAGCAGGCATGGCCTTTAGTTGTCATGTCTTTCTTGCATCTCCTTGAATATGAATTCACTTTTTGAATGGAATTCTGTTCCAAAATTTGTTTTGTTTTATTCTTATATAAAACATCAGTAATAACTAAAGTTTTTCATCCTAGTGTCCTTGTTTTTGACTTTGTATAGAAAATATTCCTCACTGACTTTTGCTTCCTTATTAGTCAGCCTAAGAATGTGTTTACTCATCTGAATTTGTTCAAGGCTTGTTTACTTTCTTGACTGTGCTGACATAGAAGCGTACATACTTCTCAAGGGAAAATTGAGAGATTTAGGGACGCCTGGGTGGTTCAGTGGTTGAGCATCTGCCTTTGGCTCTGGGTGTGATCCTGGTCTTGGGATCGAGTCCCATGTCGGGCTCCCTGTGAGGAGCCTGCTTCTCCCTCTATGTCTCTGCCTCTCTATCTCTCTGTGTTTCTCATGACTAAATAAAATCTTAAAAAAAAAAAAGAAAATTGAGAGATTTGAATGGTGTACAACTATTAGGTTAGTTAAACTCTTAGGTTAAATGTTACAAATTCTTTTGGGGGAAAGTTTTGTTTTTCTAAAACTATAGTTCTGTGTTTTATAAAATTGTTTAAAATTCAAGCTATGTGAAGTTCAGTTTAGAAAAATAAGAAAATATATGCAGAAACATGGATACAAGAAGACTCATTTGTAAGCCATTACCCAAAATCTCTCCCATTATTAATATTTTTGTATGTCTATCTAGATTTTTTTATAAGTGGGAGAGATCAAACTAAGATACTAGCTTTGTTTTGTCTTTTCACTGAATTTCATATTAAGAATTATTTTCCATGTCAGATGCATTTATTCCTAATCCCCCAGAGTATTTAGAATTTCTTGGTTTCAAGCAGCAGAAACCAACACTAGACCAAGTTGAGCAACAGGGAATTTACTGGCAGACTGAGGCTTCCAGGAATGGAAGGAGCTGAGGGAACACCTGTCCATGCTGCTTTCTACTTCTTACCCAGCCAGCATTTCAGATTTCAGTGAGATGTCACTCTGCCTTCTCTAATTTGTCCCAAGAGTTAGGACCTCAGATTTTAGGCTATACAACTCTTGTTGAAAGCCTCTCTGAGAAAAATGAACTTGAGAGAAGAGAGACGCTTCCAAGAACCTTATCTTCTTTTTTAAAAGTAGTTCTAAACCCTGCTACTCATTAGAGTCTCTTGATTTTTTTGAAAGTTTACATTTGGTCAGTTAAATATGGGCTGGCTCTTTAGTTTACAGGGCATTGGGCACAGTGAAAATGTGGACCTGCGCTGGCCCACAGGCCTGTTGTCCCAACCCACAGCACGTGGGTGGCTCCCAAGGGAGAGGAGCCTCTGTGCTGGGATGCTTATGGTACCTGGAGCCTGGCAGGGTTCCAGGTCCCCACCTTGCCTCCTCCCCTGCTCCAGCCTGTGCTAGGCTGCCATGGGAGGTGACCGTGGGATGTGGACTTCCTGACAGTGTGCTAATTGCCCCATGTCGTGGAGGACAGAGGGATGTAGAATGGGGGCTGAGAGAAGGGTGTTGGGTGAGTGGAAGACAGAGCAGGGACAGAATCTTTCCCAGGAATACTGGAGGGTAGGACCATGCATGAGCTGGAGCTCCAAGCTCCTAAAATGTGCCTCATGGTCTTTTTTTTTTTTTTTTTAAATTTATTTATTCATGAAAGAGACGGAGAGAAGCAGAGGGAGAAGCAGGCTTCCCACGGGGAGCCTGATGTGGGACTCAATCCTAGGACCTTGGGATCACGACCTGAGCTGAAGGCAGATGCTCAACCACTGAGCCACCCAGGTGCCCCAGTGGTGCTCTATTATCCTATTAGAGTTTAACTCAAATGTAAAATTATTAACAATTTCAAGATGGTGAAAACAGAGTGTTAAACCCTGGCGGCACTAGGCCTGTGTCCCTGGAGTCAGCCCTCGCTGGTGTCAGACCCACAACTCTGGGATCATGACCTGAGCTGAAGGCAGACACTTCACCAATTGAGACACCCAAGTGCCCCAGATTTTTTTTTAATATTTAATAATTTAGTTTACTTAACCTCATATATTAAAAATATTTCAGTATGAAATCAATATAAAGTAAGTAATGAAATATGTTGCTTTTTTTCTCTAATATCTTCCAATGATATTTAAAGATGTTTTTATTAGAGTAAAATATATATAATAAAGAATTTGCCATCTTTCCCATTTTTAAGTACACAGTACATTAGCATTAATCATATTCACACTGTTTTGTGACTATCTGCACTATCTGTAGTTGACGCCTGCACATCCGGGAGGGCTAGGGGCACCAACCACCTTTCCTCTGCACACTCAAACCTGGATATAACTTTAGATTCCCCCAAACTTAACTATTACTAGTCCACTGTTGCCCAGAATCCTTACTGACAGCATTGGCAGTCAGCACACATATGTTATATGTGTGATATACTGTCTTCTTACGATAAAGTAAGCTAGAGAAAAAAAAATTTTTTTTTAAAGATGTTATTTATTTATTCATGAGAGACACAGAGAGAAGCAGAGACACAGGCAGAGGGAGAAGCAAGCTCTATGCAGGGAGCCCAATGTGGGACTCGAACCCAGGAATCTGGGATCATATCCTGAGCCAAAGGCAGGTGCTTAACTGCTGAGCCACTGAGGCATCCCTAGAGAAATAATGTTAAGAAATCATAAGAGAAAATATGTTTATAAAACTTTTTTTTTTTTTAATTTATTTTATTTTTTTAAATTTTATGATAGTCACAGAGAGAGAGAGAGAGAGAGAGAGGCAGAGACACAGGCAGAGGGAGAAGCAGGCTCCATGCACCGGGAGCCCGACGTGGGATTCGATCCCGGGTCTCCAGGATCGCGCCCTGGGCCAAAGGCAGGCGCCAAACCGCCGCGCCACCCAGGGATCCCCTGTTTATAAAACTTATGTATATTCATTGAGAAAAAAAATCTATGTAGAAGTGGACTCATGCAGTTCAAACCTCTGTTGTTTAAGAGTCTGCTGTGTTCCCAAAGTTATCATCTCAAACAAACTAAGCATGAGATAGTCCCTGTCCACCTGTCCAACCACCCCCCACCCCCTGCTAACCCGTAATCTACCCTAGCTCCACGGTTGGCCTGTTAGGGATGTTTCATGTAAGCATAGTTCTTTTGTGTCTGGCTTATTTCACTTACGTTAATGTTCTCAAGCTTCGTCCATGTTGTAGCATGTCTCAAAATGTAATTCCTTTTTATGGCTAAATCACATCTGTTGTATGGATGCACCACATTTTGTTGAACAGCTCATCTCTTGATAGACATTTGGGTTGATCCCATGTTTTGGCTTTTGTGAAGGATGCTACAGTGAACTTTGGCATACAAGTATCTATTTGAGCTTGTTTTCAGTTTTTTTTAGTATATACTTAGGAGTACAATTGCTAGGTCATGTGATAATTTCATATTTAGCATTTTGAGGAACTACCAACCTGTTTCCATGCTGGCTTCACCCTTCTCCACTCCTGTCATCAGAGAGTGAGGACTCAACTTTGTCCACGTCCCTGCCAACACTTGCTATTTTCTCCCTTTTTTCATCTTCCTGTTTCTCTCCCTGCTTGTTTGCCATCTGGTGGCTAAGGATGTTGAGCATCTTTCATGTACTTTTTGGTCATTTGTATATCTTAAGAGATTTCTGTTTAAATCCTTTGCCCAGTTTTTTTTTTTTTTTTAAATTTTTATTTATTTATAATAGTCACATAGAGAGAGGCAGAGACACAGGCAGAGGGAGAAGCAGGCTCCATGCACCGGGAGCCCGATGTGGGATTCGATCCCGGGTCTCCAGGATCGCGCCCTGGGCCAAAGGCAGGCGCCAAACCGCTGCGCCACCCAGGGATCCCCTTTGCCCAGTTTTTAATTGGATTATTTGTCTTTCCATTGTTGAATTGCAGTTATTTTGGATATTAAACTCTTATTAGATGTGATCTGCACATATTTTCTCCTGTTCTGTAGGTTTCTTTTGAGTTTCTTTTTTTAAAAATTTATTCATGAGAGAGAGAGAGAGGCAGAGGGAAAAGCAGGCTCCATGCAGGGAGCCTGAGGTGGGATTTGATCCCGGGGCCCCGGGATCACGCCCTGAGCCAGAGGCAGACAGACGCTCAACCGCTGAGCCACCTAGGCGTCCCTCTTGACTTTCTTGATAGTATCTTTCAATGCACAAAAATTTTAAATTTTGATAAAGTCCAGTTTACCTATTTTTGTTATTGTTGCTGTTACTTTTTATATCATATCTGAGAATCCATTACCAAATCCAGTCATGAAGATTCTTTTGTATGTTTTCTTCTAAGAGGTTTATGGTTGTATTTCTTTTTGTTTAAATTGTTGAACCAAAAAAAAAAAAATTGTTGAACCATTTTGAATTCATTTTTGAATGTGTTGTGAAGTTGGAGTCCAGCTTTGTTCTTTTGCCTGTGGAAATTCAGTGTTCCAGTACCATTTATTGAAGAGACCATTTTCCGCTCATTGGACTTGGCATCCTTGTCAAAATCATTTGGCCTTGGATGTTTGAGTTTATTTCTGCTGTCTCTTCTATTCCATTGCTCTATATGTCTGTCCTTTTGCCGGTACTACACTTTTTTTTTTTTTTTTTGAAGATTATATTTTTAAGTCAACTCTATACCCAACCTGGGGCTTAAACCCACAGCTTCAAGATCAAGAGTCACATGCTCTGTAGAATGAGCCAGCCAGGTGCCCCTACACTAATCATTATTTTACCTTTATAGTACGTTTTGAAAAGTGTGAATCTTCCAACTTTATTATTTTTTTTCTTTCAGTATTGTTTTGGATATTTGGGACCCCTTGCAGTTCCATATGAATTTGAGGATTGAGTAATCCATTTCTGCAAAAGAGACTTGGAATTTCGATAGGGATTGTGCTATAGGTCACTTTGGGTAGTACTGATATCTTAACAATATCCACACCCATGAATATAGAGTGTCTTTCTGTTTATTTAGGTACTTATTCTTGGTTCCTCACTGTATCATATTTCTTTCTTTGCTGCCCTGTTCAGAGTGACCATTTCTGAGGGTGACCCTACACTTAAGTTCTGTGCATCAAGTCAGATATTAGATTGAGACATTAAATCAGTGCTTACAAATTGTCATGTCCTAAACCCACCCTTGATGGCAGGCATGCTTTAGAGACCTATGTATGTATAAAGAGATGTTCAAAAGTTTATTTTTTTAAATTTTTTATTTATTTTTTAAGATTTTATTTATTCATGAGAGAGAGAGGGGTGGGGGGCAGAGGGAGAAGCAGGCTCCATGCAGGGAGCCTGATGTGGGACTTGATCCTGGGTCTCCAGGATCACACCGTGGGCTGAAGGCGGTGCTAAACCATTGGGCCACCGGGGCTGCCCAGATGTTCAAAAGTTTAACCTGTTTCTACATCTTATCTATAAAAGCATATTGAAATGTTTTTAGTATCTTCTATTTATTTCCTAATAATTGTTTTTTTCTAACTAGCTCTTTTATTTTTCCCCTGCAACTGGTGTTGGAAAGCACTGCTTCCTTTAAATTCACTTCCCTTATCTCTTCTGTGACAAAACATTGCTGTCTTTCTTCTTTTCCAGTATTTTCTTATGAAAAATTTAAGCCTAAAAGAAAACCCATCTATCTACCACCTAATTTCTGTAAAATCAACATTACATAGATGTGTGTATGCATATATATAAATCATCATCTGTAAGTTACATATATGTATACATAAACAACTGTATGTTTAAGAATTATGTATTTACAAATACATAATTTAGCCCATCATTCTATCTTATTTTTTGATGAATTTCAAAGAAAGTTGCAGCAGCAGTACATTTTACCCTTGTACTCTATCATCTATCAGTATGTGTCAGTAGAGTTTAGTGTTAGTTTTTTTGGGAGAGGGAAGGAATTTATATGCTGTGAAATGCACTTAAGTTTTTGCACATGATGATTTTTGATGTGCAAGTCCTACTGTAATACAAGTCTCCCATCAGGATAGAAGACAATTCCATCAGTCTGGAAGGTTTTCCTCAAGCTCTGTTCTAGTCAGTCCCTGTCCCCACTCCATGGCTACCAGAGTTCTGAAATTTTGTACTATGGAATAGATTTGCCTCTTTTACAGTTTTATGGGAATGAGATTTCGATGTACTCCTGTGAAAGATTTTGTGTGGTTGCAGTACTCCATCACATGGACGGATTAGTTTATTGGTCCTTTCTCCTGGTGGTGGACACCTAGGCTGTTCCCACTTTTGGTTATTATGAATAAGCTTCTCCTTATGAATATTCTTATAGAAGTATTTTTGAGAACATCTGTTTAGTTTTATAGGAAATGGCCATTGTATGATTCCACACTCCTGCCAGTAGTGTGTGAGGGTTTCACTTGTACCCCTTACCATTTGGTAGTGTTGGTTTTTAAAAAATCTTTGAAGGGGATCCCTGGGTGGCGCAGCGGTTTGGCGCCTGCCTTTGGCCCGGGGCGCGATCCTGGAGACCCAGGATCGAATCCCACGTCAGGCTCTCTGCGTGGAGCCTGCTTCTCCCTCTGTCTGTGTCTCTGCCTCCCTGTCTCTCTCTGTGTGACTATCATGAATAAATAAATAAAATCTTTAAAAAAAAAATCTTTGAAATAGAGTTTACAGTAGCAGTAAGCATGTTCATGATGTTAGCTAACGATGTGATTGTTAGCTGCCTGTTCTTCATAGATCCCTCTTTCAGGGTTAGGAAGTTCCTACCTTGGTGAAAGTGATTTTTCTGTGTCAAGATAATTCTCTTTTTAAAGCCTAATATAGTGAAAAGCGTAGTTTGACTTTCTTTTTTAAAAATAAACTGTTAGGGTTCCTGGGTGGCTCAGTGGTTGAGTGTCTGCTTTCGGCTCAGGTCGTGATCCTGGGGTCCCCAGATCAAGTCCTACATTGGGCTCCCCACAGGGAGCCTGCTTCTCCCTCTGTCTCTGCCTCTCTCTGTGTGTCTCATAAATAAATAAAATATTTTATTTATTTATATAAATAAATAAAGATTTTATTAATTTATTCATGCGCTCAACCACTGAGCCACCCAGGCGTCCCTAGGTAAAATCTTTAAAAAAACAAACTGGGGATCCCTGGGTGGCTCGGCAGTTTAGTGCATGCCTTTGGCCCGGGGCACGATCCTTGAGTCCCAGGATCGAGTCCCACGTTGGGCTCCCTGCATGGAGCCTGCTTCTCCCTCTGCCTGTGTCTCTGCCTCTGTCTCTCTCTCTCTCTGTGTTGATCATGAATAAATATAATATTAAAAACAAACAAATAAACTGTTAAAGCAATCTGTATTCCTGGGAGAAATTCTACTTAGTTCTTTTTATATGTTGATTTGCAAAATTTTTGTTAATGATTTTTGTATCTATATGCATGAGTGCTGTGGTGTGTAGTTTTAATTTTTTGTAATATCTTTGTCTAGTTTTGGTGTCAGGATAATTGTGGCCTCAGAATGAACTGGGAATTGTTTCTTCCCCTTTAGATTTTCCAGAAGTTTGTCAATTGATAATGTTTCTTCTGCAAATGTTTAGTGGAATTACTAACAAAGCTATCTAGAGTTGGAGTTTTCTTTGTGCAAAGTTTTGTTTTTGTTTTATCTTTTAGAGAGAGAGAGAGAATGGGGGAATTGGCAGGGGGAGAGTCTCCAGCAGACTCCCTGATGAGTGTGGAGCCCCACATGGGTCCCGAGATCACGACCTGAGCTGAGATTAAGAGACAGATACTTAATTGACTGAGCCACCTAGGCACCCACTTTGTGGGAAGTTTTTTTTTTTTTTTAAGATTTTATTTATTAGAGACACAGAGAAAGAGAGAGACAGGCAGAGGGAGAAGCAGGCTCCATGCAGGGAGCCCGACATGGGACTCGATCCCGGGTCTCCAGGATCATGCCCTGGGCTGAAGGCAGTGCTAAACCTCTGAGCCACTGGGGCTGCCCTGTGGGAAGGTTTTTAACCATGAATTCAATTTCTTGACCAAGTAGCAGCCTATTATGTTATCTAATTTTTTTTGAGTGAGCTTTGGTAGTTTGTCTTCTTTTGTGGAATTTATTCATTTCAGCCTAAGTGGTCAGATTTATTGGCATAGAGTTGTTCCCATCATTTACTTATTTGTAGAAGCTGTAGTGACCTTGTTATGGGGCTTTGTTTCCTCAGCACTTAATGCTCTAAGCTTCCCTTTATGTGTTGCTTTAGAAGCATTCTACAAATTTGATTTATTGTATTTCCACTTTTACTTAGTTTTAAGATACTGTCTACTTTTGCTCGTGATTTCTTCTTCTATCCATGGATTAGAGGTATGTTGTTTAATATCTAGAATTTGGGGATTTTCTAGGCATCTTTAGTTCCAGATTTCTGTGTCAATTTGGGTTACTTAGCCATACTTCATGATTATTTTAGTCCTTTTAAATTTATTGAGACTTTCTGGCTCTGATAAGGTCTGTGTTGGGAATGTTTCACGTGTGTTTGCTGGTGTTGGGTGGAGACGTCTGTTAGTGTTAGGTCAGGTGTCTGGTTGTGTCTGGTTGTGTCTGGTCCTCTCCATCCTTCCTGTTTTTTCTGGAAGTGTTGTACCACTCAGTGTGCAAAGAGGGGCATTGACATTTCCAACCATCAATTTGGATTTGATTCTTTACCTTTTCAGTTCAATAGTTTTTGCCTCATGTACTTACTCTGAGTGCATACTTGTTTGGATTGCTTTGTTCTGCTAATAAATTGATCCTATTACCATTATGAATTGACTTCCTATCCATTTTGATATTCTTTTTTTCCTCCATGAAACCTAGTTTGTGTGATGTAATTTCCTCCAGCTGTTGTTTGATTAGGGAGAGTGACCTGACCCATCTCTTTCAATCTTTTTATCTTTAACCTGTCTGTCTTCATATTTAGAGTGAGATTTCTGTAGGTAGCATATAATTGGGTCTTGTTTTATGTGCCTGTACATTTCAGTATTGAGACCAGGGAGGGTGGCTTGCTGTCTGTTTTGTAGATAGACTTTCTTGGAATGTAGCCATGCTTGTTGGTGTTTATGGCTACTCTTGTGCATGGTGGTGGCACTGAGTGGTTGTGAGAGCAGAGCCCTCAGTATTTACTAACTGCCCTTTACCATAGGGGGAGTTTCCTGCCCCTGTTAATTTCGTGTTAAGTCATCGTTATTGATAGGGTTGGGTTTCAGTGTCCTGTCTCGCTGTTTACTAGTCTTCTCTGTTTTTTCATTCTGTCTCCACTTTCTTTTGGTTTGACTATTTTTTATGATTCCATTGTATCTCCTTTATTGGCTTATTAGCTCTGTGTGTTTACCTTTCTGATATACTGCTTCACATTTAAGGACCCTACAAGGGGCACCTGGCTGGCTCTCGTCAGTGGAATGTGTGACTCTTGATCTTGGGGTTATGAGTTTGTAGGGGTTAGAGATAACTTAAAAAATAAATAAAAATAAAAAAGAACCTTACAATACTAGGCTTCCGTTTCCCACTCTAGCCATTGTGTTGCTGTTACCATACATTTTCTATATATGTTATAGACCTCAGAATACGTTATTTCCAATTTAAATCCTTGTAATAATTTGTACTTTTCTGTAGTTCTGAATGGACTCAGTAAGCAGTGTACTAGGATAGGCATATTTTTTTTTAATTTATTTTTTTATTATTTTTTATTTTTTTAAAATTTATTTATTTATGATAGTCACAGAGAGAGAGGGGGGAGGGCAGAGACACAGGCAGAGGGAGAAGCAGGCTCCATGCACCAGGAGCCCGATGTGGGATTCGATCCCGGGTCTCCAGGATCGCGCCCTGGGCCAAAGGCAGGCGCCAAACTGCTGCGCCACCCAGGGATCCCCAGGATAGGCATATTTGAAGGCAATTGTTATATTATTATCTGGCTTAACTAATTTTTTATGTTACAAGTCTTTAATTATAAAAATAGCAATACAATCTGTAAAAGTTAGAAAATACAGGTGGTCATTTCTTTAGAAAATAAAATTCAAAATGCCATACTCCTGCCTGTTAACATCTTGTTGTTCAGTGTCTTCTTTGTGTAGTGAGCCACAGTGAGCTCATATTGATGATGCTTTTGTAGTACTTTTCAGTTACCTTCCATCCTTGTGTCATTAAATGTTTGTCTTTTTTATCTGACAGTCCATATTCATGTCTTTCCAATGTCCCCAAATGTGTTTTACACTTGGTTTGTTTAACCCAGGTTCAGTGTGAACTGCATTGCATCTGGTTTTTTGGTTCTCAGTGTCGTGTCCTGTCTGACCCATCTCCTCACCACTTTCTGTTGTGTTGTCCACTTCCTTGTCCACACAACAGGGCTGATTCTGGGTATCCTTGGTCAGGCACACACTGGGACCTCCCACTTCATATTCTCTGGCAAATCCTCCCAGGTGCTTGCCAGTGATGGAAGACCGTGTTCACTCATGCAGCTTTGCTCTTCTCATCTCTTTACTACTTATAAAACTGTAATTTTTAACTATAATTTAAAACTTTAATTTTTACTTAGATCATTTCAGCCTTTTTCTCCGTTTTTATGCTTTATGAGTGCTCTGCCACAGTTTGCTCATGGGCTGTGTTTTCATTTTACTTTCCCATGCAGATTTCTTAGGAGCTAACATAATCCCTTCAGGTTATTAAATATTTCCTTCTCTTGAAATTGCTTAACGATCTCTTTTTCTCCCCTTTTAAAAGGACCTTAAAGGCTTTGACCCAGGAGAGAAGTACTTTTTTAACACATCGTGGGGAGATATTTCTCTCTGGGAACCTTCTGGAAAGAAAGTGGTATGTATTTTTGTATTTGATTTTTATATTTCCTCAGAAGTTGGGGGTAAGTGTTGGTTCAATTCTGAGGAACATCCCACGTATTGGGATCATGGATGTATAAGGGGAGGCATGTAAAGTTCAGGGAAGGAGAACCAACAACAAATGCTTTATAGTATAGAGTCATTGTTACTTTGAGAGTTTTCTGTGTCTAAGGTTGATAATGAGATACAGTGAAACTATGATTTGTTGATAATAAGACTGCCACTCATGCAAGAAGGGCCTTGGATTTATCACTCTTCTGAGGAAAAAGAATTGCCGTGTCATTACATATGATGAAGGTTCATCCTGGTTTCAGGAAGCTTAATTAAAAATATCTTTGAGATGAAAAACACAATTTATGATAATTTGAGACATACACCTAAGCAGATTCAAGCTAAATTCTTTAATAGTGTTTTTTTTTCTGGAAAACCGTTTCTACCACCCAGCCCTCCATAACATCAGCACCTTCATCAGTACCAAGCTCCGCATGTCCCTGATTTGACTCCGCCACCTGCCCACTTTCCTCTCTCCCTCCATTCGTCCAAGCCATGTTGGCCTTGGGACTTTGGGCTTTAAAAAGATTTTCCAATTACTAGTCAATCATTGCTGTGTCACAGATTTCTTTAAAAGCATTTCTGTTGTCAACTGTCCTCCTGAGTTGTACTTTTCTGCCTCTGTTTTGTGTCCCACCTGTTGGTCTCCTGCCCTCCTTGACCCACCACACCCCTCTTTACCATCAGACACAAGATGCCTACTTGATTTGGTTATTCTGCTTGAAACAGCACATGGCTGTTCAAATATGCCTTTGGCTTTGAGGACCTTGACGTCATGAATCTTTTCTTACATGTCACTGATTTTCCTCTTCTGAATTCTCAAAAAATCCCAAAAGGTAACATGTAGTATAATAGATAATTTGAGCTTTTCTTTTTTCTTTTTTTTTTTAAGATTTTATTTATTCATTCATGAGAGACAGAGAGAGAGAGAGGCAGAGACACAGGCAGAGGAGCCTGACATGGGACTCGATCCTGGGTCCCCAGGATCACGTGCTGGACTGAAGGCTGCGCTAAACCGCTGAGCCACCCAGGCTGCCCTAATTTAAGCTTACATCAAGAAACGCTTTTTGAGTGCCTGGTACAAATAGGTTCAAGTTAGTTTTTATCCCTTAAGGGGGCTTGTTTTTTGGGGGGTGAATAGGGCTTCAGCATAAAGTGTTAAATGACCGTATGAAATAGTAGAGATTGAATTTGTTGATTAGGTTCTGTATTTGGAAACACCACCCCTGCCCAATGAGGTAGGGACTGTGCTGTCTGCTAGTTCAGCACCTCCTCTTCGTTCAGGAGGCGGCAGAGATGTGCGCTCCTGCTGGAGCATGTGGTTGCAATGAGGTTCTTAAGGGCTCTGAGAACAGAGATTTGCTAGATGTTTGGATTTTGGGGACCGAGACATGCTAAGGTTCTAGCAAGTGACAGAGCTGAGTTAGCATGGGACATAAGGAAGCAGCCACAGGCTGATGGGGATGGTGCCCAGTCCAGGGTGAGGGTTTCTGCTGGCACCCAGTCCTCCTCACTGCACTGTTGTGCATCTGGCCCCGGTCATCTTTCTTCCTCTGTTGCCAGGAGGGCCCAGCTCTCATACTCACCTTGTTCTGAACGATCACTCTTCCTAGAGCTTTCGCAGGGGACTTTAATGGGAACATAGGCTTTCATTTTTTCTGGGTAAGGGCCTAGGATTGAAATTGTTGGACTCTATATGGTAAATAAGTGTATATTTATCTTTATTTTTTATTTATTTATTTTTTATATTTATCTTTATAACAGACTGCCAAACTGTTTTTCAAAGTGACTATACCATTTTGCTTTTCCCTGATGTGGTGTGGGTGGTCTGCATCTAAGTTACTCTGCATTTAAACTAGACTTGATTCTGTCTGGGTTGTGGTGCTTATGGATTTATCCATTAATTTTCTATTTTAATAGGTATGTAGTGGCACCTTCTCTGGTTTTACTTTGCAATTCCCTGTCGCCTAATGATGTTGAACATCTTTCCATATGTTTATTTGGCATCTGGATGCCCTCTTGGATAAAGTGTTCAAATCTTTTGCCCATTTGCTAAAAATTGTTTTTTTAAATTATTGAGACTTGTACATGCCTACAACATGTTTTCGGGATACAAGCCCTTTATTAGGTATGAGATTTGCAAATGTTGTTTCCTAGCCAGTGGCTTGTCTTTTTAAACAGTGTCTTTCACAGAACAGAAACTTTCTTACTTCGATGAGGTCCAGTTATGGGTCATGTTTATGTTTTCATATTGAAGAAATCTTTCCCTGGCCCAAAAATAGTAACATGCAACTTTAGTGATTTCTGTTGGCTCTTTCATTGAGTGTAATTTTCATTGACTAACTGGTTTTTCACTACAGTATTTCATTGAGTATGAAACGTACCGTTAAAAAAAATGTCTTATTGGGGCACCTGGCTAGCTAAACTAAACTCTTCATTAGGGGTTGTAAATTCTAGCCCCATGCTGGGTATAGAGATTACTTAGAAATAAAAAATTCTAAAAAAAAGATGTATTATTTAAGTATCGTTGACATCCGGTGTTACAAGTTTCAGGTGCACAACTGTGATTCGGTAACTACATTTCTCAGTGCTTGCCATGGTAAGTGTAGTCACCATCTGTTATCGTCCGTTACTACAAAAGTATTGACTCTGTTCTGAGACACACCATTTTTTTAATGAACCTCTAAATAAAACTAAAGCAATATTTCATTTAAACTGAGTTGTACCATTAAACTATTAGTTGTAAAGTGTATCCAGATTTTTGAGATAGTAAAATCGGGGGAAAAAGTCTTTTAGAATCAGTGAAATATGGGTTATTTTTTCTGGTTTGTGGTATGGGGTTGGCTGTTGCCCTAGGTTTATTCTAGATCCTATCAGAAATGCCAGAACTTGGGAAATTGCTAATTGCTGAGAATACAGTTCCACGTTGTTGAACATGCTTGAGTGATTTCTCTGCCTTGTGGTAGGAGGGAAACCTGTGTGAACAGGAGAGAGGGTGACGGAAAGTACAAAATGTTTGTGGGGGGACATGAGAGCGCAGGGTTAGGAAGGGCCAGCAAGAAGTGGTGTCACAAGCAGGTCTTTCCCTCATGTGAAGCATTAGTTGGCCCAGGTCTACCTTCCTCCTCTGTGAAAGGAGGGCCAGGCAGTCGGTGGTTCACCAGCTCTAGGGTCTGGAGGAGACTCATGAGACCAGAGACTTCGTGGCCCTCAAACCTTCACCAACCAGCACATTTTCGGATGTTAGAACATCACATTTCTCATTTGGCCAGCTCTTGTACAGATGCCCCAAGCTTGTTGAATTCCCCTGTGTTTGCCCCAAAGAGAAACTACATCGTTGGTCTGTGTTCTGGCCTGGAGTTCCCTCAGGATTGTCGTCGTGCTTTAGGTACAGCCCTCTTTTCTTACGGTTTTATCACATAGTTTACGGGACCCTTGGATATGGTGAGCACTGTCATTTGGCTCCTCTCTGGAATGAGGGAAATAAAAGCAAGTAATGACGTGTTTAACAGTTTGCATGTTAGGTTATTTGCAGACAAGTTCTAGAGGTTTTAGAATTTGGAGTAAAAACAACATTGGAGCTATGGGAAATGGAATACTTACTAGCTTTCTCTCTCAGAGAATTGAGTGAATTTCTTCAATTGGAGTAATGGGTTGTGGTTTAGGAGCTGGGTTCACAGGGCCAGTGGGGCAGAGCTGTGGGCCGGGTTCTGTGTGCATGGTTGCAGGTAGGAGTAGCTGCTACATTTTCAGATGTTTGAGAAGAAAGAAATGAATATTATTTTGTAACATGAAATTTCTATGAAATTTGAATTAGGGCCTATCATTTCATTGGCACAAAGCCATGCTTTAGATTTGCATATTATCTGTGGGTGCTCTTGTGTTACAATGGTGGCACCAAGTAGTTGGCATAGAGGCAGTATTAATTTACTCTCTGGCCCTTTGAGAAAAAACTTGCCCTGGTTTAGAAAAAACACTGTTCTGTGAGGGGTGATAGTGTTAAATTATCTAGCACATTAAATGAAGAAGAATAATTTAGTTTTGAACTATAGAAGGTGTAGCAACTGATTTTTTTATTAAAGCATGCTTGACTTTGTTTTCTTTTAACAGAGATATCGAACAAAGCCATACTGTTGTAGCCTCTGTAAATACTCTACAAAAGTGCTTACTTCATTCAAAAATCATTTACATCGTTACCATGAAGACGAAATTGATCAGGAGCTGGTGATCCCTTGCCCAAACTGTGTGTTTTCTTCTCAACCCAAAACTGTGGGAAGGCACTTCAGAATGTTTCATGCACCTGTTCGGAAAGTCCAGAACTACACAGTAAATATTTTAGGTGAAACGAAATCTAGGAGTGATGTGATAAGTTTTACATGTTTAAAATGTAACTTTTCAAACACTTTGTACTACAGCATGAAGAAGCATGTGCTGGTAGCCCATTTTCACTACTTAATTAACTCCTACTTTGGCCTGCGAACTGAGGAAATGGGTGAGCAACCCAAAACTGAGGATAGCCTTTCTACTGAGAAGATGCCACCATCTGACAAGTATTATTGTAAAAAGTGCAATGCCAATGCCAGCAGCCAGGATGCTTTAATGTATCATATTTTGACATCAGACATACACAGGGATTTGGAGAATAAACTTAGGTCCGTGATTTCAGAACATATTAAGAAACCTGGACTTTTGAAGCAAATGCACATTGCTCCAAAACCAGCAGCGCCTTTGGCTGCACCACCAAACAGCAGCGCTCCAGGCATCACAGCCACATCCCCTTGCTTTCGTCTTGCCTTGCCACAGAATGGTCAGAGCCAGACCATGGTCCAGCCAGTGACTGTGGCCTCAGGCACATCTGGAAGCCTCACGCACTCTCCGCCTGCTGTGGTGCAGTCCCACGTGACTCTAGTCTCCAGTCCTCTCCCTCCCTCTGCTCCCCAGCCTGTCTTTCTTTCTCATGGAGTCCCACTTACTCAGTCAGCAAATTCTCCTGTGTTGCCCTTGAGTCAGCCAGTTGGACCTATAAATAAGTCTGTTGGAACTGGTGTCCTCCCTATAAACCAGACCATCCGCCCTGGAGCTTTACCCCTTAGCCAGCCTGTTGGGCCTAGCGTTCTTTCAGTCAGCAGACCTGCTGGGCCTGGCGTCCTTCCTGTCAGTCCATCGGTCACCCCTGGGGTTCTTCAGGCCGTCTCACCAGGGGTCATTTCTGTGAGTAGGACTGTCCCATCAGGGGTCCTTCCTGCAGGCCAGATGACCCCTGCTGGGGTTATCCCTTCAGGACAGACGGCGACTTCTGGGGTTCTTCCTGCTGGCCAGGTGGTCCAGTCAGGGGTTCTCCCCATTGGCCAGACGGCCCCATCAGGGGTTCTCCCCACTGGGCTGACAGTCCCGTCCCGGGTTCTCCCTCCTGGCCAGACGGTACCACTGAGGGTGCTGCCTGCAGGCCAGGTGGTCGCTCCTGGGCTTCTTTCTCCCAACCAGTCAGTATCGTCAGGTGTCCTCCCTGTGAACCAGGGTATTAATTCTGGTGTTCTTCAGCTTAGCCAGCCTGTCATGTCAGGAGTGCTCCCCGTAGGCCAGCCAGTTAGGCCTGGGGTCCTGCAACTTAATCAGTCTGTGAGCACCAACATCCTGCCTGCAAGTCAGCCAGTTAGGCCTGGCGCTTCTCAGAACACCACCTTCCTCACGTCGGGCTCTATTCTCAGACAGCTCATCCCTACAGGGAAGCAGGTGAACGGGATTCCCACGTATACCCTTGCCCCTGTGTCTGTCACTTTGCCTGTGCCTCCGGGTGGTGTGGCAGCTGTCCCTCCCTCCCAGATGCCCATCCAGCTCCTGCCTTCGGGCCCAGCTGCACAGATGGCCAGTTCTGTGGCCAGCATGCCCTCCCCTCCGGTGCTCGTCAGTGCCACTCAGAGTGTGTTTGTTCAGGCCTCTCCGTCTGTGGTAGAAGCGAACCAGGCACTCAAACAAGCGAAGCAGTGGAAAACCTGTCCAGTTTGCAATGAGCTCTTCCCTTCCAACGTCTACCAGGTTCATATGGAAGTGGCTCATAAGCACAGCGAGTCCAAATCTGCTGAAAAACTGGAGCCTGAAAAGCTGGCAGCATGTGCACCATTTTTAAAGTGGATGAGAGAGAAAACAGTTCGGTGTCTCTCTTGTAAATGCTTAGTGTCCGAGGAAGAGCTCATCCATCACTTGCTAATGCACGGCCTGGGGTGCCTCTTCTGTCCGTGCACTTTCCATGACATTAAAGGTCTTTCAGAGCACAGCAGGACTATGCACCGGGGAAAGAAGAAGTTACCTGTGGACTATAGTAACAAAGGTTTCCAGTTGGATGTCGATGCCAATGGCAACCTGATGTTTCCCCATCTTGATTTCATTACCATTCTGCCAAAGGAAGAGCTTGGGGAGCGGGAGGTCTATTTGGCAATACTGGCTGGGATCCACTCCAAGTCCCTGGTCCCCGTGTATATTAAAGTGAGACCCCAGGGAGAGGGTGCCTCCGGGAGCCCTGGCAAACAAGCACTGACTTGCCCATTTTGTTTTGGCACCTTCGTGACGACTGAGGCTTATGAGGTTCATTTGAAGGAGAGGCACCACATCACGCCAACGGTCCACACCATTCTGAAATCCCCAGCGTTCAAGTGCATCCACTGCTGTGGAGTCTACACTGGCAACATGACCCTGGCAGCCATTGCCATACACCTGCTGCGCTGCAGAAGTGCTCCAAAGGACAGCAGCTCAGACCTCCAGATCCAGCCTAATTTTATTGAGAACAGCGAAGTGCTCTTACTGAATGGTGAGGTGGTCCATGACACTAGTTTTTCTGTAAAGAGAAAGTTGCCCGATGGCCACTTAGGGGCAGAAGACCAGAGGGATGCAGAGGAGCAGCCTCTTGTTATCAGCAGTGATGCAGCCCTGGCTCCTGAAAAGGTGGCAAGTGTGGTGCCTTTTAAAAGACAGAGGAATGAAATCAGGACAGAGGGGGGGCCGCTGGTTAATGATGAGGCTCTTCAGATTTTAGCATTAAACCCTAAAAAATATGAAGACCGTTCTTATGAAGAGAAAAAGCAATTTCTTAGAGATTATTTCCACAAGAGACCATATCCTAGTAAAAAGGAAATAGAACTTCTTTCTTCACTCTTGTGGGTGTGGAAAATCGATGTGGCTTCATTTTTTGGGAAAAGAAGATATATTTGCATGAAAGCAATAAAAAATCACAAGCCTTCTGTACTTTTGGGCTTTGATATGTCTGAACTTAAAAATGTTAAACACAGGTTGAACTTTGAGTATGAGCCACAAAACTTGTAAAAAAAAAAAAAGGAAATCTAAAGTACTAGATAATTAGTGTTTTTTTCAATTGAGATTTAAAAATGTTATTTTCTTCACTGTATGTTGAATTAATCAATTTCAGTGGTCCTTATGCTGCTCTTTATAGATTTATTTCAGGTGCTCAGAAGGACTTCTATATAAAAGAAGTGAATAGTTCTTTCAGATTTATTGTTTCCTGCAGTTTGATTTTGTAACAAGTATTTTTAGTTCTTCCCTGTCATGTAAATGAAATCCTTGGAACTTTCATGCACGTCCTATTACCCAGTAGTGTCAGTATGATGAAACTGAAATCTGTATGTTTGTGTTTTCATTTAAGGAAATTTCAGCTTGTTTCAGAATACTTGATTATCTGTGCTGCTGTCCTCAGCTTCATGGGTAGCGGCCAGCGATGAGTGTCTGAGCTGAGAGAGTGAGCACACAGCCTGGGGAGGTGGGCGCCCCGAGGATACACTGCATTAACTCACGCTGGTTCCTTCTCTGCAAGTATTTGCTTACTAGACTATGAGTTTGACTTAGATTGTTTCAAGTTCATCCTAGCAGCTGTTTTTTATTACAAATCATAGAAAACCAAATGTTTTCCTTTGTTAGAATCACACTGAACCTGAAGCCTATTTATATTTAGCTCGTAAGAGTTATTTTATAAACAAAGCAATTCAGTAGGTGCAGAAATACTTTCAGTGTAGACTTCTCCCCGTTTTGATATGGTGGTAAGTCATTTCTCCATTCAAAAGTAAGACAATAAATTTTTAGTGCCTTTAGAATAAATGCTGAACACACACAAACTCCTCCTAACCTAACTGTTCATAAACCAGTGAAAGGGAAGGACCATGTTACTCAGGAATAAAACTTTTACCCCTGAGTGTGGATACTAACTGAAATGTAGACATGGGTTTTCAGGGGACAAAGCGAAGTGAGTAGAGTGAGAGTGGTCTCTGTGTTGGTATATTAACTCTCTGCAGTGTCCCAGAGGTCAGCGTATTTGTTCTAGGCTCTCCTGCAGCCCAGTTGTGTGCATTACTGGGACGTGGTATTGCTAAAGAGCTCCACTGTGTTCCTGTGCTTTGTGCAGTTAAACCCTCGGTTCCTCCCACCCCCCAAGTAACTCAGAGCACCAGAACCAGCAATGGAGACCAGCCAGTTTAGACCTTAAATCATTTTCCTGGCGACACACGGCAGAGGCACTTGTCCAGCATACTAAGAGGATGTGACGGTCTCTGGAAATAAGATAATGTTACCATATGGATTTTAAAACATAGAATACTTGCATGTAATTGCTGTAATGTGCATTTTTGAGGCAGTTGTGAAACTGGTCTGTGATTGTTGGTGTACTCTGTTGTAAATCCAAAAAGAGCTTGTTGAAGTTTATTTTTTTTTTAACCTATTGTTTCAGAGTGTCTATTTTGAATTAAAATTTGTTATACCACTGCAAACAGAACTGTTTAATTATTTTAACAGATAGGTCACTGTGACTCAAGAATATTCTAAATGTGGAAATAGATACCACGTTTATTTGCCAAAAAACCATTGTCACTATGAAAGTTAGCATAACCCAGAAGGCTAATACCACTGTCCATAAGAGGTGTGGCTGCAGGTTCCTGACGTGTCTGTAACGCTGGTCCCCTAAGGGTCGAGGTGGATGTTGGGTAGCTGTGAACTTGGCCTGTGTCGAGTCTGCGCTGGGTGGGATCAGGGCACTGGAGGCCAGGTTTGGCGGTGCTGGTAGGCAGTTTGCTGTGTGTGGGGCTGGAGGGGCAGCTGGCCCACCTGTCTTTAGTCCTGCAAGTCAGGGTTTCGGCTGGTGTTTGGGGGGCACCTGCCTACTGTGGTGTTGGGGCCCCACCCCTGGCCAACACCTGCTTGAGTTAGTGGCACTGCTTCCCCAGGTGTAACCAGGGGTGTGCAGTGTCCCTGGGAGGCAGCACCGGCTCTGGCGAGGAGTTCTGATTTCCAGTTATGCTGTCGCTCGCTGTTGCTCAGCCTTTGATGCCAAGTGTCTACCTTGTGCTGGTCACGGTTAACGCTTTCTTTTGCTCCCTTCCTCCCCTCCCCCACATTGCCTACTGCCTGCTGGTTGGGACTCTGCCATCCAGTTACGTCTTGCTTGGGAGGTCTGCTTGCCTTAGTAGTGGAATGGCAGTTTCTCAAGCAGCTGAGGGGTCTGGATGCTCTGTCTTGGGCCTTAGTGTTACTTTAAGGCTCACGAATGTTTTCTTTTAAAAGCTGCAGGTGAGGGCACCTGGGTGGCTCAGTGGTTGAGTGTCTGCCTTTGGCTCAGCGCATGATACCAGGGTCCTGGGATCGAGTCCCACTTTGGGCTCCCCGCAGGGAGCCTGCTTCTCCCTCTGTGTCTCTGCCTCTCTCTTTGTGTCTCGTGAATAAATAAAATCTTAAAAAAGCTGCAGGTGAATGACCTAGAAAGGGCAGAGGCATGAGCTGGAACCTGGCAGAAGGCCGGAGGATGGCCACCACGGCTCTAATGGACAGCAGGCCCCAAAGGCTGCAGGTGCAGAAAGCAGGGGGACGATCTCAGTTGTGGGGAGGGTATGCCTTTAGCTTCTGTAACATGGGCAACAGGGCAGACATCTGGATGCTTGCAGCACCATGATGAAGGCTCACAGTGCTGGGTACAGTAGCAGCATTGGTGCCATCATCGAAGATGAGCTGGACCCGTGGCATCGCTCCAGCACAGTGCAGACGGTGTCCGGGACTCGCCCTTCACCTCTATCACTGAGACCAGACACAGTGGAGGAGTCAGGCTGGTCCCAAAAAGCCACCGGGGAGCTGGAAGACCCTAGTCTACGTCCCACCAGATAACTCCAGAAACATGCTGCCTGGGTGCTGTGTCCCCACATTGGATGCGTACCTCTGGGCGCATATGTTTCCAGAGTCCTAGAATGGTCCTTGTGGTTATCAGGAAAGGGCTGTTGCTCATAAAAACCTTTGACACCTGGCCTTCTTGGTGTTGGGTGTGCGTTAGCCTTTCCTCAAGCTCAGGTGAGTTTAATCTCCCCTGCAAAAGTCCATGTGGTTCTTCTTCATAATGTTTTGAAGTCAGACCTCTGAAAATGCTGCGCTCCAGCTGATCCTTTACCGTCCTTCCCTTGCTTTCACAGGCAACAGCTGGGGCCAGGCTGCCAGTAGACAGGCTCTTCTGCAGCAAGTTCCTGGCGGGGGGTGGGCGGCCGGGAAGGCGGACAGACGAGCACCTGCTCTTACACCCTCATCCTGCAGCCCCTTTAACCTGCTGGTTACTGTGCAGGCCCAGAGTTGGTAATAGTGTCCTAAACACCGCAACATGTGACTCTAAGAAGGAAAACCTGGCCCCAAACTCCACCCTCGTTTTTACATTAGTTTTTAAGCAGTGTTTCTCAGCATCTGTCGGCTGCTTCCTGTTGCTAAGAGATGGGCTGGTTACTGTCATAATAGTGCTAATGACAGTGTCACTGTTCACCTCTGCCAGAGAGCAGTCTGTGCCCTTGCAGTCCTCACAGCACCTGTGCAGAGTAAGAGGAGGCTCCCATCTCAAGTGCATGGGGATGGATGGGCACGGGGCATGCGGTGCCCAAGGGGGAAGGGCCATGGTAATACTCGGGAGGACAGCTTCACACTCTGGATGGGTAAGGTGTGCTCCTCTTGTTTTATCTGTATTTCACAGGCGGAGAAACGGGGCCACAGGGAGAGTGACCAGCTGTCCCAGTTTGCTCTGGACTTGACAGTACCCAAGCTGGGAACATCCAAGCAAGGAGGGACAAAGTGGTCACTCTGCTCACAGACCGTGTACTCCCCAGGGTGACTGCCCCTTCATGGTGTCCCTAATGCTGCACCTGCTGTCTCCAGACACAGACCTGGTTCTTTGTGAATCGAGGTCTAGAGGGTGTCCTGCTATAGTGGAAAGTCACACTAGAAATCTGTTGTCTGTGTCCACTGTGTTGTCATATCGAGAACAAACGCTAATACCAGTCATTCAGGCACACGATCTGCCGACACATGACTGTGGAAGCATCTAGAAGGTGCTGAGTAGGTGATTGGGGGAACTTTCTATAGATAGCCCTTACAGAAGGTGCTCCCCTGATCACTGTTCTTTGTCCCACTCAAAATCATGAGCTTCGTGTTTATTTTTAAAAAGACACATGAAATTCTTTTCAGAAGGGAAGCTTTTCCAATAAAAATTTTAAATTTTATTAAAATTTAAATCATAAACCAAACTTTAGCAATTGTATAGGCATACTTAGTACAAAGATTGTGTCATCTTACATTCAAATACAAATTCAGAATTAGTTATGAATGAATATATTTTTTCAGAAATTGATTTCTTACAGCTTACAGTCCATGATCTGGAAAGTTTAATGTTAAATAATCTACCATTTACCTACAAATGAGCTACAGGAAATTGAATAATAGCAACGAATAATGCGGTTTTAATGGCTTAGTTTTTAAGACAACTTTTCTGTAAAGATATATGGATCTATCTTCAAAGATAATATTGGGGGCAGCCCCAGTGGCTCGGTGGTTTGGCACTGCCTTTAGCACGGGGTGTGATCCTGGAGACCCGGGATCAAGTCCCACGTCAGGCTCCCTGCATGGAGCCTGCTTCTCTCTCTTTCTGTGTGTCTCTCATGAATAATTAACAAAATCTTAAAAAAAAAAAAATGTTAGTTGAGCTGTAAGATCCATAAAAAACAGTTTTGCCAGAGTTTACAGATAGGTTGTCTCATTTTGCTTCCCCAGCCCCCACCAAGCAGCTTTCAAAACTGGAAGACTGAAGACATAGAAAACCCTATGCATCTATGAAATAATCGTGCAGAGAAAAGCAGCGGAAAATAAGCAGAAAAGCCCACGTTCCCAGCACCGTGGATGCGGGAGAGAGTTCGCAGGCAGATTCCCCTACAGTTGGCTGTTTTATGGAAGAGGACTTCTGGAAACAACGGGAAATTCAGAAAGATCATTTACAGGGAATTAGGCACTTTGCAGGGAAGGTAATTTTTGGTTATTTTAAGAAACGTCTAAATTTTATATTTGTTTTTTTTTTTTTTAAGATCTTATTTATTTATTCACGAGAGACACAGGGGCAGAGACACAGGAGGAGGGAGGAGCAGGCTCCCTGCAGAGAGCCCAATGTGAGACTGGATTCCAGGACCCTGGGATCATGTGCTGGGCCAAGGGCAGATGCTCAATTGCTGAGCCACCCAGGCATCCCTATATGTGCTTTCAAATGACTAAACAGAATGACTGTATGTCAGGAAGATAACTTACACAAGCAGACACACAGTGATCCATGTGGGAGTTTCTGACATGTGCCAGGAGCCCTGAGGACCTAGGACCCCCGCGACCCAGGAGCCCTATGACTCAGGAGCCCTAGAGGACCTAGGAGCTCTGAGACCCAGGAACCCTGAGACCCTGGAGCCCCACAGCCAGCCCCTCCCACTCGCTGCCCCACTCTGGTCACAGGACCCCCATGTCATCCTCAAGGGCTTACAGCTACATTAGGTCCAGGGTGCTCTTGTAGTGACTCAAAGTCAAGAACGTGGTCTCACTGGATGCAGCTCCTGCAGGGCTCGTCATAAGGTGTTTCACTCTGACTTGGTTTTTCTTGCACGGTGGTCCAGAGTGGTTCTGACTTAGATGTGAGCAGTAACCAGAGGACACACATGGACACCCACCACTCTGCTTTCTAGCTGTTGACATGTCTGTGTAACCTTCTGTGTTAATGGATTTGATGAGATACTAACAATAGATTTATTGCTACTGAAATGTGAAATGTATTGATTCAGTATTTTATTTATTTATTTATTTGGATTCAGTGTTTTAAAAACTAAATGAAAAAGTTGGTAAATTCAATGTGAGACCTATTCAGTAATACAAGTTTAATGGTCTAGGGACATTACCAGGTCTCTAAGTCCCACTTAGAGATAAATCCTTAAATACGTGTTTAGAACTGCCCACTGTTGGGGCGCCTGGGGGGTTGTGGGTGGAGCTTCTGCCTTCAGCTCAGGTCATGACCTAAGGGTCCTGGGATTGAGCCCTGAGTCAGGCTCCCTGCTCAGTGTGGAGTCTGCTTCTCCCTTCACCTCTGCCTCTACCCCTGCTTGTGCTCTCTCTCACTCTCAAATAGATAAATAAAATCTTAAAATGAACTGCACACTGTTGTCCAAATGAAACATATGTTCTTTTCACGGTCAAAATACTTACTATAATGTCTGAGGGACTTAGTGTAATTTAAACAATATCCCCTCATTTCTCAACATTTAGGAAGTTCTGAAAAGAATTATTTAACCTTATTCCGTGTGAGAATGGATGCCAAGTTGTTGGCCCATAGGCTGGTTTTTCCATTTACAAAATGGTGGGTGACGGGGTGCTGGTTCCTTCTGTGTTTCATAAGAAATGGTCTCAGTATCATCATGCATCTTATTTTCCATCCACTGGGAGTAGAGAATGCATCTTTGTCATTCCTAAACACTTAATTAACAGCCTGCTTACTTGCAGTGAACTGTGTAAGGATAATAGTCGGTCTATAACTTGCTTTCCCACAGGGTTGCCAGTGGCTGCCCAGAAAGACTAGACACCTGGGTGGCTCAGTCGGTTGGGTGCCTGACTCTTGGTTTTGGCTCAGGTCATGATCTCAGAGTCATGAAATTGAATCCTGCATCCGGCTCACGCTCAGTGTGGAGTCTGCTTGTCTCTCCTCCTTTGCCCCTCCCCCCACAGTCTCTCTCAAATAAATTAAATTTAGTATTTATTTGAAAAGTTCATTTGGTGATGTTATATTCTTCCAATGGGTGTTTTCTCATTAAAACTCTGGGCATCCTCTGAGATTATCAGCAACATTACGGTATTTTATAAATATTTCACTTAATAATAGTGACCGCTGGTTCAACTGGGTTCCCATCTTTTTCCTCGTTCCTCCCTCACTGCTGTTAGTTGTTGAACTGAGAACATCGTTATCACATGCTGGGCTGGCACACCACATGTGAGATGTGGTGCGTAGCAACTAGTGAGGTCATAGAGCGGCAGGCACAGCCATCTAGGTCTCCCCTGCCACCGTTCCCTCCATAATGAATAACAATGGTAGAGCGAGCAGGTGGGTGCTCAGGTTGACACCTCATGGTGCGTCCTGACCTGAGCAGCAGTTGAACACCTGCCCCTCTTGTCTGGATAAGAAACCTGTCCCCCTAAGCTTATCTTTTCCAGTGGGAGGGAGAGTGTTCATACTACTTGAACCATGTAAACTGTGAGTAGAGAAACTTTCTTTAAAGGCCATTTTTGAGAATTCCAATGGGAAATAGGTATGTTTTTTTGGGGGGTTTCGGTAGAATGCTTCTTGAGAGTATATTCTACATTTATGTAGTGCCTACAGCCTGCCCATCGGAGTCTATTGTCCTGTGCAAGCGACACATAAGGCTTTTCTTTTTACAAACACGCAAATGGGCCCAGAGGGTTGGAGGCCTTTCTTAGGTCATATGGAACAGTGGTTGGTAGAATCCAGATCTAAACTGGAGCTATTATTTCCTAGCAGAAGCTAGTCTTTATTTATTTAGAGAGGGGGAGGGGGGGGAGAATCTGAAGCAGGCTCCATGCCCATCAGAGTCCTACTGGGGCTCCATCTCAGGACCCTGAGATCATGATCTGAGCTGAAATCAAGAGTCAGATGCTTCATCGACTGAACCACACAGGTGCCCCAACACAGGTCTTTAGAAAAACAATGTTTAAAGTATGTGATAACGACTGACCTCCATGAGCTGACGGTCCAGCAGGAAGGAGGGTGAGGAGGGGTGCGATGGCTCCTGAACACTGCTCTCAAGCTGGCCTAACGCCAGCCTTCCACTTCACATCCCTGTGATTGTGCGGGCAAGGGAAGCTGGGCCTTCATCAACCCGGGCTTGGCTTTAGGCTCCCTAAAAGCGTTTGCAACGGGGGAGGCCAGAAAACACTACAGAAGAGAAAATCACAGAAAGAACAGAAAGATCAAAAAAAAAAAAAAAAAAAAAAAAACCCCAGAAAGATAAGGAGAGAAAGATCCTTGTGGAAGTGCAAACAAATTACAAGTTGCCAAAAGATGTTGCAAACGTGATTGCAGCATCCCTGCCTATACCCCCGCCGCCGGTTCCCAGAGGATGGCTCCCGTGTTGAGGGCTGCTCAGGTCGTGCTGGGGAAGGTCCGCTGCCTAAGTGAAGGCTCCCAGATCTGACCGAGTCGTGTGTGAGGAGCTGCCGGCTTCACAGGTCCAGAAAAAGCTCCGGCTAAGCCCTTACAGCGTCTGCGCCTCCCCTTTGGCGGGGGTGAGGAGAGCCTAGGTGGGGCCCCCAGGGTGGGCGCCGATGCTGCGGGCGGAGCAATGATGCTGGGCAGCTGCGCAGCATCACCGTGTGAATGGTGCAGAGGTTCTGTGTCGGCGGGCAATCGGTGCTGCTCCTGTGGGTTTGCATGTTCCTGCACGGGATTCAGGTTACCGCACCCGACGTCACGCCGTTTCCCTCTTCCCCACCTCCCTCTTCCCGCGGGAGACACTCCCAGCTGTGCTGCTGTCAGCGATCATGCTTTGTTTCTTGCAGCTGCAGACTAGCCCAGTACCTGCCTGCTGGGAGATCAGCGTAATTGGGGGATGGTTCACCAACCATTTTCACACGGGCTGCGGTGATTCGCTGCTCCGTGTAGTCTTGGTCCTAGAGTGTTCTCAGGCCACAGGAAACAGGACAGGTTTGTGCAGAAGAGCGGAGTCCGCGGGCACTCTAAACAGAGGAGGAAGTAGTTTCCAGGAGGCAGCAGTCACAGATCCAAAGTGTATTTCTACAGAGTGTGCAGCTGGAAATTCGTACTCCTTTGCTTTTTAAATTTCGAGTTTTAAATTCCAGTTAACATACAGTATGCTGTTAGTTTCAGGAAGGAGTAGGATTTAGTGATTCATCACTTAACACCTAATATGTGGCACTCGCCACACCTTAATGCTCGACACCTGCTGGCCCATTTCCCCTCCAGCAGCCCTGGGTTCTCTGTCATTAGGAGTCCGTTTTGTGTTTGCTTCTTTCTTTCCTTTCTCCCATGTTCATCTGTTTTGTTTCTTATATTCCATATTCCACACATGAGTGAGATTATATAGTGTTTGTCCTTCTCTGACTGACCTATTTCCTATAGCATCATACCCTCTAGCTCCATCCATATCCTTGCAAATGGCAAGATTTCATACTTCCCGATGGCTGAGGAATATTCCATTGTGAATACAGACGACATCCCCTTTATCCATTCATCTGTCAAAGGACATCGAGGCTCCTTCCACAGTTTGGCTCCTGTGGACATGGCTGCTGTGAACATTGTGGCGTGAGTGCCCCCTTCTAATGTGCATTCTTGTCCTCTTTGGGTAAATACCTAGTACTGCAATTGCTGGATTGTAGGGTAGCATATTTTCACCTTTTTGAGGGGTCTCCATCCTATTTTTCAGAGTGGCTGCACCAGCTTGCATTCCTACCAGCAATGGAATAGGGCTCCCCTTTCTCTGCATCCTCACCAACACCTGCTGTTTCTTATGTTGTTAACTTTAGACATCCTGACAGGTGTGAGGTGGTATCTTATCATAGTTTTAATTTGTATTTCCCTGATGATGACTGATATTGAGCATCTTTACACGTGCCTGTTGGCCCCCTACATGTCCTCTTTGAGAAAAACATCTGTTCATGTCTCCTGCTTGTTTTTTAACTGGGTTGTTTGTTTCTTAGGTGTTAAGTTTAGTAAGTTCTTTATAGACCTTGGGTACTAGCCCTTTTTCTGATATGTCATTTGCAAATATCTTCTCCCATTCTGTAGGTTGTCTTTTAATTTTGTTGACTGTTTGCTTTGCTGTGCAGAAGCTTTTTATCTTGATGAAGTCCCAAGAGTTCATTTTTGCTGCTGTTTCCTTTGCCTTCATAGATGTGTCTTGCAAGAAGTTGCTGTGACCAAGGTTGAAGAGGTTGCTACCTGTGTTCTTCTCTAGGATTTTGATGGATTCTTGTTTCACATTTAGATCTTTGAACCATTTTGAGTGTATCTTTGTGTCTGGCATAAGAGAATGGTCTAGTTTCATTCTTCTGCACGTGGCTGTCCAGTTTTCCCAGCACCATTTGTTGAAGACACTGTCCTTCTTCCATTGCATATTGTTTCCTGCTTTGTGACCATAGAGTCGAGGGCCCATTTTTGGGTTATCTATTCTGTTCATTGATCTCTGTGTCTGATTTTGTGCCAGGATTATACAGTCTTGATGATCACAGCTTTGTAATAAAGCTTGAAGTCAGGCATTGTGATACCTCCAGAATTGCTTTTCTTTTTCAGACTTACTTTGGCTATCAGGGTCTATTTTGGTTCCATACAAATCTTAGGATTGCTTGTTCTAGCTCTGTGAAAAATGCTGGTGGTATTTTGATAGGGATTGCATTAAATGTGTAGATTGCTTTGGGTAGTACAGACGTTTAACAATATTTGTTCTTCCAATCCATGAGCATGGAATACTTTTCCATTTCTTTGTGTCATCTTCAATTTCTTTCATAAGCGTTCTGTAGTTATCAGAATATAGATCCTTTACTTCTTTGGTTAGGTTTATTCCTAAGTATCTTATGGTTTGGGTGCATTTGTAAATGGGATCAATTCCTTAATTTCTTATCATTAGTTTATAGAAATGCAACAGGTTTCTGTACATTGATTTTATGTACTGCAACTTTGCTGAATTCATGCTTTGGTCCTAGCAAGTTTTTGGTGGTCTTTCAGGTTTTCTACATAGAGTATCATGTTGTCTGCAAATAGTGGAAGTCTGACTTCTTCCTTGTGATTCTGAGACCTTTTATTTCTTTTTGTTGTCTCATTGCTGAGGCTGAGACTTCCAGGACTATGTTACATAGTAATGGAGAGAGTGGGAGTCCTTGTCTTGTTTCTTGACTATAGAGGAAAAGCTCTCTTTCTCCCCATTGAGGATAATATTAGCTGTGGGTTTTTCATATATGGCCTTCATGACATTGAGGTATCTTCCCTCTATCACTACTTTGTTCAGGGTGTTTATCAAGAGATGATGCTATATTTTGTCAAATGCTTTTTCTGCATCTATTGACAGCATCATATGGTTCATTCTTTTATTAACATGGTGTATCACCTTGACTAATTTGTGAATATGGAACCACCCTTGCAGCCCAGGAATAAATCCCACTTGATCATGTTGAATGATTCTTTTAATGTACTGTTGAATTCGATTTGCTAGTATTTTATGAAGAATTTTTGCATCTGTGTTCACCAGGGTTATTGGTCTGTAATTCTCCTTTTTGTGGGGTCTTTGTCTGATTTTGGAATCAAGGTAATTCTGGCCTTATAGAATGAGTTTAGAGGTTTTCCTTCCATTTCTATTTTTTTGGGAACAGTTTGAGGAGAATAGGTATTAACTCTTCTTTAAATGTCTGGTAGTATTCCACTGGGCATCCATCCAGCCCTGGATTTTTGTTAGAAGATTTTAGATTCCTGATTCCGTTTCTTTGCTGGTTATGGGCATGATCAAATTTTCTATTTCTTTCTGTTTCACTTTAGTAGTTTGTGGGTTTCTAGGAATTTGTCCATTTCTTCCAGATTGCCCAGTTTGTTGGCATATTATTTTTCATAATATTCCCTTATAATTGTATTTCTGTGGTGTTGGTTGTGATCTCTCCTCTTTCATTCATGATTTCATCTATTTGGGTCCTTTCTATTTTCTTTTTGATAAATCTGCTTAGGGGCTTATCAATTTTATTAATTCTTTCAAAGAACCAGTTCTTAATCTATTCTACTGGGTTTTTTGTTTCGATACCAATTATTTATGCTCCAATCTTTATTATTTCCCTTCTTCTGCTGGTTTTAGGCTTGATTTGCTGTTCCTTTTCTAGCTCCGTTAGGTGTAGGGTTAGGTTGTGTGTTTGAAGCTTTTCTTGCTTCTTAAGGTAGGCCTGTATTGCTATATACTTCCTTCTTAAGACTGCCTTTGCTGTATCCCAAAGGTTTGGACATACGTGTTTTATTTTTATTTGTTTCCATGTATTTAAAAAATTTTCTTCTTTAATTTCCTGGTTACCCCTATTCATTCTTTAGTAGGATGTTCTTTAATCCATGTATTTGTGGTCTTTTCAAAATTTTTCTTGTGGTTGACTTCAAGTTCCATAGCGTTGTGGCCTGAAAATATGCCTGGTATGGTGTCAGTCTTTTTGTACTTGTTGAGGGCTGATTTGTGACCTAGTATGTGATCTGTTTTGGAGAATTGTTCCATGCACACTCGAAAAGAATGTGTATTCTGCTGCTTTAGGATGAAGTTTTATAATATATTTGTTAAGTCAATCTTGTCCAATGTGTCATTCAATATCACTGTTTTCTTGTTGATTTTCTGCTTAGGTGATCTGTCCATTGCTGTAAAGTGGGGTGTTAAAAAGTCCCCTACCATTTTATTGTTATTTTAAAGATTTTATTTATTTGAGAGAGAGAAAGCATGTGAGAGAGAGCACAAGCTAAGGGAGGGACAGGGGGAGAAGCAGACTCCCATTAAGCAGGGAGCTTGATCCCAGGGTCCTGAGATCATGACCTGAGCTGAAGACAGGATGCTTCACTGACTGACCCACCCAGGCACTCCTATTATTTTATTATCAATGAGTTTCTTTATGTTTATTAGTTGATTTAAATATTTAGGTGGTCCTAATTGGGGGCAAAAATATTACAATTGTTAGATCTTCATGATGGGTGGACCCCTTAATTATGGTATAATGACCTTCTTCATCTCTTGTTACAGTCTTTGTTTCAAAATCTAGTTTGTCTGGGGGAGCCTGGGTGGCTCAGTCAGTTAAGTGTCTGCCTTTGGCTCAGGTCCTGATGCCAGGGTTGGGCTCCACACTGGGAGCCTTTTTGGGGTTTTCTCTTTCCCTCTCCCCCTGTCCTTCTCCCTTTGTGTGCTTTCTCTCTAAAAAACAAGTAAGTAAATAACAATAAATCTAGTTTATCTGATATAAGTATGGCTACTCTGGCTTTCTTTTGACATCCATTAACATGATGGATGTTTCTCCATCCCCTCACTTTGAATCTGCAGATATCTCTAGGTCTAAAATGAGTCTCTTGTAGGCAGCATATAGATTGATCTTGTTTTTTGTATCCATTCCGATACTGCCTTTCTTTTTTTTTTCTCTTTTTTTTTCTTTTATTTATTTATGATAGTCACACAGAGAGAAGGAGAGAGGCAGAGAGAGAAGCAGGCTCCATGCACTGGGAGCCCAACATGGGATTCGATCCCGGGTCTTCAGGATCGCGCCCTGGGCCAAAGGCAGGCGCCAAACCACTGCGCCACCCAGGGATCCCTGATACTGCCTTTCAATTGGAGTATTTAGTCCATTTACATTCAGAGTGATTATTGAACAATATGAATTTATTGCCACTGTGTTACCTGTAGAGTTGGTGTCTGGTGATGTTCTCTGGACCCTTGTAGTCTTTGTTGATTTGTCTTTTTATTTCTCCACTAGAAGAGTCCCCGTTAAAATTTCTTACAGGGATGGTTTAGTGTTCATGAACTCCTTTGGTTTTTATCTGGGAAACTCTTTATCTTTCCTTCTATTCTGAATGACTGCATTGCTGGATAAAGAATTCTTGGCTGCATGTTTTTCCCACTCAACATGTTGAATATATCGTGCCACTTCTTTCTGGCTTGTCTAGTCTCTATGGACAGATCTGCTGCAAACCTGATCTGTCTTCTCTTGTAGGTTAAGGATATTTTTTCCCTTGCTGCTTTCAGGATTCTTTCCTTGTCTGTGAATTTTGTGAATTTGATTATGCCATGCCTTGGCAATGGTCAGCTTTTGTTGAATTTAATGGCAGTTCTCTGTGCTTATTGGATTTTTTTTCTTTAAAGATTTTATGTATTCATGAGAGACACAGAGAGAGAGAGACAGAGACAGAGACACAGGCAGAGGGAGAAGCAGGCTCCATGCAGGGAGCCTGATGCGGGACTCGATCCTGGGACTCCAGGATCATGCCCTGGGTTGAAGGCAGGCACCAGACTGCTAAGCCACCCAGGGATCCCTGGATTTTTATTTCTGTGTCCTTCCCCAGATTAGGGAAGGTTTCAGCTATAATTCATCTGAGTAAACCTTCTACCCCTTTTTCTCTCTCTTCATTTTCTGGAACTATGACATGGATATTATTATGTTTTAATAAGTCGCTGACTTCCCTAATTATATCTTCATGATCCATTACCCTTCTTTCCCTCCTTTTTTTCAGCTTCATCATTTTTCATCACTGTATCACTGACTCGCTCCTCTGCTCCATCCATCCTTGTTTTCATGGCTTACACTTGGGATTACATCTTGGTTACAGCATTTTTAATTTCAGCCCGACTAGATTTTAGTTCTTTTATCTCTGCATTAAGGGATTCTCTAGTGTCTTCTATGCTTATTTCAAGCCCAGTTAGTATCCTTATAATTGTTTTAAATTCTAGTTCAGACATCTTAGTGATATCTATATTGATTTAATCCCTGGCCATGAGTTCTACTTCCTGTTCTTTTTTTGGAGGGGGATGAATTTCTCTGTCATTTCATTTTGTCCAGAAAAGAAAAGAAGAAAAAGAAAAAACCCACAAACCACACACAAAAAAACTGGATTCTGGATGTGTTTTGGTCTGCTTGTTAAAAGAATCTAGATCCCAGGGGTACCTGGGTGGCTCAGTTGTTAAGTGTCTAACTCTTGATTTCAGTTGAGGTCATGATCTTAGAGTTGTGGGATTGAGCCCTGCATCAGGCTCCATGCTCAGCAGAGTCTGGTTGAAAGTCTCTCTCTGCCCTTCCCCCTGCTTGTATGTTCTCTCTCTCTCTAAAATAAATAAAATATTAAAGAATCTAAATCCCAAAATAAAAAAAAAAAATAAAAGAAGGGCACCTGGGTGGCTCAGTGGTTGAGCATCTGCCTTCAGCTCAGGTCGTGATCCCAGGGTCCTGGGATTGAGTCCCAGATCAGGTTCTCTACAGGGAGCCTGCTTCTCCCTCAACCTATGGCTCTGCCTCTCTCTCTGTGTTTATCATAAATAAACAATAAATAAATAAATAAAATCTTAAAAAATGAAAGTAAACAAAAAATAAAGTATATATAAAATAAGATTAATAAATAAAGGAATGAGGGATCCCTGGGTGGCGCAGCCGTTTGGCGCCTGCCTTTGGCCCAGGGCGCGATCCTGGAGATCCGGGATCGAATCCCACGTCAGGCTCCCGGTGCATGGAGCCTGCTTCTCCCTCTGCCTGTGTCTCTGCCTCTCTCTCACTGTGTTCCTATCATAAATAAATAAAAAAATTTAAAAAAAATAAATAAAGGAATGAATAAGAAAATAGATAAAAAAATAATAAAGAATAAAAGTAAAAAGGAAGCTAGATCCTATTTTGTCTGGAGCTGACGCTTTGGAGCACTCTGATCAGTAAACTTGGTGCAAACAAGTTGTTTGTGCTGGTTTTCTGTGGGAGGAGCCTGTTGTGCGGATTCTCAGGTGGATTCACCCTAGTGGAAACATGCCTCCAGGGCACAAGGAGGTGGGGCTTGGTGAACAGGGCTCCTGACTCTGCTGGTGGCACTGTTTTGCTCCCTGAAGGCTCTCAGCACTGATGGGCAGGATGAATAGGGCTGTGCCCAGCTCTCTAGTCTCCCACTCTTCCTGAGTCCTCACAGAAGAGCAATTAATCACTCTGTGTCCTCAGTTTCCACCAGAATCCTGCATTCACCCTACATCATCTGAGCACACCACTGAGTTTCAAAACTCCAAATTTTAGGGACTCTCCTGGTGAGGATCCTTGCTATTCCTCCTGGAGAGGGTCTTGCCGTGCTTTTGCCACTTGCCAGGCAGTCCCAGGAAAGTGGTCACCTAATTGCAGTTTATGAAGTTTATGGCAAAACAGAGCAGAGAGCCGACACCTGCTGCTCTCAGCCCGCTTCCCTGCACCTGCACTTGGGCACTTGGGCACCACCTGTTCTTGCGACCTGGGGCTCCTGAGACCATGCAGTCACACCTGGGATTTCACCACCTGAGCACCTTTAAGCCACGCATGTCCCTCCACTGCAGCAGACTTCTGAAAGTTCTGAATTTATGCTTTGTTGCTTATAATACTTAGCAGTAGCCTTCATAAGCAAGCTCCCTCCCTGTGTCTACATCCACAGATATGTCTTCCCCAGTTTAACTCTGTACTGCCTACCTTCCAAAAGGTGGTTGCTGCTCTATTTGTAGACTTGCAGGTTTTGTTCTTTCAGAGTGATTTCTCAGGGGTTCAGAATGATTTGATAACTAGTGTTTGAGAGACGAGATAAGCTTAGGTTCCCCTAATCCTCAGCCATCTTAACTCCTCCTCCTGTTTATTTCTGATTTCATATACTTGATCCCTCTCTTTTTCCTGGGGGAATCTAGCTAAAGGTTTGTCAGTTTTATCTTTTCAATTATCTAGTTCTCAGTTTCATTTTTTAAAAAGATTTTATTTATTCATGAGAGACAGACAGAGAGAGAGAGAGAGAGAGAGAGGCAGAGACACAAGCAGAGGGAGAAGCAGGCTCCATGCAGGGAGCCTGATGTGGGACTCGATCCTGGGCCTCCAGGATCACACCCTGGGCTGAAGGTGGCGCTAAACCCCTGAGCCACCAGGGCTGCCCTAGTTCTCAGTTTCATTGATCTTTTCTATTGTCTTTTTAGTCTATTTATTTCTGCACTGATATTTATAATTTCCTTCTTTCTACTACTTTCAGGCTTTGTTCTTTTTCTAGTTCTTTGAGGTGTAAAGCTAGATTGTTTATTTGAGATTTTTCTTGTTTCTTGAGATAGTCATGTATTGCTATGAACTTCCCTCTTAGAACTGCTCTTGCTGCATTCTATAAATTTTGGTAGGTTGTATTTCCATTTTCATTTGTTTCAAGTTCTTGATTTCTTCATTGACTAACCATTATTCAGTAGCATTTGAGAATTTTCTAGTTTCCTTTTGTGATTGATTACTAGTTTTATATCATTGTGGTCAGAAAAGATGTTTGATATGATATCTTCTTAAAGATAAGAAGACCTGCCTGTTGGTCTAACCTTGGGGTATCCTGGAGAACGTTCCATGTGCATTTGAGAAGAATGTGTATTTTGCTGCTTTCAGATGGAATGTTCTGTGTAAATTTGTTAAGTCCTTCTGGTCTAATGTGTCATCTAAGACTGATGTTTCCTCATTTGATTTTCTGTTTTGATGGTCTATTCATTGATTAAAGTTTGGTATTAAATCTCTCTACTATTATTGTATTGCTATTTCTCCTTTTAAATCTGTTAATATTTGTGTTATATATTTAGAAGCTTCTATGTTGGGTGCATAAATATTTACAAACATTCTATCTTTTATTAGATTCCCCCTTATCATTATGTAATGTTCTTCTTTGTCTCGTAAAGTCTGTTTTTTCTTTTTTTAAAAATATTTATTTATGAGAGAGAGCAAGAGAAGGAGAGAGAGAGAGCGCACAAGCTGAGGGGAGAAGGAAAGGGAGAAGCAGACTTCCCGCTGAGCAGGGAGCCCCATGTGGGGCTTGATCCCAGGACCCCAGGACTATGACCTGAGCTGAAGGCAGACACTTAACTTAGTGAGCCACCTGGGTGCCCCTAAAGTCTATTTTTTCTGATATGGGTATATAGTACCTTTCTTTCTTTTGGTTTCCTTTTGCATTATTCCATTCCTTCATTTTCAGTCTGTGGGTATCCTTACATCTGATGTGAGTCTCTTGTAGGCAGCATATAAATAGATTATATTGGTAAAACCATTAAAATAAGTTTTTATCTGTTTATTGAAGTATAAAAAATACAGAAAAGTACAAACCACAAATGCACAGCTCAGTGAATTTTTTTTTTTTTAACAAAACGAATACACCAAGGACAAGAAAAAGAATGTGACCAGACCCCCAAAGTCCTCATACTATCTCCCAGGCCCCCTCTCTGCTCTGCTCCTCGGTGATTATTACTGTCCTGCCTCCCAACACCATCACATAGTGTTTGCTGACTTTCATATAAATGAAATAATTCAATATGTTTGTGTTTAGCTTTTTTTTTTGTTCAACATTATGGTTGGAAATTCATCTGTGTTGCAGTACATAGCTGTGATTTGTTTTCCCGTAAATATTCCACTATAGTAACATTATTTATTTGTCCATTCTACTATTGGTGGGCATTTTGTGCTTTTGGTTTTGGCCTTCAGCATTTGCTGCTACAAACATTCTTGTACACAACTTGTGTTGTGCTTGGGCCCACATTTCTGTCAAGTGGTTTTTAAAAAAATCCAACCATTGTGTCTTTTGATTAGAGAATTCAGTCCCTATACATTTAAAGTAATTATCCATGGCCATGTAGTTACTACCATTTTGTTAATTACTTCTGGCTATTTTGCTGTTCCTCTGTTTCTTCTTCTCTTTCTTTCTTTGTGGTTTGATTATTTTTTTCTATAGTATGTTTAGATTCCTTTTCCTTTGTCTTCTCTGTATCTACTAAGTGGTTACTGTCTGGAAAACTCTGTCTTTTCATCAATTCTGAATGATAATTTTGCTGGGTAGAGTAATCTTGGTTGGAAGTTTTTTCCAGCATTTTGTATATATTGTGTCACCTCCTTTTGAGCTGCCAAGTTTCTGCTGCAAATTCTGCTGCAACTTGTACATAACAAGTTGTTTTTCTCTTGCTGTTTTGAAGATTCTGTCTTTAACTTTTGATATTTTGATTGTAATATGTCTCAGTGTGGGTCTCTTTGTGTTTGTCTTATTTGGAGCTCTCTAGGCTCTCCTGGATCTGGATGTGTTTCCTTCCCCAGTTTAGGGAAGTTTTCAGCCACTATTCCTTCAAATAATTTCCTGCCCCTTACTCTCTCTTCTTCTGGGAGCCCTATCCTGGGACTGTTTGTCCTTCAAAGTCCTTTAAGCCCCATAAGATGTCTTCACTTTTTTCATCCTTTTTTCTTTTTTTTAATTTTTATTTATTTTTATGATAGTCACACACACAGAGAGAGAGAGAGAGAGAGAGAGGCAGAAACATAGGCAGAGGGAGAAGCAGGCTCCATGCACCGGGAGCCCGATGTGGGATTCGATCCCGGGTCTCCAGGATTGCGCCCTGGGCCAAAGGCAGGCGCCAAACCGCTGTGCCACCCACAGATCCCACATCCTTTTTTCTTTTTACTGCTCTGTGCTTGAGTTCATTGATTTCTTTCTTCTGATTCATATAGTCTGCTATTGAACCCTTTCAATGTATTTTTTAAATTCAGTTATTGTACTCTTCAGCCTGTGACTTCTAATTGGTACTTTCTTACATTTCCTCCCTCTTTGTTGAAGTTTTCACTGTGTTGATCCATGCTTCTCTCAAGTTTGGTAAGCATCTTTGTGAACACTACTTTGACTTCTTCATCAGGTAAACTATCTCCATTTCATTAAGGTTATTTTCTGAAGGTTTATCTTGTTCTTTTGTTTAGAATGTATTCCTCTGTTTCCTCAGTTTACTTGATTCTTTGGTGCGTTTCTTTCCTTTTTTTAAAAAAAAAATTATTTATTTGAGAGAGAGTGAGAGAGAGCAAGGGCATAGGCAGGGAGAGGAGCAGAGAGAAGCAGGCTCCCCGATGATCAGGGAGCCCAATGAGGGGCTTGATCCTGGGATTCTGGGATCATGACCTGAGCTGAAGGCAGATGTTTAACTGACTGAGCCACCCAGGCCCCCCTCTCTGTGTGTTTTTTTGTATTAGATGAAACCATTTTTCTCCATTCTAAAGGAATGGCCTTCTGTGGGAGATGACCCTTCTTGTTCAAACTTGCCCTAGCTCTTTGTTGTCTCTAGAACCTTTGTGATTGTCCAAGCAGCATATTTTAACAGCTCCCAGTTGTTGACGGTGCACCAGGGCCTGTCAGTGTTCCAGTGGGTGATATCTCTCTCAGCATCTAGATTCAGGCTGAATGGAAGCCAGCCACTCAGGCAGCAGCTTGTATGCAAATATGTACGGTCCTGTGGGATCACAAGCATAAGCCCTGTTGGCCACTAGAACAGATGATCTGGAGGTCCCCTGGCCTCTGTACCCTGAGAGCAGCACTGGAGCTTCTAGATGTGTGCCAAATCTGAAGCATGCCCCTGAGGCTGAAGCCCCAGGACAAGCAAATAGCCCATTTTTACAGAGAAACTCAGGATATGTTCCAATCTGCTGTCTGCAGTGGCCTGGGAGTGGTAGGCTACCAAGAACAGCCTCTGTTGCAGCTCCAGGGGAGACCCAGGAGTGTAAGCCCCTTGGCCACGAGAGCCAGTCATTCAAGGGGGTGTCCAGGGTGGCCTCCACAAAAATTAGGACACTAGATGCACACCAGCTGGAGCACGGCAGAGGGAGAGCATGAAGGTAGAATCCACCTTCCCAGGTCTCTAGGAGAGTTCATGGTCAACCCTTAGATGTATGTTTGATTAGAAGCCTGTTCCTCTGGCTGTGGCACTGAATAGCTTATAGGCCTCTTTCTCCAAAAGACTGAACTCTGGGCTCTGTTGCCTCTTACTCTGACCTGGGGGTGGTAGCTGTTTGGGAGCTTGTTCTCCATTGGTTACAGGCCTAGGGGACCCGTGAGCATAAAGCCCCATGGAGCCAGGTGATGTAGAGGTGGTCCCTGGCAGCAGCTGCAGAAGCTGGGGTGCCAGAAAGGTATAAGCTCCCACCTGGGTGATCCCAGTGAGCTGCAGTGAGGCAGAGGAGAGTATACACTGGCCTCTGCTCCCCGAGAGCACCTCCGTAGCCCCCAGATGTGTGCGGAACTGGAGCCTGCCTCTTTCTTGGAGAGATGGAAGTAGGTTTCAGACTGCTGTCTGTTCAGTGACCTTGGGGAGGTATTTTGCCAACAGCTGTCTCTGATTTTTACAGTCCTGTGGGCCCCCAAGCCCTCTGGCTTCAACAGCCAGACTTGTTCCTTGGCTGTAGCTGCAAGAACCAGGGCACCAGGTATGTGTAAAAGCTCCTCTCTGGGAAATACTATTATTGTGGAGTGTGGCAGAAGGGGAGCATAAACACGGTGCCTGCCATGCCTCTGTCCCCAGAGAACAGGCCAGGCCCTGGCCCCTCAGGCCAATGCTGTAAGATTAGCAAATGGATCTAAGGCACTTTTCACACTGCTGCTTCGCCCTGGCCCAGGGTGCTGAGTGGATGCGACCCCTGAGGAAGCATTTCTCCGGTTCTCTAGCACTCTGGGTCTCGTGGTCACCTGCCCCATTGTTTCTCAAAACCACGTTTTGAGGTTTTGTTCCTCCAGTGCAGCTCTTAGACGTTGGGGTGCTGATGCAGGGCAGAATACTTTGCTCATCAGGGAGAAGGTCTGGGTTTGTGAGTTCCCTCCCGATTGTGGGTCATTGCACTGGGGGTAGTGATTCTGGTGAAATCAAGACTTAGCCTCTCCTGCCTGCGGTGGTGTGGCTCTTGTTTCCAGATGTGAGGAAAATGAGTAGGTGCTCCACTCACTTCAGAGGCACTTATTTTATGTGTGATGGTAGATTTGGCTCATCCATGGGTTTCAGTGGCTGTCCTGGGGCTCCGCAGGAGAACATCCTCTTGGTAGAAAGTTGTAACTAACAGTTCTGAGGCATGGGTTTGGCTACTCACTCTTCACCCTTTGGCTGTATTTGTAACTTTTCTGTGAGATTTTTTTTTTGAACTTCCAAAGTGTTCATACCTTTTCTTTTTTTAATATTTCATTTGACAGAGAGAGAGAGAGAAAGCAAGAGAGAGGGAGAGCGAGCGAGCACATAAGCAGAGGGAGGGGTAGACGGAGAGTGAGAAGCAGACTCCCCCACTGAGCAGGGAGCTTGATGCAGAACTTGATCCCAAGACCCTGAGATCATGACCTGAGCCACCCAGGTGCCCCTGTTCATACTCTGTTGATTTCATTTCTAGCAGTCTGACCTAAGCAAATAATCAGAAACCCAAGCTAAGATTTAGGTACAAAGCTTACACACTTTTTGTAAATAACCCAATATCTATCTGGAAAATGGCAACTTAACCCAGGTACAGTTCCTATTTTGCAGCTAATTAATTAATCAATTAAAAATATTTATTTATTCACAGGAGACACAAAGAGAGAGAGAGAGACAGAGACATAGGCAGAGGGAGAAGCAGGTTCCCTGAAGGGAACCTGATGTGGGACTCGATTCTAGGACTCCGGGGTCAGGACCTGAGCCGAAGGCAGACACTCAACCATGGAGCCACCCAGGTGTCCCTGTAGCTATTTAAATACTGTTTTGGAACAATTTTTATTGCTTCAGGAAAATTCTTGTACTATATTACATGAGAAAGTAAGATGTATCTTGCTGGGTAGTCTCTCCATTACATATCTAGCATCTCTTGAGTTATATGTCTGATGACTTCCAAGGAAGCCCCTGAACATCAACATGATTGTCTGCTGGGGTTACTGTGGGTGGTTTTCTTCTTTATGCACATGCTATTTTTCAGATTTTCCAGAAGGAGAGCATATGTAATTTTTTTAATGAAAAGAAAAAAGTTAAAAAAACAGACATAATCCCACTGTCTCCCAGGAACCTTTCAGAGGCTTCAAAGGAGTCTGGGCACTTGAAGTCCTGTAAGCACATGGCAGTCCTAGGGCTTCTCTGTTACTGTCATTTGCTCTGTTTACTTTACTTTCCTTCTTTTTAAGTGAGAGATTCTGTATTTTTTCTGACTTCAGAATGGATTACTTGCATTTTTCTGAAAACCTCATTCCGAGATAACTGGTTTTCATGTTCATGCCTTACATTAATGTTTTGGTGTTGACCTGTGTGGATGTCTGTGCTGCTCTTTCCTCAGGGGTTGTGTGCCTGAGATTCACACTTTCTGCAGCACTTTGTGGGTAGTTTGGGTTGGTGCACTTGGAGACAAGAGGGCAGGAAAAGGCTCTGAGAGTCAAAATTGTGGTTCGGTACGTGAAGACACCTGGTGTGAACTGTACAAGCCTCACATTTCTCATGGCATTCCCAGGTTCCTGCCTGAACACTTAGAGGCCTGAGGGAGCTCAGGTACAGGGGAGATTCTATGCGGCACCAAGTCTGCACCAGGTCTGGGCAGTGCAGGAATGTGAACTCTGAGTCAGAAAACCTTGCCTTTGTCTCAGCCACATATGACTGAGTGACTGGTTCAGCATGGCCGTGAGGCCATGTTCCCACCTTCTTTGGGGGTGTTAGGGCGTCCGGGTGGGGTCACGTTATGACCTAAGGGCTCCTGGCAGTGCACATCATTATGAATAAAAAGTAAGCATCTGTAGAGAAAAAAGCAACTGCAGCTTGAAACCAAAGGTCTCTGTCCTGGGACGAAAGTTGTTTTCTCCCTCCAGCAGTGCTGGCTCCATGTAACCCTCCCTCCCCTGGATGATTAGCTTGAGGCCAAGATGGTTCAGGTCAAGAAAAAAATCAGGTGTTCATTTTTATAGCTCCTTGGGGAAGGGAATTGGGAAGATGGCACTTGTTTCCTGGGCTGGAGAGACCAATGTTGAATCATTTTGTTTGCTTTTTATTAACATAATAGGGGTTATTCCATTCCTTGGGAAACATGGTTCAGTAATGAAAAGTTCTCAATTCCTGAAAGTTCTCTTTTTATGAAAAGAGAGAAGAGAAGAAAGCAAAATGAGGAAAGATAAAAGGGAAAAAGAGTTTGTATATTGACCCGGGGAGTCTTCCCGGCGGAGAAATACTGAGGTCCTGGAGGGAAGGTGGGTGTACAGGTAGGGCAGAGAGTGTTCCTGCATGCTGGGAAGTCCATGTTCAGGTCACTGGGGGTCACGTTACAGTCTCAATGCCAGTAACAGATGAGAGGAAAATCCCAGATGCTTGTTGGATGGGCTCTTGGTCATTATGGTCATTTGCTCCAAGGCAAATCCTATAACTCTCTAGGCAACAATTGTTTTGGGGATTAGCCAATGGTTCTCAAGGTGTAATTCTTGGACTGGCAGGTTCCACATCATCTAGGAACTTGTTACAAATGAAAACTTTCAAGCCCTACCCACAGATCTGCGTTTGAGCCTCTGGGGGCAGGTGAGCCAAGTGCTTTGGTTGATTCTGACATGGATGCCACATTCTGGGCTCAGGGTGTGGGAGCACCCTCCAGGCTGTTTTAGTGGGAAGTCTTGAAGTGTCTACTGAGTATCTTTTCTTCCTAGAAATTAGGAATCAGCTAAGCAGGTTTATACTTTCAATAGAAACAATGTATATTGAATATTTTTTCCAAGTTTTTATTCCAGTTCACAAATAGTGTTCCATTAGATTCAGGTGTAGAATTTAGTGATTCATATGAAATATTTTTGTGCCTTTAGGGACTGGCCACTAGTTCAGCCTTTTTCTGTAATTTTAAGTTGAACTTTCAGACCACTGTGACTGATGTTTAGAGCTGCTACAAAAACCACAGCACACTAATTCCTGCTATGAATAAGTTTTCTCCAACAGAACAACCTGCTACCACCCAGTCTAGCAGCTATTTCTTTTCACGCAAGGACTAAAAGGGGGCCTTTCCCCCATATTTGGCTCATTCTTGCATCAGAGCTTTCATTCCTTCATTATAAAGTATAATCCTCATTTCACCTGTTTCTAGAGAACAGGTGTTCTTTAGTCCTTAAGGACTTTGCTGCTTACCTGGGCATTGGGGGAGGTTGTGGGGCAGCAGCCATGGGTCTAAATTGGGGTGGGGTGCTCAGTCCTTCTGTGCTTCCATGGAATGGAGCCTGACCACCTTGCTGCGAATGGCCTGGCTCACACAGTAATGTAGGTTCACATAGAGCTCGGGAACATAGGCGTCCAAGACACTGGCTTCGGAAATGTCTGTGATGGTGGTAGCCTCCACTGTGTGCTGAATAACCAGCTCAGTAATGGCTGTGTCTCTGGGCCCACTGGGCGCAGGTGGTGTGGTGGATAGGCTTGCACAGCCCTGGCCCTCCTGGGCATGATCACTCTTCCTTCTTTTCCTGGTCATCTTGGAACCAAGGACCCCAGAAGTGCATCAGAGTTCTTAAGAAACATTTGATGGAGATGTGAAAATAACTTTATGGCCTTCTTTTGGAACACTTGTCTCAGATTTTTGCAAAACTGGATTTTTAAACAATCAGCATTTAAAAAATATTTAAATGCAATTTGCTAACATAGTATAACCCCTAGTGCTCATCCCATCACATGCCCTCCTCAGTGCCCATCACCCAGTTACCCCATCACCCCCCCCACTTCCCCTTCCACAACCCTTTGTGTGTTTCCCAGAGTCAGGAGTCTCTCATGGTTTGTCTCCCTCTCTGACTTTTCCCACTTAGTTTCCCTCTTTCCCTTATAATCCCTTTCACTATTTTTTATATTCCCCATATGAGTGAGACCATATAATGGTTGTCCTTCTCCGATTGCCTTACTTCACTCAGCATAATACCCTCCAGTTTCATCCACATTGAAGCAAATGGTGAGTATTCATCCTCTCTGATGAGTATTCCTAACTGGAATACTCTTCCATTGTATCTATATATACCACATCTTCTTTATCCATTCATCTGTCAAAGAACATCGAGGCTCCTTCCACAGTTTGACTACTGTGGACATTGCTCCTATAAACATTGAGGTGCAGGTGTCTTGGCTTTTCACTGCATCTGTATCTTTGGGGCAAATCCCCAGCAGTGCAATTGCTGGGTCGTAGGGCAGGTCTATTTTTAACTCTTTGAGGAACCTCCACACAGTTTTCCAGAGTGGCTGCACCAGTTCACTTTCCCACCAACAGTGCAAGAGGGTTCCCCTTTTCTCTGCATCCTCTCCAACATTTGTTGTTTCCTGTCTTGTTAATTTTCCCCATTCTCACTGGTGTGAGGTGGTATCTCATTGTGGTTTTGATTTGTATTTCCCTGATGGCCAGTGATGTGGAGCATTTTCTCATGTGCGTGTTGGCCATGTTTATGTCTTCTTTGATGAAATTTCTGTTCATGTCTTTTGCCCATTTTATGATTGGATTGTTTGTTTCTTGGGTGTTGACTTTGATAAGTTCTTTATAGATCTTGGATACTAGCCCTTTATCTGATACGTCATTTCCAAATATCTTCTCCCATTCTGTAGGTTGTCTTTTAGATTTGTTGATTGTTTCTTTTGCTGTGCAGAAGCTTTTTATCTTGATGAAGTCCCAAGAGTTCATTTTTTATTTTGTTTCTCTTGTCTTCGTGGATGTATTTTGCAAGAAGTTACTGTGGCCAAGTTCAAAAAGGATGTTGCCTGTGCTCTCCTCTAGGATGTTGATGGAATCTTGTCTCACATTTAGATCTTTCATCCATTTTTGAGTTTATCTTTGTGTATGGTGTAAGAGAGTGGTCTAGTTTCATTCTTCTGCACATGGCTATCCAATTTTCTCAGCACCATTTATTGAAGAGACTGTCTTTTTCCAGTGGACATTCTTTCCTCTTTTGCCAAATATTAGTTGACCATAGAGTTCAGGGCTCATTTCTGGGTTCTCTATTCTGTTTCATTGATCTATGTGTCTATTTTTGTCCAGTACCACACTGTCTTGATGATCACAAGTTGTACAACTTGAAATTTGGCATTGTGATGCCCCTGGTTACTCAAGGTCTTTTCTGGTTCCACAGAAATCTTTTTTTTTTTTTTTTTTTTAAGATTTTATTTATTTATTCATGAGAGAGACAGAGAAAGAGGCAGAGATACAGGCAGAAGAAGCGGGCTCTGCACAGGGAGCCTGATGTGGGACTTGATCCCAGGACCCCGGGATCATGCCCTGAGTTGAAGGCAGATGCTTGCTCAACCACTGAGCCACCCAGGCATCCCTGGTTCCACACAAATCTTAAGATTATTTGTTCCAACTCTGTGAAGAAAGTCCATGGTATTTTGATAGGTATTGCATTGAATGTGTACATTGCCCTGGGTAGCATAGACATTTTCACAATATTTATTCTTCCAATCCATGAGCATCAATATTTTTCCTGTTTCTTTCAGAAGAGTTCTGTAGTTTTAGGATACAGATCCTCTACCTCTTTGGTTAGGTTTATTCCTAGGTATCTTATGCTTTTGGGTGCAATTGTAAATGGGATTGACTCCTTAATTTCTCTTTCTTCAGTCTCATTGTTAGTGTATAGAAATGCCACTGATTTCTGTGCATTGATTTTATATCCTGCCACACTGCTGAATTGCTGTAGGAGTTCTAGCAATCTTGGGGCAGAGTTGTTTGGGTTTTCTATGTACAGTATCATGTCATCTGCAAAGAGGGAGAGTTTGACTTCTTCTTGGCCAGTTTGAATGCCTTTTATTTCTATTTGTCTGATTGGTGAGACTGGGACGTCTAGAACTATGTTGACTAACAGTGGTGAGAGTGGGCATGCCTGTCGTGTTCCTGGTCTTAGGGGAAAGGCTCTCAGTTTTTCCCCATTGAGAATGATATTCTCTGTGGACTTTTCATAAAGGGCTTTTATGATATTGAGAAATGCTTCCTTTATCCCTACACTTTGAATAGTTTTGATCAGGAATGGATGCTGTATTTTGTCACTTGCTTTGTCTGTATCTATTGAGAGGATCATGTGGTTCGTGTCTTTTCTTTTACTGATGTGATCTCGCACATCAATAGTTCTACGAGTGTTCAACCACCCTTGCAGCCTGGGAATAAATCCCACTTGGTCGTGGTGAATAATCCTCTTTATGTACTGTTGGATCCTATTGGCTAGAATCTTAGAATTTTAACATCCATGTTCATCAGGGATATTAATCTGTAATTCTCCTATTTGGTGGAGTCTTTGTCTGGTTTGGGGATCAAGGTAATGCTGGCCTCATAGAATGAATTTGGAAGTATTCCTTCCATTTCTATCTTTTGAAATAGCCATAGTGGGATAAGTATTATTTCTTCTTTAAATGTTTGGTAGAATAACAATCAGCATTTTTAAGGTATCTTTGCAACTTGCCATGAGACCCACTGCCCACATATGATCACTTTGTCTAATACTGCAAGATGCTATGTAACTTGTGATTCATGGCTAACCTCATTGCCCAGCTGACAGGCTGGCTCCTCTGAAGGGCAGCATAGGCCCTGGGGTTGACAATGTGGATTACCAGGTCAGGGAGATCTACATCTCTGCCATCACCAGCTCAGTGCCATCTCTTCAGACTGTGGAGGGACACTCCAGTTGTTTGAGTGTTCCCAGCTGTAAACTGTAAAGTCACTGACAGGGTTAAGTTGATGAATGCCTGTACAAAGCACATTTCTTCCAGGAGTTATTGGTGGTTGCTTATGTCACCAGAATGTCTGTAATGACTGAATGGAGAACTCATGATGCTATGCATCGTACGTATGTTTAATAATGTCAGGGTGAGAAAGGATGAATGGCAAATTTGCAAACCTGGGCATATTTAGGGAGAGATGTGTAGGAAGTATTTGGAAAACCTTTTTCAAAAGGACTTAAAAAGAAGTTTCTAGATCTAAGATGCATCCATCTCCCATCAAATACAACTATAATTTCATTATTTGAAATGCCCTACTCATGCTTGAGTTTGAGTCCATTTTCTCTCTGCAAAATGGGGATCATGCTATTGGCTACGTGTGATGATTAAGTGGAAACATGGCACAGGATAGGCTCTTGCTAAATAGCATTCCATTCTGAGGGATGAGTTTCTGCTCATCACCAACACCGCTAACCTCTCCAACATTTAGAATACAAGTGAAAAATATTAAATGCAAAGAAAAAGTTTTTATTCTTTGATATATAAAACCAAGAAAACTTTAATGTGTAATACAACATAGTTTTTTTTTTGTTTTGTTTTGTTTTAAAAAGAAAATGGCAGAAGATTATGGTACAAAAATACACTGAAGCAGCTGTTCCAAGAAATTCAGAATTCCTAAAGTTATGAACAACAGCATACAAGTCTGAGGAGGCTTCTTCTTTTTTTCTTTAAAAAATTATTCACATTTACTTAATTTAAAACATGGTAAGAAATATAACGTTCCTTCTTGGTAACAGATCCAGTTACTCAACAAGATATTCAATAACCAGCAATAACTTAGTAAAAGAACATTTCATTTCTGATAGTAAGTAGCACTAGAGTTTTGGTTCTATACTTATTGTAGTAAGAAAAAACCCACTTCTGACTGCTTAGGTGCCAAAAAAGATGCTCATACAGTTCACTGGAGCCCGTAAGTTTGGGTGCATTTGGACTCTGCCTAGAGCTCAAAGGCAGAGCATCTCTGGTCCTCCCTTTGCTTAGGAATAAAACCAACAGTGATCATGGTATACAAATAATAACATCAAACATAGGTGCAGGAGACCACAACTACTCAATAAAAGCTATTTCTGCCCAATAAATAGTTTGCAAAAGAAAAATAATTTGCTTTTACACTTAACGAATTCAGGAAAAATGGAGATGTTGACAGGGTTTTCCGTTTGTTAGCAGCAGGACAGTTCTGCCACCGACCAGCAGGGGTTGCTGTGCCACAGGAGAAGCACTGCTAGTCTCCCGGAAAGGCATCCTGGAAAAATATTTTTACCTGTATTTATATGAAAGCTTTGTTTGGTCAAAGTTCTCGAAGTATAAGTGTAACATTTTCTCCTCGACAGTGGACTCAAACAAAGTACACTTCATGTAAAACTGGTAAAATTACTGAATATATAAAATATTTCTGGAAGATCAAAAGGAAGTGACAGTGAATTTAATGTGTCAAAAAATAATTAATTTTCACGTGACTTGTAATTTAAAAACAGAGATAATAGAAACTATGCAACCAAATGACTGTGAGCTTTCAAAGGCGCATCTGGGGTTTGTGGTAGGTGGATCCATCCTTTCTGCTGACAATATTTCAAAAATCGCCCTCAATCAGTCTACAAGACTAGTTTTTACCTGTGTCGGCCTTCGGTCAGAGAAGCATCGCTGAGCGTACAGCGCCGTCCGGCAGGGGTGGCGTCTGCCCTCGCGGCTGCGGACAAGCCGCCTCTGGCCACCTGCAGGCCCCGCCGGACGGTCTCACACCAGGTCTTTTTTCCAGGGATGCCTGAGAGTCCAGCACCCACTGGGCTATCTGAAGTAGAGCCGTAAACAATGTGAGGACTTGAGATTCACTGTTCACAGTCCTACCTGTTAAAGGTCTGGTATGTATGGTCAGAGACCGGGCTCTGCGAGTCCGCCGGAGCGCAGTGAAAACGGTGCGGACTCGACAGGTCGTTTTTGCACAAGTCACGTTAAAAACACAAATTCGACTATATTTAAAAAGTAATTTTAAAGCTTCATTCATAAAAGTATTTTAAGAAATTTTTAGATGAAATCTTCTCTGCACGCAGTCAGATCCTTTCTGCCGTTTCGGGAAAGTGCTGGGACCTACCGCGGCAGGACGCAGCCCGGGGTGGGCCCGGAGGCGGCGCGGACCACGGGCCGTGGGCGATCCCTGCGTGCCTACAGCGTGACCGCCGGGCCGTGCTCCTCCACCGCCCCCGGGGGCAGTGGCAGGGCCAGGCTGTGGCGCGGGTCCGCGCGCAGCGAGCTGAGCAGCCGGTGCGCGGGGCCCTCCCTGCCGGGCCCGGGCCCGGGGCCTGCGCCTGCGCCTGCGCCTGCGCCTGCGCCGTTGACCCGCGCCTGGCTGCCCGGCGGGGGCGGGGGCGGCGGCGGCGGCGGCGGCGGCGGCGGCGGCGCGGGCGGCGCGGGCGGCCGGGGCGCGGGGGGCGGCCGCGGCCCCAGCACGCCCTCCAGCACCACGTCGGGCTCGTCGTCGCTGTCCACGTCGTCGGGCTGCAGGCGCAGCAGCGCGGGGGCCGCGGGCAGGCTGTGGCGGCTGGCCCCGCCGTCCGAGGGGCGGCCCGCGCGCCCGCCGCGCACCACGTTGTTCCTCTGGTTGGCCGGCTTGACCGTGACGATGAGGTTGTGGCTGTTGGCGATCATCATGTCCGTGACCTGGTCCAGCGTCTTCCCCGCCACCTCGATGCCGTTCACCTCCAGCACCTCGTCGTCCACGGCCAGCAGCCCGGTGCTCTCGGCCAGGCCGCCGGGCACCATGCGCGAGATGAAGATGCCGGGCACCTTCTCCAGGCCCTGCGGGGCCACGCGCACGCTCGTGCCGTCGCGGATGTAGAAGCCCAGCGGCTTCTGGCAGCCGTGCCTGTACAGCCTCACGCGGCGGTGCGTCTCGGGCAAGATGTCCACGTCGATGATGGAGGACACGGGGCGGAAGTCGTGCGGCAGGCCGATGTGCAGGTGCGTCCGCCGGCGGGGGCCGTCCTCCCGCAGCGCCAGGGCCTTCCTCCGGCGGGACAGCGAGCCGGCCCCGAAGCTGCCCTGCTCGGCCTCCTCTGAAACAGCGGAGGGGACGATCAGGACGGGGCACAGGAGTGGAGGGGGGGGCCCCGGCCCGCCTCTCTGCGGCCCACCTGTTGGCTGGGCCCCGGGCTGCCAAACTCCCAGGCACTGAGCACCACAGTTACCTCTGGCTTCCATGGACTCCCAGGACTCTCACCCACATGCCTAGCAGGTCTCAGCCTCCAGGATGCTACAGAGACACTTCCTGAGTCGTTTCACTGAGTCCGCAGTGATCCTGCATCACTCGAGCTGGCCCAAGAGTTCAAGTCCAATCCCTAAAGTTAGCTCTCTGCAACTCTCCAGAACCACTCACCGGCAGTCGACAAAATGAATGAAAGGTACGAGGAAGAAACAAGAAACTGCAATAGATGGAAAGTTTAAGCGCCTGATTGGATTTTGGGACGAGGGCAGCTCAGGGAGCACCAGGACTCTCCCCGACCCCAGCGACCACTGCAGGGGCAGAACCTGGCTTGCGGGACTATTTTGGGACAGTAGAGTCTGCTGAAGGCTTGCAACTGTCCAGCAGAAGGAGCCAATTCTGGTCTGTTCTAGCTTGGAGCACAGGGGCAGCTACTCAGCCCTGCAGCAGGCAGCTGTGCACGTGCTTCAGGAGCTGCCTGCTGACGCCAGGTGGGCAGAAAGGACCCTGTCCTTCCAAGAGCAGAGTCTGTGCTCTGACCACACAGGTGCAGATACAGAGGCTGCCGCCACTGCTGTCGCCCCTCTGGCTCCAGCGCACGTGACTGCAATGGCACTGAGAGGGCGAGTGCCCCCTGATGCCCCTGTGGTTTCTCACTTTTCCCCTTTGGGAGCCACGTATTAGGACATTCAGAAACAGCTGCACACGTGGGAAATTAGGACGGATGGTGCCTGCCCAAGGGAAGGCTCAGAGAAGACCCCAGAAGACACTGAGTTTGCACCTTGGGCTGATCCTCGGGACAGAGACAGCCTGCCACCATCCAAAGAATGATGACAACAAAACAGCAAAGCCTGGGAAAAGGGGGGTGGGGAAGGGGAGTCTGATTTCCAGAGTCACCACATCAGGAGATTCGAATGTGCCGTGTTCAGCCAAAAAATCACAAGGCACAGGGAGTTTGGCCCATTGAAAGGAAAAAGGGAATTCTACAGAATCTGTCCCTAAAAAAGACCTGATGTCAGATCTACTGGTCAGACGTTAACATGAATGCCCTGAGACCGTGGGGCTGAGAGTAGAGGAGTCTGAGCTCACCTCCTCCCACAGACACACAAGGCATCCACCACACAGAAGGCAACTCAACCCGAGAACCTGAGGCTAGCAGGACAACTCTTCCACAGCCAAGGACAGAAAGAAAAAGCCACACCAAGAAGGGCAGGAGGGGCAAAGACTGAGTCAGGAAACAAATTCCTGGCACATGACCCACATGCAGGATGGCTATCACAGTTGCAGAGGTCCTCCCTGAGGACTGATGGCATCAAGCCCCCAGGGTGACCCTGTACGAGGAAGATGAGCCCTCCTGATGTCTAGCTTTGAAAATCAGCAAGGCTCAACCCCGGGAGCTTTGAAAACCAGTGGAGCCTAACTCCAGGAGAGCAGGGCTGCTTTTGGAAGGCTAGTGTACTGTATCACTTGGCTTCAGAGCCAGTACAGAGGCAACAGTCTGAGAAGTGCCTGGAGTATACGGAAGGGAGACTTACTGACAGATTTTAGGGCATGTGTTGCAGGGGCAGGAATCTGCAGGTGCTTTCTTTGGGAATGGAAGTGCTGATGGACACTACTGTTCTTGCCCTCTTTCAGCCTAGCTGGCCAGGCACCACTACTGGCACTCTCCATCTAACCTGCTGGTCCTGCTTGCCTGGCCTTGGCAGGCACTCCTCCACCTGCCACACCCAGTGGGTAGCCCCAGCTGGGACGGACACTGCTGCACAGGGACTCCTGGCCCCAGGATGGGGGACAGCTCCCCCTACCAACATACTCCCAGCAGCCCACCCAGGGGACAACCCTGAAGCACATGCTTCTGGTGACCAGAGGGGACTATGGCCCCAAAAGACATCTTTTGCGTGAGTCTATCACTTCGAGACCAGGAGACATAGCTGATGGATCTAATACATAGAAATAAACACAGAATCAGACAAAACCTCCGAAAAGGACCTAAGGAAATGAAGATAAACCACCTTCCTACTTGATAAAGAATTCAAAGTAATGGTCATAAAGATACCCACCAGACTTGAAAAAAAGAGTAGATGAATTCTGAGAACTTTAGTAATGAGAGAGTATTAAAAAAGTTGAATTCGGGATCCCTGGGTGGCGCAGCGGTTTGGCGCCTGCCTTTGGCCCAGGGTGCGATCCTGGAAACCCGGGATCGAGTCCCACGTCGGGCTCCCGGTGCATGGAGCCTGCTTCTCCCTCTGCCTGTGTCTCTGGCTCTGTCTCTCCTTCTATCTCTCAAGAATAAATAAATAAAATCTTAAAAAAAAAAAAAGTTGAATCCAATAAGTATAATGAAAATTATATCAGAGAAAACAAATAGCAGATTTGAGGATGCAGAATGGATCAATCAATGGTCTGGAAGACAGTCATGGAAAGCACCCATGCTGAACAACAACAAAAGGAAAAAATTAAATGATGAGACAGGTTAAGGGCTAAGTGTTTAACATTCATGGGACAGGGGTCTTAGAGGGAGATTGAGGAGATAGAGAAAGGGATAGAAAACCTATTTGAAGAAATAATAACTGAAAACTTCCCTAACCTGAAGAAGGAAAGGGATCTAGGTCCAGGAAGCAGAGAGATCCCCAAAAAGATGAACCCAAGGAGTTACGTACCAAGACATATGATAATTAGAATGTCAATGTTAAACAGAGAATCTTAAAAGCAAGCAAGAGAAAAGCTACTAGCTACGTAAAAAGGAAAGCCTATTAGACTGTCAGTTGATATTTCAGCAGAAACTTTGCAGGGAGGAGTAATAGGCTATAGTCAAAGTGCTGAAAGGATAAAACCCTACAAGAAGAACACTCTGTCCAGCAGGGCTATCATTCAGTACTGAAGGAGAGATGGAGTTTCCCTGACAAACAAAAATTAAGAATTCCTAACTACTAAGCTGGCCTTATAAGAAACATTAAAGGGACTTCTATAAGTGGAAAAGACAAGGCCATAACTAGAAGTACAAAAATTATGAAAGGGAAAAATTTCACAGATAAAAAGCAAAAACACAGTAAATGTAGTATATTAATGAGTTACAAAACTAGTATGAATATTAACAAGCAAAGGTAAAATAAATTATATCTATAAAACTTAGGGATACACAAAATAAAATACATCATATCCATAAATTATTTTTTAGAGTGCTTTTGACTTAATATAGATTGCTGTATATATGCTATACATATATCATGAATCTCATGATAACCACAAGCCAAAAACCAATAAATAGATACACAAAAAATAGAGAGGAATCCAAGCATAACACTGAAGAAAGTCATCAAATCACAAGGGAAGAGAACAAGAGAAGAAGAGAGGAACAGAATTATATCAGAAAACAGTGAACAAAATGGCAGTAATTACATAACCTATTGATAATTTAATGCTCCAATCAAAAGACATGGGGTAAATGGATCAATAAACAAGATCCATCTATATGCTGTCTGTAAGAGACTCACCTTAGATCTAAAGACACACACAGATAAAAAGAGAAGGGATAGAAAAAGATATTCCATGCTAATGAAGCAAAGAAAAAAAAAAAAAGCAACTGGGATAGCAGTACTTATATTGAACAGACTAGGCTTTGAAATAAAGACTATAACGAGACAAAGAAGGGCATTGCATTATGATAAAAGGACCAGTCCAACAAGAGGATATAACAATCACAAACATGCATGCAACCTGAAGCAACTAAATACATAAAGCAACTACCAACATTCTAAAGGGATAAACTAATAATAATAGTAGGAGACTTTAGCACTTCACTTGCATCAATGGATAGATATTCCAGACAGAAAATCAATAAAGAAACAGTGGCTGTAAATGACACATTAGGCCAGATGGACCTAACAGATATATGTAGAACATTCCATCCCAAAGCAAAAGAATATACATTCTTATCAACCACATGTGGTGCATGCTCCAGGACAGATCATATTTGGTCACAAAACAAGTCTCAGTAAATTTAAGAAGATTGAAATCATATCAAGCACCTTTTGTGACCACAGTGGTATTACTAGAAATCAAATGCAAGAAAATGGAAGAAGCCACACACATGTCAAGGCTAAGTAACATGCTACAAAGGATCAACAAAGAAATCAAATGAAATAAAAGTTCCTGGAGACAAATGAAAATGGAAACACAGTAGTTGAAATTCTTTAGGATGCAGCCCAAGCAGTTCTAAGAGGGAAGTTTATAGATACGCCTACCTCAAGAAACAAGAAAAGTCTCAGACAATCTAACCTTACACCTAAAAAAGACTATTAAAAAACCTAAAGCCCAAAGTTAGCAAAGGAAGTAATAAAAGATCAGAGTGAAAATAAATGAAGTAGAGACCAAAAAGATAATAGAAAAGATCAGTGAGGGGGTCCCTGGGTGCCTCAGCGGTTTAGCGCCTGCCTTCGACCCAGGGCATGATCCTGGAGTTCCAGGATCGAGTCCCACATCGGGCCCCCTGCATGGAGCCTGCTTCTCCTTCTGCCTGTGTCTCTGCCTCTCTCTCTGTCTCGCATGAATAAGTAAAGTCTTTTTGAAAAAAAAGATCAATAAAACTAAGAGATGGTTTTTTGATAAGATTAAAAAAATTGATAAACCTTTAGCCAGACTCATTAAGAAGAAAAGACGACTCATGTAAATAAAATCAGAAATGAGAGAATTTAAAACTGACATCACAGAAATCCAAAAGATTACAAGAGATTGCTATGGAAAATTATATACCAACAAATTGGACAACCTAGAAGAAATGGATAAATTCCTAGAATCTTCAAAGACTGAATCAGGAAGAAATAGAAAATCTGAACAGACTGCTACTAATGAAACTGAATTGGTAATCAAAACCCTGAAAAAAAAAAAAAAAGTCCAGGGCCAGATGGCACAGGTGAATTCCACTAAACATGTAAAGAAGAGCTAATACCTGTCCTTCACAAGCTCTTCCAAAAAATAGAAGAGGAAGGAAAACTTCAAAATTCATTCTTCAAGGCCAGCATTACCCTAATGCCAAAACCAAAGACACTACAAAAAAAGAAAATCAGAGACCAATGTCTCTGATGAACATAGATGTGAAAATATTCAACAAAATATTAGCAAACCAAATCAACAACACATTAAAAGGATCAAGTGGGATTCATTTCAGAGATGCATGGAAGGTTTGGGCTCTGCAAATCAATCAATATGATGACCACATTAGCAAAACGAAGGATAAAAATCCTATGATCACCTTAATGGATGCAGAAAAAGCATTTGGCAAAGTCCAACATCTGCTTATGATAAAAATTCTCAACAAAGTGGGTGTAGGGAATATACCTCAACATATTAAAGGCTATATATGACAACCCACAGCTTACATTATACTCAATAGTGAAAAGCTGAAAGCTTTTCCTCTAAGATCAGAAATAAGTCAAGGGTGTCCACTTACCAGATTCATTCAACATGGTACTGGAGGTCTCAGATGGAGCAGTCAGACCAAAAAATGAAGTAAGGGGCATCCAAATTGTGAAGGAAGAAGTAAAACTATCACTATTTGCAGACTACAAGATAATATATATAGAAAACCCGAAGGACTCCACAAAAAAACTATTAGAATATATGAATTCAATAAAGTTGCAAGATACAAAATCAATATGCAGGAATCTATCAGGTTTTTATACACTAATAACAAACTAGCAGGAAGGGAAATTAAGAAAACAATCCCATTTACAGTTGCAGCAAAAAGAATAAAAAAACCTAGGCAAAAACTTAGCCAAGAAGGTGAAATACCTACACACTGACAACTCTAAGACACTGATGAAAGAAACTGAAGAAGACAAAAATGAATAAATGAAAGATATTCCATGCTCATTGATAGGAAGAATTAATATTGTTAAAATGTCCATACTACCTAAAACAATCTATAGGTTCAATGCAATCCCTATTAAAATTCCAATGGCATTTTTCACAGAAATAGAACAAACAACCCTAAAATTCGTATGGAATCCCAAAAGACCCCAAATAGCCAAAGCAATCTTGAGAAAGAAGAACAAAGCTGGAGGCATCATGCTCCCTGATTTCAAACTAGATTACAAAGCTCTAGTAAACTAAACTGTATGGTTTTGTCATAAGAATAGACACATAAACCAAAAAACCAGAGTAGAGAGCCCAGAAATAAACCTACACATATACGGTCAACTAATGACAAAAGAGACAAGAATATATACTAGGTAAAGAGGATACTCTCTTCAATAAATAGGCCAAGAAAACTGGGCAGCCATATGCAACAGAATGAAACTAGAGTACGATCTTATACACAAAAGTTAACAAAAACACTAATTTGAAAAGATATAGGCACCCATATGTTTATTGCAGCATTATTTACAATAGCCAAGGTGGAAGCAACCCAAGTGTCCATGATGGATAAATGGATAAAGATGTGCTGTATATACATACAACAGAATATTACTTAACTATAAAAAGAATGAAACCTTGCTATTTGTAACCATGTGAATGGATCTTGAGTGTATTATGCTAAGTGAAATAAATCAGAGAGACACAAACACTGTATGATTTCACTTGCATGTCGAATCTAAAAAGAAAACAAAACCCCCAAAATCAATAACAATAATAATAGCACCAGAAAGAGTCCTAAAATACAGAGAAAAAACTGGTGGTTGCCAGAGGGAAGAGGGGTAGGGGACAGGGTGAAAGAGGTGAAGGAGATTAGGATTATAAACCTCTAGGTATAAAGTAAGTAACACTGATGAAAAGTACAGTGTAGGGAATATAGTCAACAATACTGATAACTTTTTATAATAACAGATGGTAATTACACTTATTGTGGTGACCATTTAATAATGCATATAATTGTTGAGCCACTGTCATATGCCTGAAAATATTATAATGCAACTATTCTAAAATCACTAGGGAGATTCATGGTCAGATATGAATAGGTAGAAGGAATCAGGGAACCTGGAACTTGGCAACAAAAGTTATCTTGTCTGAGGAACAGAGAAAAAAGTTAATAGAACTGAAAGAAAGAAAAGAAAAAAAAAAAAAAAGAACTGAAAGAAACTTTGAGACACCATTTAGGAAACCAACATGTGCATCATGGGACTCTCAGAAGGAGAAAAGGGGGAAGAGGGAATAGTGGAAGAAATAATGCCCAAAAACTTCCCAAATTTGATGAAATGCATGAATATAAACATCCAACAAACTCAGCCAACTCTAAGATGAACTCAGATCCACACCTAGACAATTACAATCAAACTTTACAAAGACTCTTGAAAGCAGCGAGAGGGGAGTCACCATATATGAGGAGCCTCATCAGGTGATCGTTAATCTCTCATTACATTTCTCATCAGAAACTGGTGGCCTGGAGGCAGTGGGCTAATATACTCAAAGAACTAAAAGGGAAAAACTGTCAACCAAGAATCCTGTATCCAGCACAATGTTTTTGCAAAGTGAAGGAGAAATTCACACATTCCCAGATAAATGAAAGCTGAGAGAGTCTGTATTACTGGACCTGTTGGGCAAGAAATACTCAAGGGAGTCCTGCAGGTGAAATGAAAGGCAACTAGACAGTAACTTGAAGCCATGTGAGAAATAAAGATCCAAATCAAGGTAAGTCCATGGGCTATTACAAAAGCTATTATTTTAACAACAGCCTGTAGCTGCTCTTACTGTTACCACATGGTTTAGACTAATATATTTAAAGGATAAACATTATTTGTCTAAAAGCTGGTATTAGGGATCCCTGGGTGGCGCAGCGGTTGGGCGCCTGCCTTTGGCCCAGGGCACGATCCTGGAGACCCGGGATCGAATCCCATGTCGGGCTCCCGGTGCATGGAGCCTGCTTCTCCCTCTGCCTGTGTTTCTGCCCCCCCCCCTCTCTCTCTGTATGACTATCATAAATAAATAAAAAAATTAAAAAAAAATAAAAGCTGGTATTATTGTAACTTTGGTTTGTAATTTCAAATCTTGTCTTCTACATAACATAAAAGACTAATACTATTACAAGAATTATCAGTTTATGTTTCTGGTCACGCAATGTATAAAAATGTAACTGACAACTACAAGAGATGGGGGTTGTAGAACTGTTATGCTTTGTTACTTAAATTCTGTTGCTATAAGTTAAGTTTAGACTGTTATATCCATAAGAAGTTCGATGTAATCTCCATGGTAACCACCAGGAAAACAGCTACAGAACAGACACAAAGGAAATTAAGAAGGGATTTAAATATTTCACTACAAAAAATTTAACTGAAGAGAGGAATGCAGGCAATGAGGGAGGAAAGAGTTATCGGGTGTATAGAAAACAAACAGCACAAGGACAGAAGTTAAGTCCCTTCTTACCAGTACTTTATATGTAAATGAATTAAGCTCTCAAATCAAAGAACAGATTGGGATAATAATAAAAACACATGATCCAACAATATGCTCTCAACAAGAGACTCACTTTTGACCCAATGACACAAACAGAAAGTGAACAAATGGAAAAAGAGGTTCCATGAAAATAGTAACCTTTGGAATGGCTCTACTAGTGTCAGACAAAAAGACTCCAAATAAAAAAGTTACTCAAGACAAAGGACATTATATACTAATAAAGGGCTCAGTGGAGCAAGATAATAATAATTACAAACATTTACACACCTAGTGACAGACCATCAAAATATATGAGGCAAATCCCAACAGAACTGAAGGCAGAAACAGTTCTAGAGTAACAACTGGAGACTTCAGTGCTCCTCTCATAATAATGGATACAAAAACCAGATGAGAGAAGTAGGCAAATAGAGGACTTAATGCAATAAGCCAAGTGGATTTAATACATACATGTAGAACCCTCCACCCAGCAAGAAGAGCATACTCGATTTTCTCAAGTGCACATGTGACACTTTCCAAAACAGACCAAATGTCAGGCTACAGATTAAGCCTCAATAGATGTTAAAAGATATCTTGTATGCATGGTGTCTTCTCTGACCACAACATGACAAAGTAAAAATCAGTAACAGAGAACTGGAAAATTCACAGAAATGTGAAAACTAAACACCACTTTATCACAACGAATGGATCAAAGAAGAAATCACAGGGAAGTTAGATAAAAACTTAGATATGAATGAAAACAAAACACAATATACCAAAACTTATGGGATGCAGCAAGAGCAGTGCTAAGAAGGAAATTTATAGCTGTAAATGCTTGCATGAAAACCAAGAAACATCTCACATTAGCAACCCAACTTTACAACTTAAGGAGCTAGAAGAATAAGAACAAACTAAGTTCAAAGCTACCAGAAGAAAGAGAATAATAGAGATTAGAGCAGAGATATACAAAGTACAGAACAGAAAAACAATAGAGGAAATCAGTGAAACAAAAAATTGGTTCTTCAAAAAGATAACAATATTGATAAACCTTTAACTAAATGGACTAAGGAAAAAGACTCAAATTACTAAAATCAGAAATAAAAGTGGGGACATTACTACCATTTCTATAGAAATAAAATGGATTTTAAGAAAGTACTATGAGTAATTGCATGCCAATAAATTGGATAGTCTATGTGAAATGGACAAATTTCTAGAAACACAAAACCTACCAAGACCAAATCATGAAGAAATAAAAAACCTGAATAGATCTATAACTAGTAAGGAGATTGAATCAGTGATCAATAATCTCTCAACAAAGATAAACTCAAAATGGATGAAAGATCTTAATGTGAGACAAGATTCCATCAAAATCCTAGAGGAGAACACAGGCAACACCCTTTTTGAACTTGGCCACAGTAACTTCTTGCAAGATACATCCATGAAGGCAAGAGAAACAAAAGCAAAAATGAACTATTGGGACTTCAAGATAAGAAGCTTTTGCACAGCAAAAGAAAGAGTCAACAAAACTAAAAGACAACCTACAGAATGGGAGAAGATATTTGCAAATAACCTATCAGATAAAGGGCTAGTATCCAAGATCTATAAAGAACTTATTAAACTCAACAGCAAAGAAACAAACAATCCAATCATGAAATGGGCAAAAGACATGAAGAGAAATCTCACAGAGGAAGACATAGACATGGCCAACAAGCACATGAGAAAATGCTCCGCATCACTTGCCATCAGGGAAATACAAATCAAAACCACAGTGAGATACCACCTCACACCAGTGAGAATGGGGAAAATTAACAAGGCAGGAAACAACAAATGTTGGAGAGGATGTGGAGAAAGGGGAACCCTCTTACACTGTTGGTGGGAATGTGAACTGGCGCAGCCACTCTGGAAAACTGTGTGGAGGTTCCTCAAAGAGTTAAAAATAGACCTGCCCTACGACCCAGCAGTTGCACTGCTGGGGATTCACCCCAAAGATACAGATGCAGTGAAACACCGGGACACCTGCACCCCGATGTTTATAGCAGCAATGTCCACAATAGCCAAACTGTGGAAGGAGCCTCGGTGTCCATCGAAAGATGAATGGATAAAGAAGATGTGGTTTATGTATACAATGGAATATTACTCAGCCATTAGAAATGACAAATACCCACCATTTGCTTCAACGTGGATGGAACTGGAGGGTATTATGCTGAGTGAAATAAGTCAATTGGAGAAGGACAAACATTATATGGTCTCATTCATTTGGGGAATATAAATGATAGTGAAATGGAATAGAGGGGAAGGGAGAAGAAATGGGTAGGAAATATCAGAAAGGGAGACAGAACATGGAAGACTCCTAACTCTGGGAAACGAACTAGGGGTGGTGGAAGGGGAGGACCCGGGGTGGTGGGGGGGAATGGGTGACGGGCACTGAGGGGGGCACTTGACGGGATGAGCACTGGGTGTTATTCTATATGTTGGCAAATTGAACACCAATAAAAAATAAATTAAAATAAATAAAATCTTTTGTATTTCCTTGGGGGGGGGGGGAAGTACAGTCCTGGACCTGACCGTTTCGCTGGTTAATTTTTTAAAAAATTTTTTAATAAATTTATTTTAAATAAAAAGCTTTTGCATCAGGTGAGATGGTCATTGACTTATTCGCTGGTTAATTCTGCCAAACATCTAAAAAGAAATAATACCAATCCTTCTCAAACTTCTCAAAAAATTCAAAAAAGAGAGAATATCTCCTAATTAATTCTAAGGCCAGCATCACCCTGATACCAAAGCCAGACAAAGACACAGACCAATATTCCTTATGATCACTGATGCAAAAGTACTCAACAAAATATTTGCAAACAGAATTTAGGAGGTATATTAAGAAGATTATACTCCATGACCAAGCGGATTTCCCCCTGGAATGTGAGGACAGTTCAACACGCAAAAGTCAACATGATTCACCACATCAACATAATGAAGGGAAAAACACATGACCATCTCAACTGATGCAAAAGCTTTTTTATTTAAAATAAATTTATAAAAAATGCAAAAAAGCTTATGACAAAATACAACACCCTTTCATTAGAAAAATATTCAACAAAACTGGAATAGAAGGAAACTATCTCTGCATAAAAATTTACATATGAAAAATTCATAGCAAATAGAATACTCAATGGTGGGGAAAAAAGCTTTTCCTCTAAGAGCAGGAAGACAATATCGACTCCTTCTCTGACTTCTATTCAGCATAGCACTAGAATTTCTAGCCAGAGCAAATGGCAAGAAAAAGCTACAAGATGAATCCAAATTGGAAACGAAAAAAATAAAATTAAGTCTGTTTGCAGATGATATGATTTTACATGTAGAAAATGCTGAAGACTCCATAAAAAAGCTATTAGAGCCAATAAATGAATTCTGCAAAGAGGCAGGACACAAATACAGTACACAAAAAGCAGTTTTCCTACACAAGCAATGAATGATCTAAAAAGAGTATTACAAAAATAATTCCACTTAAAATCTCATCAAAAAGAATAAAAGATTTAGGAATTAACTTGACCAAGGAGGTGAAGACTTGTACAATGAAAACTACAAAATGCTGCCAAAAGAAATGAAGACATAAACAAATGGAAACATACCCCATGACCATGGACTGGAAGACTTAATGTTGTTAAATGTCAGTACTACCCTAAATGCTCTCCAGATTCAGTGGAATCCTTATCAAAATCCTATGGCTTCTTTGTAGAAATAGTAATACTCATCCTGAAATTCATACTGAGTCTTAAAAAAAATCCCAACAGCCAAAATAATCCTGAAAACAAGGAACAAAGCTGGAGGACTTACACTTCCTGATTTTAAAAGTAACCCCAAAGCTCTATTAGTCAACACAGTACAGCACCGGGATAAAGGCAGATCCACCCCTGGGGCAGATGGAGAGCCCGTGGGCAAGCCCCCATGGATGTGGTGAGTGGGGTAAAAAGCGTCTTTTCAACAAATGGTGCTAGGAAAACTGGACATCCACAGAAGAAGAATGAAGTTGGACACCGACTTAATGCCACACATGACAATTAACTCTAAATGAATCAGAAACTTAAATGTAGGACCTAAAACTATAAAACTTAGGAGAAGACACAGGAGAAAAGCCTCAGGACACTGGATTTAGCAATGATTTCTTGGATGTGACACCAAAGGCAGAGGCGACAAGAATAAAAAGACAAACTGAACTCTGGAAATTTTAAAAATGTGCGTCACAAATGTGATCAAGAGTGAAAAGGTAATGGGCTGAATGGGAGACAACGTTTGCAATTCGCATATTTGATCAGGATCTATATCCAGAATACAGAAAATGCCCCAAACTCAATAACAGGATCCCAATTCAGAAATGGGCAGAGTTTGCAATATATGCAAATATCAAATAACTCCTGTAAACCTGGTATACACATATTATACACTAACTGTATACCTGAACTAATATAATGTATGTCCACCATTTCTCAATTGAAAACACAGTTATGGTTATGACAAAACAATAACATAAAAAGGCAAAAGAGGGATGCCTGGGTGGCTAAGTGGTTGGGCACCTGTCTTCCGTTCAGGTTGTGATCACGGGATCTGGGATCGAGTCCCACACTGGGCTCCCTGCGAGGAGCCTGCTTCTCCCTCTGCCCGTGTCTCTGCCTCTCTCTGTCAGTCTGTGTCTCTCATGAATAAATAAAAATAAATAATAAAAAATCTTAAAAAAAAGAGGCAAAAGATTTAGAAACATCTTGTCCAAACAAGATACACAAATCACCACGAAACATTCAAAGACGCTCAACATCATCACTGATAATTAGGGAAATGTCCACAGCATCCTTATTCCTAATCGCCAAAAACTAGAAGCAACCCCAAATGTGGTTGTAACCACAAAATGGAATGTTATTCTGCCTCTAAAAGGAGGGTGCTCCTGATGCCTGTTATGACGTGAGTGACCCTGAAGGACACTGTGCTCAGTGAGATGAGCCAGAAAGACAAGCACTGCAGGTCCCATGAATACGAAATACTCAGAGGAGTCACAGTCCCATGGATGGAAGGCGGGGGGAGGGGGCGGGGGTGACGCCAGGGCAGGGGTTCATGTTTCAAGGGGGACAGAGTTTTGCAAGATGGAAAGAACTGATGGGTGGTGGTGAGGTGGCGGTGAGGGTGGCACGAGTATGTTTAATTCTACTGAATCCTATACTAAAAAGTCACTAAGATGATCAATGTTATGGGCATTTTATCTCAATACAAAAACCGTAACAATCCAAAACATTCTCCTGGGTGACAGCATTCCATGTCCCCTTCTGAGGAAGCATTCCAACCTGGTCACCTTGTGTCATGTGGGTGGGCTCAGGGAGGGGGCAGCCAGTGACCACCACCTCCTTTGTCTTCAGCAGTATGGATTTTCAGAACTTATGCCACCTGACCAGGGAAATATGTATATTGTGTACATGTGAGCAAACAATCTGTGCGGGGAACGGGAAGCCCTGGGGCCACTGAGAGCGGGGTGCACTGCAGCTTCCTGGAGCACTTACAGGAAGTCCAGGGCAGGGTGCTCTCTGACGGGGCCACATTCATGCCTGTGTGTCCCCACCACTCCTGCAGAAGAGGGCTCTAGGCCCCAGGAGCTTGCACGGGGACAGGACACTGGCCTCCAGGGTCCCTCCACTTACCCCACTGCCTTCCTATAATGTTCTCTGTAGGTCCTGTCTCTCACCCACAGGTCACTCATTCTTTTTCTAGGTTAGCAGACATAAGCACCCAAGAGCCAAAGTGCGAGCTAGCAGTGCAACCTAACTGAAGACTCAGGAGGGAAAGTGAATCACTCTTACTTAGTTTTGGTTAGTAAGTGACAGGGCAACAAAGGGGTGGAGCAGAAAACAGTTGCTCCTCCTGATAGTCGCTCAGATGTTGGTGGTGGCCAAGGAAGCGTCCTGCCCACATGCCCAGCTCAGACCCTCCTGGGCATCGGGGGCTGCAGGTGTCGTGAGACCCCGGGAGCCACCTGGAGCACCCACCTGCCTGTGCAGGATGGAACAAACACCAAGTGAACTCATGAACCAACCAGGGTGACTGTAAAGCAAAATTTTTAAAAATCAAGAGAACAGGAAGGAACCAGGCAGGTGACACTGGGATGCCCTGAAGAAAGCATTTCCTCATGTCGGAAACACATCTTGTTTCATGTCATTTCTGCCTTGTGGCTGCACAGGAAAAATACTTTGGGACCCAATGAACGTGGCTCCCGGCACAGCTGCCTGGGCTCATCTGCTCCCAGCTGGGGGGTCCCACAGCTGTGTCCATGTTTGGCCCCCGACCCAGGGCGTCTGCTGCACCTGACAGCCTGCCCTGTCTGCCTGGGCCCAAGTCTGCTGTTCCCCTGACATCCCCTTCCCCCTCCCCACGCAGTGGGCAGAACCCTCATGGGCACCCACGAAACCATCTGCATGTCAACCCCGGCCCTTCCTCGTTCACCTGGATGCAAAACAAAAGATGGATCGATTGGAAGGAAGTCAGCCAAGAAGCCTGAGCAGAACAGCTGGGTGGGAGAAAGAGGGAGGAGCAGAGGGGTCCACAGCACCTGTGGGAGCCACCACAGAGCACCCGTCAGTGCCTATCAAACAATTTCTCCCTGTTTCATCCCCCGGAAATGTGTAGCTCAGTCTCTAGGATGGGCTGCAGGCACGGAACCACGAAGGGAGAGGACCGGGTCCTCGGGGCCAGGACCAGGGCAGGGTGCCAGCCTGCAATGTAACGGCCAAGTCCATCAGTTGGTCGATTGCACCATTGAGTTACTGTCATTTCTTATCCACATCAACGTAGCAAGGGCCTCGCTTTTTTAGAAAACATGATTTTAAAATTGCATTTGTAATATATGAGTGTGTCCTGCTCTTGTCCACAGCTGTGATCCCTGATGGCTGGGGTACCTGTCACACACGCACACGTGCGCTGTCTGCGCCTCTGTCATTTTACAGGAATGGATCTTGCTCTGCACTCTGCCCAGCACCTGCTTGTGCCCCTTCATCTGTGGAAGGGTTTTGGCTGCTGCTGATGGCCCACACTGGCCTCTGGGAACCTTATGTGCTCAGCCCTTGCTCATTGACCTCCTTCCAGTGTCGGGAGTCCCTGACCTGAAGAAACCAGGAAAGCAGACAGCGAGACGTGACTCCAGATAACGCTGTCCGGGAGGTGCCCTTGCTCATTGACCTCCTTCCAGTGTCGGGAGTCCCTGACCTGAAGAAACCAGGAAAGCAGACAGCAAGACGTGACTCCAGATAACGCTGTCCAGGAGGTGCCTCAACAGGACCCCACACTGGACCTGACAGGACCAGCAAAGGCTGGCGCATCCTCCAGGGAGGCAGGTGGAGAGGTGAGCACGCAGCTGGGAGGACGGTGGTCCGAAGCTGTTGCCGGGATGTGGCTCAGGGCCTGGGACAGAGTGGGCTCCCCCAGACTAAAAACTGAGCTCAGCAAAGGCACTTGCCTCCATGACCAGCTCGCCCTCCCAAGCAGGCCGACCCCGGGTGGAACCCACATCAGAAATGGCAGCTCCTGTGGCCAGGGAACTTGGAGATGTGTCCATGGATAACATGGGAACAGCTCCCTAAAGGACAGCAGTCCTCACAAGCTCCTCCAGCAGCTGAGCACCGCATGTGGCCACCAGCCCACTCACAGCCCTTCCTGTGGGCCGTGCCTGAGGCTCGTGTTCCGGGAGCTGCAGCAGGCCACGCACTGCTCAGGAGCTCAGAGCTCCAGAGGCCAAGCCCTAGAGCAGACGCTGGGCCGCCTGAGGTCGGTGGGAGACGAGGCTAGCCCTGGACCAGGAAAGACCAGGAAAGACAACCGCCAGGCACCTCCGTGTGCGAAGGATTCAAGCACGAACTCAGGGATAGTGGGGGGCGGCAGGGGCTGAGCCAAGATGACCGAGGTGCTGCCTGAGGCCCTGTCCACACCCCTGTCTCCCAGATCCAATTTGGGGCTGCACCAGCACCCGTCCCCTCCTAAAGCTGGCTCGTCCAAGCCCCAGTTCACCTGACTCCCTCGGGCACGTTCCCTCCGGCAAGCCTGGGTGTGGCTTGCTCAGCCCCTGTGGCACCAGGGCTGGGCCCACCGGCAGTGGGCACTCTGCATGTGATACACAGCTGACTCAACTGGGGCTCCGGGGACACCTCACCTGTGCACCCAGCACCAGCCTGCAAGTTGGGGCACGGAGGACATGGTAAAACGGGGCTCCCCACCTAGGCAGACAAGGCCTCCAAACAGCAGAAGACACGTGTGGCCTTCTGCTCCCACAAGTGGGTGTGTATCTCTACATGTGACACCATGTGAGGACACACCATGGGGCAAGGGGCACATGGGGCCCGAGCCCCAGCTGCTCTGTTTATACCGCAACTGCCACAGATGAAAGCCAAGACCCTGCTCTCCAGAGGCCAGAGGGGGCAGCGTGGAAAGACACATTCAGACCCTGGTGCCCTACCCCATCCACCACCACAGGAGTCAGCAGAGGCCGAGACAGGAGCCCAGTGGGGACAGTGGAGGCCACAAGGGGGCCTGGGTGTCTACCCCGTGCCCGGGGCAGGGGGCGCAGTAGACAGTCCCAGGGATCAGCCGGGCTCCCCCTTCTGGCTGGGTGTCTTCAGCCCCACCTGGGCATGGATGTAATGGCACAGGCAGGATCCAAATAAAAGGTGAGACCACATGCACGTTAGTCACCTGCAAGCAGGAGGGGCTGCTATCCTGCGACTGCCTGGCTGCGTGCAGCACACAGAGGAGAACCAACAAGCTGGCAAACCCTGCAGGAGCTGAAAGGGGAGTCCAGAACCTTCTGTCTGTGGCTGACATCACACGTCCACAACATGCCATCAACCACCGGCCCGTCAGGCGTTTCCAGAGCAGCCAACCACAGCGGAGCACACACTGCTTTCACCCGCCTAGGGGACAGCCATGAGGACAGACTGACTCCCAGCCACTTCATGCTTCAACACATGCTGAAAGGTGGAAACCGCCATGTGTTTGCTGACCATGTTTCTGATTCATGAGCTCACCCCAGATATAAGTAAGAGAGACCACAGGAAAATCTCTGAACACTCAGAAAATAACACCCTTCTGCATGATCTCCAAGGGAAAAAACCAACAGTGACCAGGGTGAAAATGAAACAGCACAGGAGAGTGTGCAGGACACTGCTCAGGGGGGCGTGATGCAGCAGGTGCCGGCACTGGGGCCCCACACCTCCTAAGCCCAGAGAGAGCACACAAAATGAGCCTAGGAGAGGCAAGGGAAGAAAATTACAGACAGGAAGGGATTCCATGAAGGTGAAACAACAGAGAAAAATCAATGACATTAAGAGCCGGGTCATCCTGTCACAGTGTCATGGGGGCAGAGTCATCCTGTGGCCCTTCCCCCTGAGTCCTTGGTCCTTCTCCCCGGGTCTCCCATCCTCCTTCGTCAGCTCCCCTGTTCTTCTCCGTTGGCTCCCCGTCCTCCTCCATCAGGTCCTTGGCTCTTCCCCTGGGTCCTGGGCCACTGGTGCCCCCATCTGTGCTCCAGGTCCTCTAGGGCTCATTCATCACTTCTGTTCCTCCAGTACTTAGCCTGCTAAGCGCGTCTTCCAACTCCACCACGGCCTCTCCTCCCCATCTGCCGTATGAGCTCATGAGGCCATCCAAACTCCTTGCCATGCCAAGGCACGTTAGCACGACTGCTAACGTGTTCTTTCCACCTTAGAGTTGGAATCCGTTGAACTTAAAGGGGCATCCCCTCCAGGATATTTTTCTCTTCTTGTCTAAAGAGCTTCTAAGACTTTCATATTCGAGTATTTTTTGTAGGGTCCATATTGTTGTTCATTAACACTGTGAGTGCTAGGTCCTGGGCCTTCTTGGACACTAACAGAGGACTGGGTGTGAAGGACCCACCTGACAACAATATAAAGTATAATCCCATTCAACTTCACATTTTAATAAGTGCTTTTTTAAAAATGGTGTTGAAAAAAAAAATGGTGTTGAATCACTAACCTCTAGGAAGCTGCCAGAAAATGCTATCATTTATCATTTCCACTTATTTCCTGAGTGACAAAGCTACCACTTTGTCACCATCTGGACTTGTAAACAAATGCTGAATCTTCTGGTGTGTTTCTCCTCTGAAATGAAGGCAGGCCTGCTAACAGTGCTGACTGAGGCCATATGTCAGGTTGGCACCAGTCATTAACTACTGTGTTCCTGCTCTCAGCTGCATCTACCTCAAATGACATATGCCGGGCAGTCCCAGCTCCATGTCTGGGAAAGCCCACCTCACTCTGCCAGCGAGGCAGGACCGTCTGGGGGCATCTGTGTCTGGCAGGTGCTGCTGACCCACCCATGTCCACAGCCTGAGGGCACCAGGAGGACTCCTCATCCTGGTGGGAAGTTCTGGAATTAGGTTTTTTTGAGATGGGCAGACGGTAGGCAGGAAGGCCAGGGAGCTGTGTCATCTCAGCGTGGATGAATTATTAGTGTTTTCAGGGTTTTGAGCTGTGCTGATGTTCTTAGCCAAAGGCTGTTCTTTCTAGCAATTCATGTACAGAAATACCAACTACTTTCCCTTTTTACCTGACTATGAGAAAATTACTGTAACAAAAGCCGGCTTGTACTTCCAAATAATACACTACAAATTTTTTGTTCAAGACACTATTAATTCTATGCAAAAAGCATATCAGCATGAAGTTGGCAGTCTCGGAGTTCCTTAATCCTTTCTCATGCACAATTTTGGTTTTGACGCTTCCTTGAACAACATGTACACCAGGGTTTCAACACTAAGATTGTTAACCTGTTCTCATTGATGAAACACGCTAGCCCTACCAGATAAATACTTAAACTGAATGTTGGTATTAATTATCCAATTACACATACGCACTTACACATACTTCCCCCTCCATTTGAATCTAACAAGTTCATATGGTAGGCAGTTAATTACAACCTCTGTGTCCAGGAGGTGACCTTGGGCCTGCCCCTTCTATTGTGAGGTGTAGTTAGTTGCTAGATAAGAAAGCACACAACTGCTCAGTGCCAGCTTAGTATTTAAAAACAAACTAATGTTTTCAATTTTAGTTAAATGTCCTCAGCAGAGATTATCACAGAAGTGGGGAAGACTGTGGCCCATTTCAACCCATCCCTGCTTCTTATAGCCACCCAGCATGTGCATCTGTTCTCAGTGACCTTTGGGGGAGCAGTGCCATGCACAAGTGCAGGCCCAACAGGGGGTTCAGGGCTTGAAAACCCACAGCCAGAGGGCCCTGAGCATGCCCTGGGTGATGTGGGTCCTTTCCTGATACCACGGCAGCCTCCTTTATTTAAGGACCCTACAACACCTGTAACATCTGACCTTTATCATGCTGGCAGGACTCAGCGTCCAGCACTGACCCTTAACCCTGCATGTCTAGCTGCCCTGGTTTATTCATCAGCACCTCCAGGAAAGTTTGAGCAAATGTAAAGGTGACCCAAAATGTCAACACATTGGATGCTTATTACTTTTTGGTACAAACAGGTCATTAGAAATGAACACTGCAGTAGCAGGTTCTCTGCTACAGTTTCCATCCTGGGAGCGCCTCGTCCCACTGGAAAACACATGTAAGCATAAGGTGGGCAGCAAGCACAGGTGCAGAGACCTGAGCGGGGCTCCTCGGAGGGGTGGATGGGGTCCCAAGAAGGGCCTCCACGATGGGCTGTGGCTGTAGACACACCGGGCAGGGTGGGGGCACCATAGAGGGTCCTGCGATGCGGCCTTGCCGTCATTGCCCACCTTGCACCCCTCTCCAGGAGGGAGGCATCTCAGGCCCCTGAAACATGTTTGTGTTGGTCAAAGCCCTCCAGGGGAACAGACTGATGGGACACGTGCGCACAGGGTGGGGGGAGGGGTGTGGACACACAGGTTTATCACAGGTGGCACTCACAGAGGTCCCACAATCTGCATCTGTAAGCTGGGGACCCAGGAGAGCCCATGGTGCACCAAGCCCCACAGCCCAAGAACCAGGGCACTGATGTCCCAGGGCCCTGACGATGACATCCTGGGGCACTGACAACAACACAGGGTACTGAAGACGACCCAGGGCACTGACAATGACCAAGAATACTGATGACGTCCCAGGGCACCAACGACGACCCAGGGCACTGACAACCTGGGGCACCGATGACAACCTGGGGTACCGACGATGACCCGGGGCACTGACCATGACCCAGGGCTCTGATGATGACCGGGGGCCCTGACGATGACCTGGGGCCCTGATGATGACATCCCAGGACACCGACAATGACCCAGGGCACTGACAACCACCCGGGGCACCAACGATTACCCAGGGCATCGATGATGACCTGGGGCCTGTCCCAGCTCAGGCCAACAGAGAATTCGCCCCTTCTCCATCCTCCTGCTCCATTCAGGTCCAGTGGATTGGGGACTTGGATGTGCCCCCCCTCCACACTGGAGGAGGTGGTCTGCTTTGCTTGCTTCCAGAAACACTCGGGAGGACACACCCAGAAATACATTATGTGAGGCTGGTTGGCTGTCCTGCAGCTCCCTAGGCTCCGGGGCTCCTGCCTGCTGCTCTGGGCCTTGGAGCTGCTGCTGCCGAGTTCCAGAAGGCGGCCTAGGACGAGTGTGTGCAGGGCCCGCCTTGTAAACAGGGCCGTGCGGTGTTTTCCGCAGACCCTGGGTTGCGCGAGTCTGACTTCAGCCTGAGTGATGCCCTTGGTTCTTTGTCTGACTCTGACATCAAGGAACTGAGGAGGGAAGACAACCTCAGCACACGCGGCAGCTGTTAGGACGGTCTCCGGGCACCGGTGGGAGGCAGAGCCGTGCAGACGGCCTCTCAGGAAGAGGGAGTGTGGGCGTGGGGTCCCCTGGTGGTGGGCCGGCCTGGCATCTCCTCGCACCCAAGAAGCCCGTCCTTCCACCGTCCAGTGAACCATGGCCAAGGCGTGAAGGCACACGGCTCCCGCTGCATCCAGCACGTGTAGCTTCCCCACGCGTTTACACAGAAACCGTCACATATGAACTTCCTTAGTCAAGAATGCCCAGCTGCTTAAAAACAAAATTCATTACAAAGAATAGCCCATCCTTAACATTCCAACATTAAAATAGTTTTTATAAGAGCAAAACCGTCAGCCTCTTTATGCCAAGTGATATGTTAAATCTCATGTTTTCTATGAAGCGAACAGTTGAGGGAGATTTGCAGATGCAGCCAAATGCCCACTCGCCCCTCCCCCGTCATGTCACATTTTCACTCCAATCATATTTTTTCCTCTACTTCTATTTCCAGATGTCTTTGACAGGAAGAGAGAGAGACACTGGCCCCGCTTTCCCCCAAGCAAGCCCGAGTGCGCAGCTGGTGCAGGTGCTGGCTCACCCTGTGCCCGGGTCCAGCCAGAAGGGTTCTGATGCGGGGACAGCACCAACCCCTTGGAGGAGGCAGGTCTTCACCAGCTGCCCAGCTCCCCTGCTCACAGCACAGAAGGAACCATTTGAACCCGCGACACACATATGGGAGACACGGGGACACCTTCGTGACAGGAGCTTCTGAGAGTCATCTTTAATTGGAAATGTGTGACATAACAGTGTTGCAGGGCCTGGCTTGAGCGCAGGCAGCTGATGGGCGTGGATGTGCTGTGCTCATAGGGCCTCTCCACCAGGGACCCTTTCTGGGCACACACGCTGAGCAGCTGAGCCCAGCGGGGTCACAGAAACCCAAGCCCACCAGGACCCTGACGCCGCACCTGGGACCCGGGTGGGAGCCACTGGCCTAATGGCTGACCTCGGCGCTGACCTCCGGGATGTGTGCAGTGTCTGCCTCCAGGTTCATGGACCTGTCTGAGAATTTTGGTGACAACCTTAGGAATGTTCTTGCTGTAACTGCAAGCATGACAAAAAGATCATGACAAAAGTAACCAGAGGTAGCAGCCCTGCCTGCTCAGCTGTGTCAATGGCTGAGGTACACCGTGTGCTGTGGCTCCTCCACCCCATGGACCCCTGTAACACAGCAGGGAGGGTACAGGTGGGGCTCGGGCTCATCTACAGCCATGGGGCAGGGATGGAGGGGGAGGGACACGTGGGGCAGGGTCCCTGGAGCCACGAGACCAGAGGAGGAAGGTAGAAGGACCCAGAGCAGTGCAGGGAATCACAGTGGAGGATGGCCGGCCAGTTTCTGATGAAACTGGACCTACTTTCATCACACGATCCAGCAAACGAGTCCCTGGTTTCACCCAAATAAACTCAGGTCCACACAGAAGCTGCACTGGGACGTTCACAGTGGCTTTGTTCCTCATCATCAAAACCCGGCAGCAACCACAGGTGCCCCCAGCAGGTGGCAGGCCCATAAACCGTGTTCGTCCGCCCTGGAGACACAATTGGCCCTCAGGTGTCAGGGGCAGGAGCCATCTGGACCAGGCAGTGGGAAGGAGTGGAGGGGAGTGTTCCCAGTCTTGCCGGTCACCTGGCCAACATAAAGCAAAGCTCCACGTAAGCAGCACACATGTGTCCCTCTCGGCCTCGGCGACTTCGTGCGTGTCCAGGATGCGGGAACATCCACAGCCTCTACCCAGGAAACAGGGAAGGGGGATTTTGTTCAGTGGCCTTCGGCTGAGCGTGAGGAGGAGGAGCTTCGTGCCCGCGACGTGGTGGTGGGAGTCACCTCTGCCATCCCTGCTCACTGAGGAGGGACACACAGCCCGGAGAGCCCACCTGTCAGGATGACATGGTGGCCGAAGTGGGGCCAGGGTGTCAACAGTGAGGATGGCAGGGCTGGCCCTGATGCCAGAGAGCTGGCATGGGGCTCATACGCCCGTCCAGGCTCTGCCCCCACGGCCCGAGGCCCGGGAGGCCCCGCACCCGCACACATGAGGCCGTCCTGGTCACAAAGGGCTACTTGCCCGCTGCTGCTCTTCTCTGGTGGTGGATACGCATTCAGTAACGCTGCCTCCTCCTGGCTTCTGGAACAGGACACGCTCAGGGGATTCTCAGCTGCGTGCAGACCTAACAACAAAATACCCAGCTCTACTGCTTGAGGGGACTTCTCTGACCTGCCGTTGCCCTCGTGTATGCGGGGAGAGGGTCGCAGTGTGGGTGGCAATGCTCCTCTCATCCGTGCCATGGCGCAGAAACACTTGCTCAGTATATGTGTTGCTTTGAGAGACTCTGAGGGATGAACAAGATTCCAACACATGGACTCACCTGCGTTTGTCCAACCCAGCCCATTGCAGTCAGACCATCGGACAGCTGGCAGTCGGCAGCGAGGGGGCTGTGCACACCTCCAACCTAGGTCGGATGGTGAGCACGTCCCAGGGGTCATGCTGCCAGGTGTGGGCAGAGGGCCCGGGCTGCTCCTCTGGCCTGCAGACGTGCCTGTGGTCGCACACCCCCCCACTGGGTGTCATGGTGACAACATGGACACAGACACATGAGGAGACACCGTCTGTGGTGGCCATAACCTGCCGTTTGGGGGTGGCCTTTTGCACATGCTTGTACTGCTCTGCCAAGCAGCAGTCGGCATACTGCCATGCAGGCCTCATGCAGAGGAATCATAGACGCTGCGGGCACACACAGGCTGACCGGGGCCAGGGCTGGGGTTGGATCCACGCGTTATTCCTGCCACAAGCTCCGACAGAGGCGGAAACTGCCGGCCCCCCAGGCCTCACTTCTCATAAACCAGCGGAGGCTCTCCCTCCCTCGACTTGAAGGCCTCGTGAAGACAAGAGCTCACCCATCAGCCCAATGTGGTCCAAGGATGACAAGATGAGCCCCTGTCAAGTTCGCCCCACCTTGCTCATCCAGGGGGGTCACCTGGGGGCAAAGCCTTTCGGGAAGGGGTGCTGGCCAGGGGCTGCTGGCTTCAGGGGAAAGGAATTCTAGAAATAAAGAATAAAAGGAGGGAGGGAGGAGGAGAGGGAGGGAGAGGAAGAAGGGGAGGGAGGGGGAGGATGATGGGAGGGTGGAGGGGAGGGAAGGAGAGGTTGGAGGGCAAGACGGTGAGAGCAGCATGTTTTCACTCTAGGTGGGGACAGGACACAGCACGCAGAAGTGACTGTAAGCACCGGCAGGGGTGAAAATGCCTTTCGCGTCTCAGCTTGTCCAGGGCAGCGGAGACCAAACCCTCCTCTTTCCATAATTAGACAAACATGCAGACACCATAGAAAATACCCTGGAAGAACCGTGCACCCAATCAAACACAAGTCAGCACAAGATTTTATTCTGAGAGATGCTGGAAATGTTACCATGCTAAGTCTGACACCTAAGCTGCAAAACAAGATGCGCCACACATGACGGAGGAAAAACACGACTCCAGCAGCGTCCTCCCCCAGGCGCTGTCCTGAGGCTCCGGGCCCCCTCCGCCTTGGTGTCCCCCAGCAGGCGCTGCACTCGGGGGCCTTGGGCTGCACCCCTGCCCTGCGGGGTCTTCTTCCCTGTGGCACACCCCACCCCAGGCTGCTGAGGTGCTGGGTACACGCGCTCCCCGACATGCCTCCTATGCTCAACATCTGACCTGGTGTTGTGGTTGCTTCATCAGGGCGGGTCCCAAGTTCCAAGTAAGTTTAATAAGCGTTTTTACAAAAGGACTAGAAGTGGCTGTGCAGTAAGAGGAAAGTGGGTCCATGTGGACTCTGGCACCCAGCAGCCCAAAGGATGTAGGAAATGCCGGCAGCTGAGAATGCAGGGCCAGGTCCTGAGCTATCCCCTCATTCTGCGAGGGCCCACTCGGCAGGCAGCCTGGGAGGGAGCAGCACTACAGGGGCTGGGCCAGGGACTACGTCAGTGCAGCAGCATCTGTGCCCCGGGTCCGGGCAGTGATGGCCAGTGTCTTCAGGGCAGCTGGGACCCCCTCCCAGAAGCCAGCTGAGAGCAGGTAACAGCTTCTGATCATGTCTGTGGATCCTCCCTCTGTGTGAACCGCATCATGACAGTCTCAAGTTCTTCATTATGAGCGGTACTAAGGCACTGGGCCCTGTCTAGTGTGGCGGGGGCACCGTGGGATGCCAGGTGGTACTCAGGTTGGGGCGGTTAGCAGGTGGGCTGAGATGCACCTGTCTGCCCAGGCAGCCGAAGGCACCTGGGCCTGCGTTCCTTGGGCCTTCAGAAGGGGACGCAGAGGTGATCCTGTGTCCCCAAGTCTACACCCACTGTGGAGACCACCAGTCCTGGAGCCCTCCTTCCCACTCATTCTGAAACATATTCTTTCAAAATCAACTCTCTTCATGTGAGATTTCAGAGGGGCTGGGAGCTAACAAGCTTCCTTTTTGACAAAACACAACACCCACGGAAATACCAGTTTTTACCTCAGTAGTGTTTTCTGTGACTTTAAAGAACATTTTATTTCTACTATGACAAGAAGGGAAGCCCAGGACTTGAAGTTCTTGACTGACTTAGGGGCCCATTTCTGGAATGTTCCCCTGCTCCCAGGCCCAGAGCAAGGAGATGCAGGGAAGGAAGCAGCATAATAGAGTTTAAACATTTGCTGGGGGCATGTAAGAAGCATCTTGTTTGGTTCTGATTCTCTATCATTTCCCTTTAATAAAAAAATCAACTCAAGAGATCCATATTTACTATGGAAATTGTGGCAGCAAAAATAAAGAAACCCAAAGGCTGCAACCCATTAGCCTTTCAGTACCTCTGCTCATAACTGGGAGCCCCTGGGGAAGATCATGCAATACCCCTGCCCTGTGTGCTTCTCTGGCCCCTGTCCTAGCCCCCCTGCCGGTCAACATGTGTGTCCACCCTCCCCAGGATGACCTCTGTGGCAGGACACATGGCCCATCCTCACCACAGCTGGGTGGTGGGAGGTCAGCACAGGGGAGCGAGCATCAGGGACACAGGCACCTGCCGGCCCCTCACATCACTAGCCTGTGTGCGTACGAGATAAGTTCATGTAACATAACTTCACCATTTACACTATCCTAGGTGTACAATTCAGTGGTTTTTACTCTCCCTATATATATTTAAGTCATTTTTGGAGCGAGAGAGAGAAAGAGAACACACATGCATGGAGCTGGGAGGGGCAGAGAGAGAATTGCAAGCAGAGCCCGCTGAGTTCAGGGCCCGACACAGGGCTCGACCCCAGGGCCCGGAAATCACTACCTGAGCCCAAATCAAGAGTCAGACGTTCCACTGACTGGCCCACCCAGGCACCATGTGGTTTTTAGTATGTTAACAATGTTGTGGGATCATCACAATGATCTCATTCCAAAATACTTCTATCATCCCCAAAAGCAGCTCACGTTACGATGTCCTCCTCCCTCCATCCTTGGGCAAATACTGATCTACTCCAGGTCTCACTCCATGTCTCCATAGATCTGCCAACTCTGAATACTCTGTATACGTGGACTCATCCAGTATGTGGCCGTTTGTGTCTGACTTCTTTCACTTGGCATGATGCCCCCAAGATTCAGCCACACTGTAGTAGGGTCACTGCTCTACTGGCTGAATGATCCCTCCTGCTGTGTGGATGGCCAACCCGTTCCATCCATGTGTCGCTGGCGGGTTGGGTTGTTCTCACCATTTGGCTGCTGTGGGCAACGCCGCTTGGACGCCAGTACACCTGGTTCTGTGTGCATGCCTGTTCCCTAGGAGTGAGGTCACTGGTCACACAAGCCCACAATGCTGCAGCGTCTGAGGATTTCTCCACGTTTGCTCACTGGTCTTTCACCCTTCTCTGTGCTCACAGGCCATTTGTATGTCCTCTTTGGAGAAATGTCTATCCAGATCCTTTGCCCGTTGTCACTTGGGCTGCCTTCCTACCGACGTGAGTGTTCTTTACATACTCTAGATAGAAGTCTCTTACGTATAAACTGGAGATAGCTTCCTCTATTCTGCGGGTTGTTTTCATTTTGTTGATAGTATCTTTTGACACAAAGTTTTAAATTTTGATGAAATCCTATTTTACCTATATTTTCTTTTGTCATTGATGGTGTCATATTTAGGAAACCATCACCTAATCCAAGGTTATGTCCCAGGTCATTTCTAAGCAAAGCAGCTATGGCCCCGGTTCAAAATGAACAGGACCACAAATAACACCCCATGCTTGGGGTCTGGCCTTCTGAGCTCTTTCTGCTTGTCCCAGAGACAAAGTCCAACCCCAGATCCCAGGCGTTTACAGAAGTTGTCTGGAACCAACATCATGTGAGAATGAACAAACCAACTGTGCCCTGTGTAAGGTCCTAATTGAAGGAATTAAGAACCACTGAGGTCCGCTATCAGTTTCCAGACTCACGTGAGTGTGATATATGCCAGGAAATGCACTGCTCTGGAATGCTGGAAAAGTCGACCATGGAGGACAATTCAGGACACAGATCAGACAACGGCAATGGTCCCTGCCTGGAAAGTGACCCCACCCTGGCAGACACCCCCCAGCAAAGGGAGAGACAGCGGGGTGCCTGGTGGCTCAGTCAGTAGAGTGTCTGCCTTCGGCTCAGGTCGTGATCCTGGGGTCTGGGGATTGAGTCCCACATGGGTCTCCCTGCTCAGCAGGGAGCCTGCTTCTCCCTCTGCCCCTCTCCCTGCTCTTGCTCTCTCTCTCTCTCAAATAAACAAATAAATAAACAAGCAAATAAATAAATAAATTCTTTAAAAATAAAGTAAAAACCAATTTTTTTTTCCTGCTAAAAGTTTCCTCAAACAACAGATCTTTCTGGAAACCATCTCAAAGTCAGCTCTAACGTGCTTTACCATGTCTAAGTTTTGGGGGCTCTTGGATGTTTACAGCCTGTAGGGAGGGGAGCGGGGCTCCTGTCCTGGGCAGCCCTTGACTCTCTCTGCCAGTTTCAGGGTTCCGCTTACTGATGCAACCACTGAGGTTGGTGACACATGCACCACTGAGCCTACTGTTCTCTGTCATGTGGCTTGAGGACGGAGGGAGAAGCCAGGCTGCAATACAGCCCCGCCAGCTGAGGGCGGCCTTCTGCTCTTCCAGAGCCACTGCTCACGTCATCAGGGGTCCTGAGCATCAACCAAGGGGCTGCAGACACATGTCTGATGACATTCGCTGCCTCAACTGTCCTCAGACCCCCTGTGGCTGCTTGCTTGGTGCCAGGGCCCAGCCCTTGAGCCCGGCACACGAGAAGCAGGCTTGCGGGCCAGCCAGGCACTTCCGGGGACCTTCCTGAGCCCATACCAGGCCACGCGGGATGAGAATGCTGCTTGCTGGAGCTGGGCCCGGACGAGCTTCCCAGCCATTTCCTCCTGGGTCCTGCCCACCTTGAGGGCCTCCTCCATGGGGGTGAGGTGGGGTGGGTGGGGACGACACTGACCCAGAGCCAGCAGCACCCCGGACAACACGCGGAGGAAGACCTCACGGCACTGCTCCTCTGCTAAGGTCAAGACGGCCCTGCAAACCCTGTGCTTGTCCCCATATGGTCATTCATTTAAACAACAGGCAGAAAGAAGGGCAACCCCAGTGCTGGGAGCAGGACGGATCTGGGGTTAAGAAGAAGGAAAACGCCCTGTCATCTTGCCTCCCCACAGTCTGTGGTCCTGTCCTCCCCCCATGGTCTGTGGTCCTGCCCCCCCAACAGTCCATGGTCGTACCCTCCCCATGGTCTGTGGACCTGCCCCCACAGTCTGCCCAGGACAGACCCCTCCTAACTAAGGCTTCGAGGGCACCCTGAGGCACCCTGAGGGAAGGGACGTGCCTCGGTTTCACCGTTTGACACCAAAACCCCAGTGTGTACCTGGAAGGGGATGCTAAGCATCACAGCCAGCACAGCTGTGAGCCACTGTCCAGCTGACTCCTGTGACCCCACTGCCCGCCAGCACCAATGACCTGCTGTGTTGTTGTTCTGGTCAGAGGACAGGCAATCCCAACAGGCTTCCTGGAGGAGGTGCTTTGGAAGGGTTGGTTTGGGATCTACACTGATGGTCTATGGGGAAGAACAGCCAAGGATGTGGAGAGGACATGAGGAGCCACAGTCATGATGAAGACAAGAGGTTGGGGGAGGTCAGGAGGGATGTGGGGCCTAGGGGTCCCTTCTTAACACTGATGGAGTCACGTCTAACCTGGAAAAAGTCATAACCGAGAAAAGTATGGGCACCAGGAGGGGGGAGTGGCCGCAGACACAGGAGGAGCAGCATGCAGGGCAAGCACCCAGCAGACAAGCAGTCTGCATGAATACTCCACGTTCTCCCTAACGTCTGTGGCTGGAAAATCCAACACTCCCGAAGCCGCACACCCAGTGTGTTGTCTGAATGTAGAAAATGGGAGAAGCTCCCAGAACCAGTTGTCCTTATGAAGCATATTTCCTACTCCCATCAAAACCTAAGCCAAACATGCCCCAAAGCCCTGAACCACAGAAGCAGCTTTCACTGCCTGTAACTCGGCTGGGGACAAGGGCCAGATCCGTGGCTGGGGCGGCAGGAAACACGGGAAGAAGTAAGAGCACAGGCCAGCATCCAGCTTCTCCTGCTGCCTCTGGCAGCGAGGCCCAGAGCAGCTCCACGCGGCGGGAACGAGTGTTGACAGGTGTCAGATGCAGGCTGCGGGCGGGACATCCTGTCAGCAGGCCGCCCCAGCCCTGGAAACTTTCGCAGGAAACAGGCTTAGGGTAGATCCCGGCCCAGGGAAATGGCGTGTCTCGCCACAGATGCTCAATGGTGGCTTTGTGTCTGGTTTTCCCAGAAAATGCTGAGATTTGCCATTAAAAACTGCACAAGCACCCAGAACAGTGTGTGAGCGACGTGGGGCAGGTGTGGGTGAGGAGGCGACAGCCAGGCTTCTGGGGCTCTGTGTGCTCTGACAGCTGCTGTCCCTGCGGGCAAAGCCCAGCCCCGAGCTCAGGGGCCGGCCAGTCAGGGTGCTGGTGCCCCTCCCTCGGGGCTCTGGGGTTTCTGTGGCACCTCGGGCTATACTCAGGTGGGAAGACATCTCTGGGCCTCCTTTCCCTGGGGAGCCCGAGCCTGCCTGCTGACTCTTCGTCTGTCCCCCCCCCCCCCCCCCCATTAGCCTGTGGCCCAGCTCTCCTCCCGGCTCCGCATCAGCTCCACTCCGGGACGGTGGGCACCCGTGGCTTCCGCACCACCATCTGGTCACGCCCTTCTGGAAGACCAGAGGTCTTTGTCCACAGGGCACTGGCGGCAAAGAGCAGTCACTCCTGCAGAGGGGTCTGTGGGGAGACACAGTGGCCGGCGTCCCACACGGCTCAACAGGGACACAAGGGGAGGGGCCTGTTTCCTGGGCCTTCGACACCTCCCCGGAGCCGAACCTATAACCACTGACCCTGGGCAGCGTTGTCTCTCCTGTCCTTGGTCCCCTCCACTCCTGAGTCCTCAGTGGCCTTTGGGATTTGTAGCAGCGGCCCCTCCTGCTGGGAAGCAGTGAAGAGCCAGGAGGAGAAGGAAGAACCCACATGGCCCGACTGTGCCTTAAGAACGTGCAGAGTCAAGGGAAACAACCGCCTGCTTTCCTACGTTCTTTGCAGAAGCCACGGCGGGGGGGGGGGGGGGGGGGGGGGGGGGCTGGTCACAAAGCCCCAACTGGAAGGCGCCATTCCTGCCTCAAGCGCATGTAGGAGACTTTCTCACCAAACCTCGAGGCACCCGGCCCGAGCCTCCACAAGGGAGGGCCTGGAAAGATGATGGCAGACGCGCCGTAACTGCACCAGGCCGAGCCTGGGAGCTGACATCACTCAGGTGTGTGTCGGCGGAGCAGCTGGCGGGCAGGATGACCTCACCTGCACAAGCCCCGAGCTGCAGCCACATGCCCCTGCCCGCCCACCCAGCGCAGGGCAAGATGCTGTTCCTTGCCAGGGTCCGGTCCTACCATCAGCAGACCAGAGCCCCCAGGGCCCCCAATGCTGCTACGTGCCCCCCAGCCCGTCCCCACCACTCACAGAGGCTGCGCTCGCTCTGCAGTGTACCCGGCCTCTGTGCCTGAGTCCTCCCAGCAGCGCCTACAGCCGAGGGGGAAGAGTCTGCCGGTGGCGCGAGTGGAGGTGGCATGGGCGGTGGGATGGCGGCAGATGAGTGCAGACACCCCAGGGGCTTCGGGTTCAGCTACTGCCCCAGCCCCTTGGCCCCTAAGGCTGCACTGGCCCCTGGATCAGCGAGCTCAGGGAAAAGAGCAAAGCCAGGGGTCAGCTCAAGCATTGAACGGCTGCCCCCAAAGCCCGGTGTGGCCACCATGAGGAGTCCCCGGGGAGGAGTCTGCCTGGCCCAGACGCTTCCCGTCAGAGTGTGGTTCCACAGCACTCCTGCAGATGCTCGGTCACTTGGGGTCAGGAACGCAGGTGTCCTGGTCTGACACCGAGAGGCTGCAGTGGATGCCCTGCCCTGGGCTCACAAGCTGGGACACGAACAGCAGCAGTGACGGGTGGGGCCTGGCTGGCCCTCTCCTCATGGACAGAGCAGAGGTCGAGCAGGGTGCCTGCCCCAACTCCGCCAGGGACAGAAGTTGTGCCGAGAGAAAGGAGAGTCACGTGTCCAGCGTGAGGGACACGAAGGCCCCGCCTGGTGGCCCCGCCTCTGGGCTCTGAAGTTGCTCAGCTCCAGGAGACCCACGGGCTTATGGCTCCGGGCAGGCAGCTCCTGGCAGGCAGTGGACGCGGCAGCAGGTGACAGTGCCATGCTCATCACTCTGCCTGCAGGGGTGGGGTCCTTGCTGCCCTGGGTTCCCTGGGAGGGCAGAGGCAGGGACCCCGCACCTCAGGCTGTGCCCTGGCCGCCCTGGTGGGGCTGTGCTCATGGAAACATGGACGTCAGGCCCTGCTGGGGCCAGGCTCTGGAGGGCCAGCACTCAGGCCCTGACTCCCCTCACACTCCCTGGGACGTCGACCTACAGTGAAGCTGGGAAGCACCCCAGGGGCTGGGGCCCACATCTGCCCCTGGAAGTTTCCAGAAGGACCACCTCATTCCCAAACCAACTTGTCTCTATCACGCTGCACGATGGATACTCTTGATCTCCATGAGAAGCAAGACTGGTCTAGCTCTGGCCTTTCCTGGGGAAGCAGGACCCTCAGCCTGCAAGCCCGCTCCTTCCTCGTCACAGCACAGAAAACCCGCAGGGAGCCACTGTGACCCACCTCAGAGGTTCCCAACCCCAGGGACACGCAGTGACAATGGGCGCCCCACAACATAGAGGCTGGTTTCCGGGGGCCTTGTCAGGCTTGGAAGGGGCTGTGGGCCATACAGGGAACAGGCCAAGGTCACAGGCTGGGAGCCAGGGGGGCAGGTGCCTGGGGCTGGCTGGTGGCCTGTTCCACTTGACTGTCCTCATCCCAGGCAGGATGTCCCTGGATGGGGGAGCCTGGGCCGGGGCCACCATCACACGGCTGACCTGTGGGTAGAGCCGGGGTCTGGTGGACCTGGACGCGGTCTGCAGAGGATGAACTGGCTCTGGCAGATGATGCGTGTGGCTGTCCTCTGCTCTGGCCGGGACTCGGGGAACCTGCTGCACAGGGCAGCATACATGGGCATTGGGACACCCTTCGGCCTGGGCCCCTGTGAGGATGCAGCCCCAGCGGCTGGGCTCTGCTGGGGGACCTGGGGTGCATGCTGAGCCTCCTGTGGAGGTTCCTCCCCTCTCATCCTGCATCCTCCCTGGGGGTCTGACCAGGGCCCTGGCCCAGGGGGCTGGGGCAGGAAGCTGGGCCATTCCTCCGGTCCTAGTGGGGCCCCTTCTGCTGCTGGCCCTCCTGCCAGGGTCTGGTCTCACCCTGCCGTCTGCAGAGCAAATGTGGAAAGCAGGCCCCGGGGAAGCAAGCTGGGCCAGCCGATGGAACCCGTGCTCCCACAAGACCCTGGGACAGTATGCACATGGCAGGGGGGTGGGCAGTTTCGTGGAGGCCAGAGCCTTCACACCTGTGTCCACCTCCCCTGTCCTCCCTGCCACGGAAACCGAGGCCAGGGTCTGCAGCTGCTGGGCTGGTCACCCAATGCACTCCGGGCCCCTCTGCATCCAGCATATGACCCTGCACCGTGGTGTCCCTGTCCCAACATGGCTGGGCCACTAGGGAAGCCTCTGCCGGGGGCTCAGAAATGGCAGCCCTGCTTTTGCACTCACACCAAGTAAGCGGTGATGGGGCTGTGTCTGACTCTTGGCTGCGCTTAGGGAACTGTTAGCTTCCACTGATCACAGACACATTTATTTGTCTTTTTTAAAAGACTTTATGTATTTATTTGAGAAAGAGAGTGAGTGAGCACAAGCAGAGGGAGGGGCAGAGGGAGAGGCAGATGCCCCGCCACGCAGGAGCCCCATGCAGGGCTCGACCCAGGACCACGGGGTCAGGACCTGAGCCGACACTTCGCAGCCTGGCCACCCAGCATCCCCATATTTGTTAATGGCTGAGAACGACCTGGACACACGTACGCACCTTAGCTTTAAACTTATTTCTGTCAATATCTGAAAATATGCATTAAAGTTAATTCACACTTTAAGGTAATAATGTTTTTGGCCAATGTGTTCTGATGACACGTACAAACTGGGCAAGGACAGCTTCCACCGGGCAAGGTGGGTACCCTCTGACTCTGCATCACCTGGACGTCACCCGGAGGTGTAGGCAGCCTTGCTCTATCCGCATTAGCCAGAAGTGCCAAACAGTTGAAGCAACATGCCGGCTACAGAAACCCCTCCGCAGCGTGTGGGTGCACAGGGCTACCGCCTGTGCAGGGGGAGCATGGAGGGGATGCACCAAGTCCTCCAGGGGGATGGGCCTGTCCCCTGTGCCCTCCTGCATGGTCACTGTTAGAAGGTGGCATCTACAGGAAAATGAGGCAGACAGGAGAGCCATGGTGGGGCCGGGGGCAGGTAGGACTCAGAGCCTCGGTGTCTGCGGGAAGCTGGCCACAAAGAAGCCTGGTGCAGAAAGATTCGCTGGCCTGCCCATGGCTCCTGTAGAAACTACGACTAAAGTGACCCAAGAACACGAGCGGCAGCATCTGTCAGACAATCCTCCATGGCCCCGAGGACCAGGCTGAGGGCGACCCTGGATCCTTCGTCTCCATCCCTGCCCAACGAACAGCAAGGAGGAACCCGCATCCTTCTGGCTTCAGCTCCCTGCCAGTCCCCACGCCGCAAAAGCTGAATTTAGTAAACCAGTCACAGTGCTTTTTCTAGATCAAAACCAGCTTCGATGACTTCTTACACAACTTTTAAGTAAAAAAGAATGGAAAATACAAAAAAGAGAGAAAAATCTGTAAATCAAGCTGTGGAATGAAGTTAAAATTCTCCAAATCAGGAAATGAACTGACATGTTGTCGTGTGAGCTGAGCCCACAGATGAGGAAACCACACACAGACTAGGACAGACTCTAGGGACGTGTGTCCTCAAATGTTAATGCTGCAGAAACAGCTTTAATTGCTAAATATGTTGGGGCAGCCCAGGTGGCCCAGTAGTTTGGTGCCTCCTTTAGTCCGGGTGTGTGTGATCCTGGAGACCCGGGATCGAGTCCCACGTTGGGCTCCCTGCATGGAGCCTGCTTCTCCCTCTGCCTGTGTCTCTGCCTCTCTCTCTTTCTCTCTCTGTCATGAATAAATAAATAAAATTAAAAAATAGGATTTAAAAAAATTGCTAAATATGTTGGTGCTTATAGGTCTGTCTTCCTGAGTCCTTTTTATATTCAAACAAGATGAATTTAAGAACCTGTCCCCAGAAAAAAAAAAAAAAAGAACCTGTCCCCAGATGCATTTAACCCCTGAGTAAGAAAGCAACACTAAGGTCTTTAACCCTACGAACCCACAGCACACCTCACACTTAACTGTGGATGCTCCAGGTTGGAGCAGGACAAGGACACTGCCTTGGATGTTCCAACAAAACAGCGAGCCGAGAAACAGACAGAAGATGCATCCAGGTGGGAACACGAGATGTAAACATGACCCCCGAGTGGAACTGCAGGGCCGCGTGGGAAGTATGTTCACCCTCTTAAGGAACTGCCGAAATGAAGGAACTGGATGGACTATGGCCATCCGGATGCGGAGTGGTACCGGGCCCAGAAAGGGACACAGCACTGACACTGCAGTGCGGCTACCTGCGAGGAGCGCAGGCTCAGTGACCCATGCCGCCACCCAAGCCCACGCATTGCCCAACTCTAGCTCCATGACGTGTTCACAGACACACACAGCAGATTTGTGGGCACTGGGGACAACTTAGCGGGTACACAGCTTCTTTCTGGGGTGACAAGAAACACCGAAGCTTTGTTCGTGCTGCACAATTCTGTGAACCACCTAAAGGCTGCTGAATTGCACATTTGAAATGGGTGAATCATAAAAAAAGAAAAAAGAAAAAGCCTATGTCTTTGCCTCTCTCTGTGTGTCTCATGAATAAATAAAATCTTTAAAAAAATAAAAGAAATGGGTGAATTACGTGTAATTACGTGTAGATGTAAACTACATCTCACAAAGTCTTTACTCAAAACACTTTATTGAAAAATAAACTGGGGATCCCTGGGTGGTGCAGCGGTTTGGCGCCTGCCTTTGGCCCAGGGCACGATCCTGGAGACCCGGGATCGAATCCCACGTCGGGCTCCCAGTGCATGGAGCCTGCTTCTTCCTCTGCCTATGTCTCTGCCTCTCTCTCTCTCTGTGACTATCATAAATAAATTAAAAAATTTAAAAAAATATAAAAAAAAAAAAAAGAAAAAGAAACTGGTCCTTTCCAGCTTTGGGGGAAGGAACAGGTCCCAGCAGCCTAACACAGTGTGTTTCCCATGGCTGCACCTCAGGACCTTCTGCAGGATGAGACATGGGCCGGTGACCCCAGCACTACCCTGACTCTCTGTCTTTGCTCCTTCCCAAGTGCACCAAAGCCATGGGCACTGGATCGGTCCACACCATGCAGTGCATGCCTTGCCATGTCCTGGGTGCATGTGTTAGTGTCTCATTTCCTCACATGCTTCCTGTCCCTGGGATGAGGGCCCGTGGGAGCAGGGATGGGGCTGCAGCCATGAAGCCCTGGCTGATATGCTCTCCAGTGCGTCTCTGAAAGCAGTGACCAAGACTCCTTTCCTCCTACTTCATCCATAGGAGCTTGGCGCTCGTTCCAGGCCGTTCCATCCCTGCCTCTGTGCCAGTCTCAGAGGTGCCACAGGGAGGGTGGCAGTGTGTGCAGACTGGGCGTTGTCTTTCCAGGGTGATCCCCATGGGGAGGTGGGAGTGGCCTCAGGGGCAGGTCGCACACACCAGACCTTGCTGACATTGTTTCATTAACTCTGGTAGCACAGTTTCCAGACAAGCGAGATGCAACACGATCTCCACTGTGTATGAGACAGAGACGATGGTGCCAGGGTGAACGTCAATGCAAGTCCAGAACTACGATCAGAAGACAGGGGACGAGTTGCCTCATTAGGTTTGAAGCTGAGGCTTGAGTGACACCCGGTGCCCCTCACCACGCCCAGCAGCAGCAGCATCCTCACTCCCCTAGTTCGGAACAAGGTCCGGCCCTCTGACTGGGCAAACACTCAGCCAAGATCTCACAGATGGGCCATCCAATGGGGCAGGGAAGATGAACCCAGACAGCATGGCTGGGCTTGGGCTGGCCGACTTCCTGTCATCTGCGCCACGCTCTGGGGTCACGGCCTCCAGGGCCTCAAGGGCACTGCAGACACCCGGAGTCTGACATAAGGCTGAGGTGAGTCTCCACCAGGCCACCTTATTACCCTCCCAGGCTCTGCTCTGGGCTCAGGGGACACTATGCTTTCTGATAAGTTACTAGAAGATCATTCCGTCTGCAATGACCTGGCAGGTCCTGCAGGCGGCAGGTGTGCGGCCTCATGGTTCCAGTAATGTACCCTCATGGGTACGCATCCTCAGAGGGCTGCTTTGCATTCCTGGCACGAGTGATCAATTCCCTCTAGCGCACAGGTGGCAAAGCTGGCATCTCTACTTACAGATCCATCTTGCATTACATCTTCAGAAGGGGCTTTAACTACTAACATACTAGAAAGCAGTGACTTAGAAACTAATATTAGAGAAAGTAGATTAACTTTGTCCTTCCTACTTCACTACAGTCAGACTAGCGACCCGAATGTGACCTGAAGCAGAATCAGTCCCGACATGTAGTAAAGACCTGGTCACAACATGTGTCACGCACCCTGACCCCGGGCAGCGGTGTGGCCACATCTGTGAGGGGCACTAATAGTGATTTCACTGCAGCTGCTGCTTCTTCCATGGTTTTAAAAGTAACATAAAGTGGGGTATCTGGTGGCTCAGCCTGTAAAGTGTCCCACTCTCGGTTTCAGCTCAGGTCACCATCTCAGAGTTGTGGGGTTGAGCCCTGTGTCAGGCTCCAGGCTAACCTGAACCCTCTTCCCCTCTACCCACTTGGGTGCATGCTCTCTCTCTCTAAAATAAATTAAGAAATCTTAAAAAAAAAAAGTAGCATAAAATTTCACCCCCAATCCCTAAAATCTGCTTCATGATTAATGTCCTCTCTTCTTTTTTGGTCTTCAGAATCAACGTCAGACATAGAGGAGGAATCGTCAAGAGTGGTTCTTATGGCGTTGTGCACACACATGGGACAGCCCCAGGCTTTGCACACCACACGCCTCCTGGTGAGGGCTCAGCGTGGAAGGAACCTTGTTCCACAAGCAGGACACACGTGATGGGCCGCGTGAGGGGCCCGGACCAAGAGCAGCAGGTGTGTGGCGCGCTTGGGGACGTCCTGTGTGCCTGCCTCCTGTACCACAGCCCCTTCCAATGCCTCCAAGGGCAGGACAGGGAGGCAGGATTGCAGCAGCTATGCTCAATGCACCTGATGTGCCAGGTGCCGTTCTGACAGGTCTGATGGGTGAGGACGCCGAGTCCAAGATGGGCGAAGAGACCCACCTGGGCCCATGTGGCTGCTGAGCCAGGGGCAGGGCCCCACATTCCTGGTGGCCCCTCCGAGGACCATGGCTGACCTAGGAAGTGGAGGACAGCGGTGACTCCCAAGGAGTGAGACTCAGAAAACCTCCAGTTCTGGGAGCTGATCTCACGCAGCAGACTTCACAGGATGTACTCAGATCCAGCACCGGCTGGATGTTGCGGGCACAGTTGGTCCCTCCTGGTCCAGGGGGCTCCTGCCGCCCCAGGTCTGTGCTGTTTCATCCTGGGTCCTGATCCACATTCAGGAGCCACTGAGAAGTGGGGGGTGCTGCTTCCACAGCACCAAGGGCCTAGCGATCACCAGCCCAGACCGGGGGGGAGGGAGCACAGGGTCGGGGACCCAGGGGGGCATGGGGGCTGGGAGGACAGGGGGGCACAGGGACAGGGACCTGGCACCCCCTAGCCTGGCTGGTCTGTGCACCTGCTCTGCCGCCCTCCCGAGCTCTGTTCCCACCATGCAGCGCCTGTGCTCTGCCTGTGGCGCTCCCTGCGGTGAACAACAACCAAGAACAGGGTCTGGCCTCAGCAGGCCCACCTCACTGTGCTGGTGGCCAAGTGGCCCACATTGCGTGCCCCATCGGAACGATTGCCCTGTGCTCCCCTCTCACATTGAAATCTCGTTTGTGGTGTGAGAGGTGGGAAAACGGGATGCCTGGGTGGCCCAGTGGTTGAGTGTCTGCCTTTGGCTCAGGTCGTGGTCCTGGGGTCCTGGGATCGAGTCCCACATCGGGATCCCTGTGAGGAGCCTGCTTCTCCCTCTGCCTGTGTCTCTGCCTCTCTGTGTCACTCATGAATAAATAAAATCTTAAAAAAAAAAAAAGAAGTGGGAAAACAGGAAGGAGAGAGAACCCTGATTCCCCCCAAATGGCAGGACCGACTGACTTCCCACAGTGTCTCAGCAGCAGGGTGTCTATGCCAGTCACTCGGTGCCAGGATCCCCAGGCCAGAAAGCAGCTTGTCCAACACACGTGCAGGCCTGGGGGCCACCCCGAGGGTCAGGGCCATGGGCAGGCACTGCCGCCACACACCTGCAGCCACAGGGGTTGGGGTACTGGGCAGGCGGCGCCAAGTCATAGACCATAGGCCATGGCCACCAGCCCTGCCTTTTGAGACGCTGCTTCAAGCTTTTGGGATCACCGTCCACGTGTCTGCCCTCCCAGCCCCAGCTGTGCCTCGGCCTGTGTTTGCAGGACACCGTGGCAGTCACCAGAGAAGACAACTGTAATCAAAACGCTGAAAATAACTGCTGGCAGGGAAGCCCATACTTAGAGCAGACCTCCTTCTGTGGTTCTCATGGCCGCATTCCGTGGCCCAGGCCTGGCTGCGGCGCCGGACCCCTCTTCCTTTCCAGGAGGACGGCAGGGGCTCCAGAGAGGCCTGTGGCGAAGCCCCTGCTGACTCTGCCAGGGACCAGCCACAGGGAGCAGCCCTTGTAGAGTACAGGGCCACTGGGCAAACGGCTCTGTTCCCACGAGCCCACCAGAGACCCCCAGTTTCTGCTGTCTTCCAGCCCTGCGCACAAGCACCGGCGGGAGCTACACTGCAGCCACATAGCACTCCTTCCCCGCCCTGCTCAGGGCACGACCCCTGTGCTCACCCTTTCCCGGACAAACACGGCTTCACAGGGGGCCCTCCTCCTGGAGGGAAGGGGCAAAGCGCCAAGAATTCAACAGTGTCAAATGACTGTACAGAGGCCCCGAGCCAAATGCAATGCCGCCTCAAGAAGACTGAAGTGGCTGGATGGACAGGTGACACAGTGTGTGATTTATCTACCGCAACGCACTGTGTGCCCCGCGCAAACCTATGCTTGTTGTGCATTCCCAGAGCTGCGTGACCAGCACCCACTCCTGCCTGATTCCAGAACATTTCGAAGGCTGTGATTTCTGCAAGTTCATTTAGTGTATTAACCTATAGATCATTTATGCAAATACAAGCAATGTGAACACAGATCACCCCCTCTCGTTCTGTTACAGATGGAATAGAAGGCATTCTGTTCCTGTGTTTTCCACTTAATACGTCCTGGAGACCCTGGATTTTAAGAACTAAACATGTCACCTTCCAGCATCTCTAAGAGGCTACCCAGCACAGTAGCAGCCATCTGGGCATCTGGTCATCATGGTGGGCAGCGTGCTGCAGGCTAGGAAACACAATGCGTGTCCGCCTGCCATACAGATGTCAGTGTCCACAGGAATCTGCTGTCCTGGGCCACTTCCTGCCGTTTCCCCTTCCCAACCTGTGTGCCATTCAGTTCACAAGCCGAGGGCTCTGCCTCCTTCACAACTTAAGCCGTGGGAAGAAACATGAGAGCAAGGACTGTGGAGGCCGCCCCGGGCACAGGCTGGACCCCTTGGCTCTCTCAGCTCAGGTTTATCCTCTGTGAAAGGGACAGTCCACCCTGACCCCCACAGGCTGGTGCAGGGGTGGGGCAGGGGTGCTGTGGGGTCTGCGGGCCAGGACACCCCAACTTACCCATGATAGCTGCACACCTTCACTGGCCCCTGCCACCCACACAACGGGCAGTAAACAGGGCTCGTGTGTGCGTGGCTGTAAGCCTCACCCAGCAACCGTCCGAGGCCTGCGACCTGCCCAGCAGTTCTGTAGCCCCACCTATGGTCCCGGGAGTGCCTAGCAGTCACCTCATGGCCTGGTGGAGCGTGCGCAGCACAGTGGTACCTGAGTGCCACCTGGGTCTCCAGCACCAGGTGCACAAAGGTTGAAAGCAGCAAACGGTAAGGAGGATACACATTCTACCCAGAAGTGTGTGGCAATCCCCAGGAACCATGCTCCCTGCCTCATAAGTTCTTTTTGCGGAATTGGCTCTGCACGTGAAGTCTGTGTCCTCACCTTGGGGCAGGAGCTCACAACCCTACATTTGCAGAAAGTTCACTCCTGTGACTCTGAGGGGCAGGCGGCTCTATTGGTGTTGGCTGAATCCCCGTGTCTGCACACGTGGCAATGGTGGGGGGACCTGCAGGAGCCATCTGCCTCTTCAAGCTAACGAACCCTGATTCCTAACGTTGGTCAAAGCTCTCTGACTCTGCCCTGCCAGCGAAATGCCCGCTTCAGGACAAGGAACCCCTGACCCATCACTGGGGGAAGCTGGAACGTCCTGGGAGGTGCTCAGGTCAACGGCGAGAGGGCACTCTGCATGTAACACACCAGGGCAGGGAGCACAGGCCAGCAGCATGACCTCTCTGCTGGGGTCACACAGGGAAGTGCAGGGTGGGTCAAGGCTGAGGGCAGGGCAGACCCTTCTGACACACTGAAAGGTGTGCTGTGCCATGGGCCCCGTGCGGCAGCTCAGTGATATCCAGGGATGCAGGCAGGATGCAGGCAAGGATGGCTACTGGCCCTGAACCTCAGTCAGCACAGCCACAGGGAGGGAGCTGAGGAGCAGGGCTGTCACGATGCCTACTCGCATCTGGGAGGTGGAAGGAGAAATGTACAGAGGGAAGCACATCTGCCACACTGTTGGTGGAGCCCCAGAGCCCTCGGGGCCTCCTGCCCCAGCATAGAAAGGCAGCATCACAACACAACTCACTTCCCAACCCAGGCTCTTTACAGCACATAAGGCCCCAAGCAGGTAGAGGACAAGGGTGTGGTGACCCACTGTTCTGAGACATCGCTGATGCCCTGATACGTCTAGAGGGCCTGGGAGGCGCTCTTTCCTGGGGTGACTCGGCTGGAGACTCACGACCTGCAATCTAAGGTCCAGGATGCCAGCCCTGGGTGCCGCTGTGGTCAGTGCGGGGCCCCAGGCGTGAGCAACCAGAGGGAGCAGGGCCAGCCATGGTCACTGCCCCCTGGGAAGGCCCAGTCCTCTGCGGGGATGTGGGGACCCCATGAGCTTCTGCACAAGTACGCTTCCTCACCCTTGGATCTGAAATATTTAACAAGATGATAGACGTTATGTGAGACACACACGATGTGCAACAGGAACATGTGCAAGCAGAGCTCCGTCTGGACTCACTCGACACACAAGGTTCAACAGGTAGTGTTTCCCTTGGGAGGATGGAAAGTTCGGGAGATGGGTGCTGACTGCACAATACCTTGAACGTTCTTCACTTCACCGAGCTGTACACTCAAATGTGGTTAAAATGATGAATTTTGTGTTATGGATGTTTTTCCACAATAAAAAAATTAGATTAGCCTTTATCGTTGTTCAGTACACACTGTGGTAACACCGCCCTTTCCAATGCACAGCACTCCCCAGCTGGCGGGAGGCAGGAGGCAGGAGGCAGGCGCAGGCTGGGCAGCCCAAGGGGGCCCATCCTGCACCTGCTCCTCGGCCCACCATCTGCCTTGTCCCTGATCTGTCTGCACGTGTTGAATGCCTCAGAATGGCCCAGGGCTTGGAGACCTGGGGTGCCAGGGATGTGCTGTGGCTGCTGGCCTCTGTGCTGAATCATTTTCCCACAGGACAGGGTGGAAAGTAGAGATACCGGGCAAAAACAGGAAGACAAACCACTGTGCAGGAGGAAATCCAAGTCTTGCTTATGCTTCTGGGAGAGAAAAGTTCACAGTGGAAATTTTTATATCTCTGGACTCCACATAAGCGCAGGTAGATCATTCATGTGTGCGTGTGTGTATGTGTGTGTGTGTGTCCTGCCCAGTACAGCCTGTCCAGGGGAGTCACAGAGACACGTGGAAGTGGGCAGCGCTGGCACAACAGTGCTGCCGGTGGGCAACAGGCCTGTGCTTAGGAAGGAAGGAAGCGACAGACGAGCAAGTGACCCTCTCCAGGCCTGTGAGTCCAGGGGCCTAGGATGGTGGGGGCACCACCACGACTTTGTTCAGGGCTCTGAAGATCATTTCTACAGCAGAGCATCCCCTGTCCTGCCTGGCTGCTGGCAGTCTTCCTGGTGAATCCTGCCAAGGCCAGGTCTTGGCTGGAGTGGGGGCCCCCGACACTGCCTGCTGGCCTGCACCGCTGCCCTCTGGAGTGAAAACACCTTTTAGAAAGACACGGTTCCCAGAGTGGGTGGAGCCTGTCCCTGGAGCGGTCCAGCTAGTGTGCTCCATGGGAGCTGCACCCAGGGTCCAGCCTCTTCCTCATGGGCCCTCCAGGGCCGTCGGTAACTGCACGTTCTCTCCAGCAACCTCATTCCTTCCTAAAAAGATGTTTCTCCAAATAGAATGGCATCTGATCAGCTTCAAAATGACCAGTAATCATACCGTAAGTAGCATACTCAGCCTAATTACCCTAAGAGCACGACTCAGGTGTACATTTGGGGGCCTCGGGCTTAGGGAAGAGCCTCACCGGGTCCACCATGCTGGTGCCTCTGTCTAGCAAAGATGCTTCAAATGCAGAATGCTTCAGAGAAAACACCGTGACGTTAATACCCACCAACTAGTTCTCACTTACACAGATGTTTCAGCCAGCTGCTTCATAAACAGGCCAAGAAACATCTCAACTCAGGGTAATCTGCGTACAGACACCCATGAGACATGCAAGTGGTCACAGAGTCCGTATGATCCTTTGGTTGCTTCTCCTACGTGTCCTGTCTTCCTGTCTGCCCATCCTGTGTGGTCTCTTGGCCAGCGGTGTCGTCTGCCAGAATCTGGTCCCCAGCTCCGCAGTGTACACCTACTGTGTGCAGGCAGGGACACAGGCACCAGGGAGTTCCGCTCTGCGGAGCTCCTTGGTGCCATCTCACCATCTCCCCAGTGCTTGCTTCAGCCTGGCTCTCCTGGACTGAGCCCCCCAAAACCTCGTGATCTCCCGTGACTTCACACACTCTTCAGTTGGCCTGGCTCCACATCCTGAAGAAGCCAGGCTTTCCATTCTCCATCCCGGGGCTCCCACAGCACACTCACTGGGGTGGTCACTGTGCTCCTGGGCAGGATGTGGGGTTTCAGAGCCCCGGGCAGAAGCCCCTAAGTGACCTGTGACTGTCTAAGTGCTGGGTGCTTACAGGGCTGCTAACTGGAGGAGCAGTGGCACAGCCTCACAAACTGGGATGAGCCTATCAGTATAGCAGTTGAGCTAAACGAAGAAATTAGCCAAGAGCTGGTAATTCTGTCACCATCACAAGTGACATTGGAGAAGCTGAATCTGCAGTGGAGGGCCCTACAATGTATGGTGCAAAGTCAGTGGTGGCTGACCTCCCTCGGACCATCACCCAAGTCAAAGGGGAATGGCAAGGACCTGACTTTCAGAAGGTACGCAAGGCCAGATCATCCCTCCAAAATTTCTGTGCTCACACCTGTGGCTGCCCATCCCCAGAAATGGCCAGAATAGTTCAAAGTTAACCCCTTGCTTACAAAGGCCCAAGGGGCTGGCATTCCTCTTTCTTGCAGAGTTTAATTCAATAGTACATCAGGTTTCAACTCCATCCAACCCAGACAACTAGGTCCTAACTGAACCCAGTGTCCTGTCCATGAGAGATACTTCCAAAGACACTTCTGCTTCACAGAGCATGTGGTCCAGGACATTCGGGCATGTGTACTTATCACCAGGCTTCAGAGAAGGCAGCTCGGCAGGCTTCCCATAACCTGCCACCTGCAGCAACATGTCTGTCGGGTCCCACGGAGGCCCTGCTGACCTTTCCCATGGCTCTCCAATACCAAACAACCCCTGTGCCCATAGTAGACACCTGCACTCAGACGGTGGGAAGAGTATCCAGTTTGCTCCCACGCTGCTTGAGGAAAGTGCGAGATCTAGTAAACCCAGGGAGGGATGACCAGTGTGCAGGCTTGCGTGATCGGCTGGGCTCCAGGCCTCCACCTCCCATGGGAGGTGCCTGAGTGCCCAGCTCTGGCAGCTTCCAGACAGGCACACGGAGGAGGCTGTGAGTGCAGGGCATAGAGCTTACCAGGCAGGCCATCGGAAGGGCCAAAGAATACCTTTCTTCTAAAAATAAGTGAAGGCACAGAACCCTAACACACCCTGGTAACAGAAACACAGCCCTGTTACAGTATCTGAGGAGTATGCTCTTTGTTTAAAAAGATTTTTTTCAAAGAGAAATCCTGCTAACACAGACAGCTTGATAACCAGTCAGTTGGCTCAGGATCATCAGCTTAAACATGAAAAGAAAGCCCCACGCTGTGCCTCCATGCTTGGCCTTTCCCCTTCAAACGGGACATCCTTGAGCTCCTCCTCTCTGACAACTGGCTTAAATAAACATGTTAATTATCCAATGACCAGCCACTGTGACATGATGGAAAGGAAACAAGTGGGATGGTCACCTCCAGACAAACCACTCTGGTCTCCACAGAGGCTTCAGCAGGAACAGTGGGTCTGCGTACCAGCCACGGTTTGCAGCTCCCACCAGGAAGGCCAGGCTAAGAGGAGCTCCCTAAATTGCAGGACATCTGATACCAGGTATAGTAGGGTAACAGCCCCAGAGGGTCCTAGCTGAGGGCCCAGACTTGCAGAGTCCCAAGCTGGGTGCTGTCTTAACAGGCGGGCAGCCCATAGCCTACACTTCTGGCCAGACCTTCACTGGCCTTCAAGAGGGTAGATGAGTGTTCATGCCACACAAGGACAATCTTCAACGATGTGTTCAGAATGATTCCATCCAAATAACATTCAAATGCCCTGCTAAAAAGAAGACCACTGGAAGTATGTATCTTAGTTCAAAGTACACACCTAGCAAGACATCTCTGCTAACTTACCCCAAAGATAACCTGACACATATGTAAAAATGTACCACACAGTTTCTACGAATAAAAAGTTGGAACAGTTGAAATAGAAAATAAGAGGTTGGTTACATTTTTTATATTTATAACTGATATCTCCTGTTAAAAGGATGGTGTGTATCTACATACATCTACAAAAAGTAAAAAATACAATGCTAGCTTAAAACAATGTCTAAAAATTAATTTAAAAGTATGTGTATTATGACCGTATTACTATAAAACTGTGTCCAACTAATTTACCTATACCAAGCCGTCTGGAAAGGGCTCACCAAAATGCTAATGTGGTTACCTTGGGGTGATGGAGTTGTTTATTTCCACATTGTTTGAATTTTCTTTTACAAATATGTTATAGGCAGAAAAGACTTTTTAAATAAAGTCTTACAAAGAGTTTAATGACAGGATATGCTTATGATATATTGGAGTTTTAAAAAGCATGAGTCCAAATCATAAACATACCATGGGCTTGAATATGTAAAAGTAAATAACACTAGAAAACAAGAAAAGAGTAGAATCCAATTCCATCTCACCATTCCTGTACAAGGTGTTTGCTGGGATGGGGGTTCCTCCCTCCCTCACACAGGTCAGCTGAGGGCAGGGGCAGAGCGGGTGCACAGGTGTGCCATGCTGGCCGGAAGATGCCGATGACCTCGTGGCTTCCGACCATCTGCACAGATGGCCAGCCTTTCCAGGACCAGCCCCTGGATTCTTCTGGATGGTGGGTGGCTCTGGCTTTGTTTTCTTTTTAATGAGCTACATCAGCACATTCTCTCCCCCCATCCACTCCCACTCCAGGGGTGAATGTGGGCTTCAGGCATTTTGTTTTCTGCATGTTCCCACGATGGAGCAGTGGGAGACTGTTTGCCCTTTCTTTCAATTATTAAAAAAAAAAAAAAAGAAATTCTCCAAACATGCAAACTTTCAGGAATCAGTGGCAATTAAAGAGGCAAATGTGTCAGAAGAGCCAGCAGGGGGGGTGTTACATCTGCTCCTACAAGCAGAAGGACATAGACAAGGTTAATTCAGCAAAACTATACATTCCGCTGCCTCAACACATACAGCCTCAAACCCTGGGCAGAGTCTGGAGAAAGACAGAGACACTGAGTGTCTCCTGCTGCACAGTGAGCCCCCAACCTAAAACAAACGCACCTCTTGGTACTTAATGAAGAATCTGAGAAAAGCGATTATAAGCAGAATTTATATACCTAATATTTTAAGATTCTACCAGTGTGTATAACCAAATTCTCAATGATTACATACGGTTTACCTTGAAGAACATTCTGCAATTACTTTTTCTAGCAACATCCTTAAGTGAAATCATAAGCAAATACCTCCCTACCATCCCCGATCATGCAACCTCTGATTAGTCACACAGTTAGCAGACACACGGAAATAAGCAGTATTTATGTTTACTGTAAAGGTAAATATTTCAGAACATTTTAATTGTGCTGAAAATCCTGTGGCACAATTAAGTCCTCACAAGCCTCCTGTGACATCCTGAGATGCTAATCATCTGAGCCACAAAACAGCCACTAAAAGTCAGCTAGGATTCCATTTTGAGTTCTGGGCTGGGCTGGGGCCGGCGGGGGGTGGGGGTGGGTGTGGGGCAGAAAGGCCCATCTCTTAAATAACAAGAGGGCTGGGTGGGAGTGCTGGTTTTTGAGGGGTTTATTTGATGGATAAGTGGTGAAAAGTTAGTGTTTGCACTTCCTGTTTATTCTGCTAAAAATAGACATACCCTGAGTGTCTCTGCTGGTTTGGGCCAACTTTCCAAACATTCCTGAGTCTTTAGGAAGGACTACAGGAGCACACAGGGGACAGAGAAAGTAGTTCCTCAACACGGGCAGTATGTGGGACCCAGGTCCAAGTCCAGAGTCTCCCACTGTGAATTCTTGATTCTGTAACTTATTTAATGGGCAAAACGTTAAAGTAAAAGGCTAGTGATGTGTTATATACACACAAGGAGGCCTCAGAGTCCACATCAATGGACTCAAAACAGAACTCCTCAGGAGCCAATTGGAGGGTCCTTAGCACTGTCTTGAGTTGTGATGCCAAAGAAATTAATTAAGAAGTGTAAGTATTCACACCTATTGAAAATGGCTGAATTTTGGAAATAAAGGCCAAAGATGAGCCCTAGATATCATCTAGGATCGAGGCTCAGAAACAGGAGAGTCTGATTTAAATCTCTTATTTTAAAATTTATCAGAGGTATTAAGATATAATTTATTCATTAAAAATAATTTAAATACCATAACATCCTTTCACTTAAAGAGTATAATTCAATGGTTATGAGTATATTTACAAAGCCCTGTAATAAACACCACTATTGAATTCCAGAATATTTCCATTGTCCAGTAAAGAAACCCCAACCTACCAATACCCTCTCCCTCTAGCAACCATGATCTGTCTGTCTCTATGGATTTGCCCATTCTGGACTTTTCATACAGAGTTGATTATCATTATTCTTGGTGGTTATGTTCTATAAAGTCTCCTTGAACACTGAGCCATGGCTCCAGGGAGAGTATAGGGTTAGGTTCCTGTAAGCCTTTCAATCATGTTTTCATCCACTGAGCAAATATGAACCCTTGTGCTCTATGTGTTTCTATTTAAAGACATGTGTTTAGTATATATTACCAATTCATAATGTTGAACTCACCACCAAGAGCATTTTCTTTTTCTTTTTTTTTAAAGATTTTATTTATTTATTCATGAGAGACATACACAGAGAGAGAGAGAGAGAGAGAGAGAGAGGCAGAGACACAGGCAGAGGGAGAAGCAGGCTCCATGCAGGGAGCCCAATGCGGGACTCGATCCTGGGTCTCCAGGATCACGCCCTGGGCCGAAGGCAGGTGCTAAACCGCTGAGCCACCCAGGCATCCTGAGCATTTTCTACATAAAGAACATCACATCCTTCTGGCACTAATGAAAACTCAACAGCACTCCTGCACTATGCTTGGGGTCATTTCCAACAGTCACATCATAAGAAAAGCACAGGGGGATTTTGGGACAAGGGCAGTGCAGGGAGCACCAGGACTTTCTCCCCGACCCCAACGACCACTGCAGGGGCAGAATCTGGCCGACAGGACTATTTTGGGATAGTGGAGTCTGCTGAAGGCTTGCAACTGTCCAGCAGAAGGAGCCAATTCTAGTCTATTCTAGCTTGGAGCACAGGGGCAGCTTACCCAGCCCTGCAGCAGGCAGCTGTGCACGTGTTTTAGGAGCTGCCTGCTGATGCCAGGTGGGCAGAAAGGACCCTGTTCTTCCAAGAGCAGAGTCTCTGCTCTGACCACACAGGTGCAGATACAGAGGCTGCGGCCACTGCTATTGCCCCTCCGGCTCCAGCTTGCGTGACTGCAATGGCACTGAGAGGGCGAGTGCCCCCTGATGCCCCTGTGGTTTCTCACTTTTCCCCTTTGGGAGCCACGTATTAGGACATTCAGAAACAGCTGCACACGTGGGAAATTAGGAAGGATGGTGCCTGCCCAAGAGAAGGCTCAGAGAAGACCCCAGAAGACACTGAGTTTGCACCTTGGGCTGATCCTCGGGACAGAGACAGCCTGCCACCATCCAAAGAATGATGACAACAAAACAGCAAAGCCTGGGGAAGTGGGGGAGTCTGATTTCCAGAGTCACTGCATCAGGAGATTCGAATGTGCCGTGTTCAGCCAAAAAATCACAAGGCACAGGAGAGTTTGGCCTGTTGAAAGGAAAAAGGGAATTCTAATTCTACAGAATCTGTCCCTAAAAAAGACCTGATGTCAAATCTACTAGTCAGACATTAAACCCACGGTCTTAGAGATGCTCTAAGAAGGGCCCCTGGGGGGCTCTTTCAGTGAAGCGTCTGCCTTCACCTCAGGTCATGATCTCAGGGTCCTGGGATCAAATCCCAGGTGAGGCTCTCTGCTCCAGGGGGGTCTGCTTCTTTCTCTGCCCCTCCCCCTCTCCACCACTCATTCATTCTCTCTCTCTCCTTCTCTCTCTCTCTCCCTTCCAAATAAATAAATAAAGTAAAATCTTAAATAAAAGATGCTCAAAGAATTAGAAAATGTGGGTAAAATCATGAAAAAAGTATGAACAAAATGGAAATATCAATAAAAAAGTAGAAAACCAGAAAAGAAATCCAAAAGACGTTCTGGAGCTGAAAGTACAGTGACTGATATGAAAAATTCACTAGAGGGATTCAAAACAGATTTGAGTAGAGAGAAGAAATATCAAAGAACTTGAAGACAGGATAGTGGAAATGATCAACACTATGGAAAAGAAAGTACATGAGAAGAACAAACAGGCCTAAAGGATCTGTGGGACACCATCAAGAGAACCAGCATATACACGGGGGAGTCTGAGAAGGAGTAGGGGGCAGAGAGAATATTTGAAGAATGTTTTGAAAACTTCCCTGTTAGAAAGACATGAATATAAAATTCAAGATGCTCAGCAAATTCCAAGTCAGATAAAGTCAGAGATCCACTTGGAGATGTGTTATAATCAGACTTTCAAAAAACAAAGAGAGAAGCATGAAAGCAGCATGAGAACATCCAAAGGATATTCAGTAAGGTTATCTGTGGATTTCTCATTAAAAACTTTGGATCTGAGACAAAGCACACCAATACGATCAAAGTGCTGTAAGAAGAAAAACCTGCCAACTGAGAATCCTACATCCAGCTAAACTGTGCTGCAAGGTGAGGGAGTAATCAAGACATTCCCAGACAAACAAAAGCTGTGGAAGTTGGTGATCACTGGACCTTTCCTGCAAGAGCTGCTCCCAGGAGTCCAACAGGTGTAAGGAGAGGACAGGAGACAGTAACTTCAAGCTGTGGGAGAAATAAAATCTCAGTGAAGACTAACACAGCCAATTATAAAAGCTAAAAACCTAAATGTAAGACCTAAAAGTATAAAACCCTTGGAAGAATATTTAAGACAAAGGCCTCAGGACATTGGATTTGGCAGTGAGTTCTTGGATATGACAGCAAAGGCACAGTTAACAACAACAACAACAATTTACAAATTTAACTGTACAAAATTACAAATACATCAAAAGACATAACCTACAGAAGAAAAAAGCAACCCACCGAATGAGAGAAAATACTTGCAAGTCATATATCTGACAAGGGATTAACACCCAGAATATAAAGAACTCCTGAAGCTCACCAACCAAAGAGAATCTGGTGCAAAAATGGGCAAAGGACTTGAACACATGTCTCTCCAGAGAAGATGTATAAGTTGTACAAGTGGCCATTAGGCGCTAAAAATACACTCAACATCGCTAAATATTAGGGACTTAGGAATCAAAAGTACGAGATCCCACCTTATACCCACTGTGATGGCTACTATTGAAAATCAGAGGGGCACCTGGGTGGTTCAGTCACTTAGGTGTCCAACTCTTGATCTCAGCTCAGGTCTTGATTTCAGAGTTGTGAGTTCAAGCCCCACGTTGAGGAAAAAAAAAGATTAAAAAATTCAGAAAACAATAGGTGTTGGTGAGGAGGTGGAGAAACTGGACCCCCGTGCAGCCACTATGGACGGCAGTATGATACTTCCTCAAAAAATTTAAAAATTGAACTACCACGTGAAGCAGCAATATATATACCACAGGGTCTATACCCAAAAGAATTGAAAGGAAGGTCTCAAAGAGATATCTGTCTCACGCTCACAGCAGCATCATTCACAATAGCTACAATGTGGAAGAAACCCCTATGTTAACTAATGAATGGAGGATGAACAAAATGTGCCCTGTCCACACCAAAGAGTATTATTCAATCTTAAAAAGGAAGGAAATTGTGCAATATGATACAATGTGGATGAACCTTGAGGACGCTGTGTTCAGTGAAACAAGCCAGTCACAAAAAGACAAATACTGTGGGATTCCACTTATGTGAGCTTCTTAGAAGGGTCACAACCATACAGATACAGAGCAGGGTGGCGGGTGGTAGGGCTGCAGGGAGGGCAGTGTGAGGAGTTAGTGTCTATGGGACAGAGTGCTCAGTGTTACAGAGGAACGGTCGTCCATCCTTGAGATTGTGTTCATGCTACTGAACTGCACAATGGCAAATTTTATGTTATATGGATTTTACCTCAATTTAAAAAAGAATATATGCAAGAAAATGACAAATATGACACTACACAGCCTATGGATAGGACACGAGTTTCCGGCATAAGAGCAGAGGCAGGAAGGTGGAGTGGTGCCCTTTCCAATCTCAGTGGTATCTCTGCCGCCAGCATGTCTGTGAATGGCCACCAAGGGTCCTGAGCATGAATTCTGGGCAACAAACACATTTGAGCCACTTCACAGACACAGACTCTGCACGTCAGAGGACATACTGTGAAGGGGGGCCCCCCGGAAGCAGCCTGCACTCCCGGTGGTTCCCATCTCACGCCCTCCCCAAGGTGCCCGTGTGTGCGTCTGTCCCTTCAGCTGTCCCATGGCACATCTAGGGCACCCACCCCTGGTCTGTGGCCTTCCACACAAGGTCCGCTGTGAGAACGGGACTCCACGTCCTGGTGCTTTGGGGAAGAGTTTCCATGTCCCTATCCATCAGGGATGTTGGTTTGAAGTTTACTTGTGACATTTGTGTGGCTTTGGGGGAGAGGGCAGCTTTCTCTGAAAGTCCACAGCAAGGCTCATGAAGTTATAAGTGAAGGACAAGTGGCTGCAGCCATAGTGGAGCCATGAATACAGCACTACGTGACTGATGTCTCAGAACCCTTGCTGTGGGAAAGGACATGGGACTTCAGTGTTGCCTCCCAGGGAGGCCCCAGCAGCAGCATGCCCACGGGGACACTGTCTTCCTCACAGCGAGTGGTCTGTCTTGAACATGGAGCCCGTCAAGGGGCTCCTGCTTCGCCCCACCCACAGAGACACAGCTGTCCTGCCTCTAACCACACACAGTGAGTACGGTGAGGGTCCCTTGAAGATAGCGAGAATACAGCCTGAGTTTCCCCAGAGATGGGGGCCCAAGGCAGAGGCTCTGTTGTCATACAGAGCAGGTCATGACAGACCTGCTGGCCACAGAGCCAGCGAGAAGGTGTGGAGGCAGTGACGGAATGGAGGTCCCTTAGCTCCTCACTGTCACATGACAGAAGGGCGGGGGTCAGCGGACACCTTGACCCTGGCCAGCCAGGAAAACCGAGCATAGTAAATAATGAAACAGGAGGCAGGGCCCAGCCAGTGGCGTGTGAGCCGCCCTGGAGAAGTCAGCACGTCCCCCTTGCAGGCACACAAACCCTGGAGCTCCCGGCACCACCGCAGCTTCGGGGAGTCAGCAGCACGGGGCATCACGACCACTGGAGCTTCAGGGAACAGTGCCCTTGGCAGTGCCTCCACCCCAGCTCCGAGCCTCAGGCAGCCCTCACTTCCTGGGGACAGGAGTTGAGGCTCACACATCCACCATGAAGCCTTTCTGTGAAAGGTGAGCGAACAGCACAGCCTCAGATGGCTGGGGCAGAGCAATGGATGGTGGAGTATGGCCAGACGCCAGGACAGCCCTGAGGATGGCGACACACATGGCACAGAGACGTGGAATGACAGGATACAAGCTGGGTGGAGGGGACGCGAGGTCATGAAGTGCAGTGGCCTGAGATCAGGCCTCATGGAGAAGAGTGGTGTGGAGCAACCACTGGTCGATAGGCAGGGCCACGCCCCGGGGCCAGCAGGGAGGCGAAGTCCCCATGAGGAAGTGACAGCTGTGCTGGCTTCTCGGTACCGTCAGCAGGACGTCCCGGCTCAGCACAGCCTGCAGATGCTGAGCTGTGTGATCTTGTGCCAGAGGACGGGTCAGAAAGGGATCTCCTGCAGTTTACTTTCCATGTGTCCCCTTCTATCGCCACAACAGCGGGCACTCACAGCACGGCCTGCCTACTTCCTCAGGATGGCGTGGGGACCGTGTGCTCAATCAGGCCTCACGCCCAGTGGGGACTGTGTCACCTGCCTGCCTTTAGGACCAGGCGCCAGGCCCTACACCACAGCCCCGAGCCAGGCCTCCTTGTCCCCCAAATGTTGCAGCTGCTACTCACTGTGTCCATGCAGCTCCCTGACTGGTCAGTGAGTCCCCCACAGCAAACACAGTGAGCCTCAGAGTCACCCTGCAAGGGCCCCCAGGGTGCTCTGCCCCCATGGGTAGCCAGTGTGCTCACTACGGCACAGAAGGTCCAGGAATGACCAAGTCAACCAGGAAATACCATTTGCCCAACATCAACCCTCTCCTGCAGGCAGTACCTTCCTTCAGCGTGTTATTTTGAAATGTGAAGATTCTCCCAAGTTTAGAGATGAGAAAGCATATGTAAAACACAGCTGAGAAGTGAGCAGCACAAGGACCCCTTGACCCAACCGTCCCTCTCAACCATTAACTTACAGCTTGTTTCCCATAAAGTGATACTGTTACAGCAAAGCTAGGTCCTCAGAGCGAAAAGTTAACCAAAGTTATAATTTAAAGCCAGCATCATTTTCCAATCCTAAAAAGACAGTGGGAAGCACACACAGGAAACCACAAGTTTCATTCTTGGGTTACTGGCTAATGCCCTTCTGTCAGTGACCCCCTTGCTTCCAGTTAAAATATGAAAGTATCAATATTATTTTTTCCTCAGTATTTAAAAATCAGAAGTCAACACTATTTAAGATGGAAAATGCATTAAAATTTTTAAGCCCTTCTAATAAATTAATGTTGACCAAACCAACATGACTTTCTTTAATCTACCAGCACAGGTTACAAAAAAGAACCATATGGTGCTGTGCTGCCCGACGTCCCTGGATGTGGCCTGTGTGTGATGGCACTGACAAGCAGCTCCCCACGCCCCGGTACCTCGCTTCTGGATGAAGACCCGGAGCAGAGGGTTTGCGCTTGAGACCGCCTTGCAAAAGTTGTCATCGTTGTTGATGGGCAGCAGGTCCCCGTGCACATCCGCATAGCCGATGGTCACGTCTGTGTTGGCGATGTGGTGCGTGTGCACGACCAGCTTGTAGAAGTCTTCAAACTTCCCAGGCTTGTGCCGGTCCAAGGAGAACCTTCGGAACTCAGCCCCAAACTAAAACACAAGAGACAAGGTGTAAATGAGTAGCTTGTTCACTTAATGACAGGTGTTTTCCATCCTCCGTGAGGCCCGGGGACCAGCGGGGGGAGCTTGTGCAGAGTCAAAAGTGTGCAAGATTGTTTCTATCACCTCTGACCCACATCCTGAGGACAGGACAGGTACTGGAGCTCAGGCTGTCGAAGAAAAACCCTGTTGAAATTAATTACAATGGGGATCCCTGAGTGGCTCGGTGGTTTGGCGCCTGCCTTTGGCCCAGGGCGCGATCCTGGAGTCCCGGGATCGAGTCCCGTGTCGGGCTCCCGGTGCATGGAGCCTGCTTCTCCTCTGCCTATGTCTCTGCCTCTCTCTCTCTCTCTCTCTCTCTCTCTCATGAATAAATAAATAAAATCTTAAAAAAAAAAGAAATTAATTACAGGGATGGTGGATGAGATGAACTGATTTGATATGATTTGCATTTCAAAAAGACCAAAGGGCTGTCCTTCCAAAGGATGGGAAGTGGAAGCAGAAGTGAAGGAAGTAAGAAAAGTGGTGAGAAGGAGGCCTCAGAAATCTCGGGAGACCTGGGTGCTGGCCAAAAACACAGAACAGGTCTCTCTCCCTAAAAAGCTGGTATTTGTTCTGTCTGCTCTGGGGAATGCCCAGGCCCATCTTTCCTGACAGTCCCTGGCTCAGGGCCGAGAGTGATCTGCTGGGACAGGACCCTGGGTCACCTCCCACAGGCTGAAGTATCCTGGGACCCTGGCACATGGCCTGCCTGGCCTAAGGCTTTCTGGATTTTTGCTGTTCCTCACTTGGCAAAAGAGACCTTTATTCCTCAGGCAGGACAAATGCAGTGCTCTTCAATATATCTGAAAACTAATTACAGGGGTTCCAAAATACACAAAAATGAAACGTCTGATGTTTATACTAAAAGGGTCATTACATCATCTAGATGTTATGTCAATTAGTCAAGGGCAAATCAACTCAGACCATATGGGTCTGTGTGCCTCTCCAATTGGGTGGGCATAAGAGCTACCTGGAGGCCCCAGAGGTCTGGACTTGGCTGACCTGGAGACCAGCCCGAGAATCTGCATTTTCAACAAGTTCCCAGAAGAAGCTGGTGCTGCTGGGCTGAGAACCAAACACATGAAACCTCTGATTTTTAAGGCAATCTCCAAATCTCCAAGTCTGCAGATCCCTGAGAACCAGTTTCCCCGATCAGTTTCCCTTTTCAAAAAGCAGAAGAAAACCAAGTCCTCAGCCATCCTGCATTGCCCCAGGGATAAAATACTTAAAGGCGCACAACAGTGAAACGTTCCAAAATACTGGTTTGAGAAAAGCCACCTTGGATGAGTAAGCAGAAGCCCCAGGGCCTCCCACACACTGGGTAAGGGGAGGAAGGCCCTGAGCTCACCAAGGCTCTGCTCATCCCTGCCGCAGCAGGAGGCGCCCTCTGAGCCCGGGCCTGTGAACACGGCACAGCAACCCCAAAATCCCTCCTGCATTATCTTCTCAGTGTTTATCCCGAGCACCATCACCTCCTGGCCCAGGGTGAGCAAACCTTTCAAGATTCAAGAGTTCACACCTACAAGATTTAAAGTGGTTTTGTTCAGATTTGGTTTTGTCATCACATCATGAATATCTATTTGAACAAAAGCCATCATCTCTGCCATCTCTATCTAATGCAAACTAACTTCCGGAGCAATTAGTTTTTACTCGTGTCCATGTTCTTTTCATTAAATACATAAAGAGAGTTGGAATTTGGACTGTGTCCAGTGAAACAAGACAGTGTCTCTCTTTTCCCAGGTCATTGGTGGGAAGTGATTCCAGCTGACAGCCCCCCGCCCCCCCCCGTGTGCCCCCATGAAGGGATGCCGGCTGCTCCCATCCCTGCAGGACTCAGGCCACATCCCTGGCAAGTGGCGAGTAAGTGTTGCACAAGCCAGCCTGTTCTGCACAGCTTCTGCCCTGTCTTTGGTCTAACAACCTCTCCTTTCTTCTCACTGCTTCTAGTTGTTTTCTTCAAAATATGTCTTAATGTGTTGATCTGAAGTGAAAATGAATCCAGACTTCTTCCTGACAGGTGGCAAGTCTGAGTGGTGCTGATGAGGCTGACCTTGTTAATTCAGAAGGACGGCAAACACGGTTCCTATGCTGAATGGCACCCAAAGTTAGCAAAAAGAGATAGGAAAGGGGATGTTAGCATTTACCCTATTTTTTATTGTGGCAAAATACACAAAACATAACATTTACTGTATTAACCATTCTTAAGTGTACAGTTCAGTGGCAGCAACACATTCACAGCGTTGTGCGAACATGCGCACTGTCCACGTGCCGTTTCCTCCTGTGAAGCTGAGTCTGTCCCGTCAGAAATGGATGCCGGGCCCTGTCCCTAGCCCTGTCCCCAGCACCATCCCCAGCCCCGTCTCCTGCCATGGCTCTAGGACCATGACAATCCAACTCCTTCAAACAACTGCAATGCTATAGTTTTGTCTTTTTGTGAAGGGCTTGTTTCCCTCATCAGACACATGATTTGAAACACTGTGTCTGTTCTGCTGGTTGCTCTACTCTTTGGATCTTAGTCCTTTTGAGGGAAATGTGATGGCTGTGGTTGGGGTGCAAGGAGAAGGAAGTGGATGGTCTCTCACTTGCCCGCTGACCTACAGCACCGGCCATAATAAGAGCTTTTCTCAAAACTCTGCTCAGTGAGTACTGAGCTTTTAAGTGGTAACTGATTTGGAGTGAGGGGTAGGGTCTTCCCAGAGCATCCCCCACTGTGGAATCCTGCTGGTTTGACAGGGACAAACGTGGGACAGCCTGCAAGTGACATGCGCTCATCACTTGCCACCTTCCCTGGGGACCAAACGCCTGCGGGGGTCTCCGACCTTTCAGGCTGGTCTCCAGCCAACTCTGATGCTGGTTCAGGCATTGTCCTAGGCATCCCTCTACACAAACGCAGTCGTCTTCAAATGCCACATGCCTCCTAAAGAATTTTGAAAACTACCACTATAAAAAGGATAATATATTTTTAAGCTAGCATCTACATTTTTCATAATAAAATATAATAAAATATTTCAAAGTAAAAAAAAATATTTCAAAGTAAATAGGATATAATTTCTAGAGATTCCTGGTGGCTCAGTGGTTGAGCATCTGCCTTCGGCTCAGGTTGTGATCCCAGGGTCCGGGGATCAAGTCCCACATCGGGCTTCCCATAGGGAGCCTGCTTCTCTGCCTGTGTCTCTGCCTCTCTCTGTGTGTCTCTCATGAAAAAATTAATAAAATCTTGTTTTTTAAAGGATACAATTTCTAGCATACTGTAAACATTTCTTTTAAAAATAAATATTTTATCAGATGATCTTTTAATACAGTCAATGAAATCTAAATGCCAGAGTGATTTGATGTTGCCATCATGCATTTTAAAACAGGAAAAACAAGCTGTTTTTATAACCATCAGAAATTCTACAGGGTTCCTTTAGAGTTCTGCTTGGTCTATTATTTCTATTATATTGCCCCAAGAGGCTTTAATCCTAATATTTTATCATGATAATTTATGCTTGAGTACCCTATCACTCTTCTATGCAAGAAAAACAGATAAACTGAATTAAACTTTTTTTTTTCACATAGCCATTGTGAAGAATATTTCTACATCATTGTCAGTGGGTATGAAGTTTTAATTTTGCAAGATGGAAAGAGTCCTGGATCACACACACAACAATATGAATGTAACTAAAACCGCTGAATTGGGATCCCTGGGTGGCTCAGCGGTTTAGTGCCTGCCTTTGGCCCAGGGCACGATCCTGGAGTCCCAAGATAGAGTCCCACATCGGGCTCCCGGCATGGAGCCTGCTTCTCCCTCCTCCTGTGTCTCTGCCTCTATCTCTCTCTCTATGTCTATCATAAATAAATAAATCTTAAAAAAATAAAATAAAAAAATTAAAACTGCTGAACTGCTCAAAAACTGGCTAAGATGGTAAATCTAACGTATGTGTATTTTACCAAAACTATAAAGTAAAAAAAACAAAACAAACAAACAAAAGCCATAGATTTTCTTACAGTAAAAAAGATTCTAGCCTGAGTCATAACAATGATTTTATCATGATTAGAACAGTTACAAGATTTCATAAATAATCATTAAACATCCAAAATAAACATTTAAAACATCTTTCACTGAATGAAAAGCGTTTAATGCCAGAAGACGCAAGCACAGCATCGTCTGTTTTGCTACTTCTTGCCTCGAATGTCAGCCCTGAGAAGCTGTCTCACGTCAGCAGGTAGATAGGACTGAGCACTCTGAAGGCATGACACACGCCAGCTGCCTGACTCTCAACAGGTAATATGTCAAAAATAAATAATCATAAAGTGGTCTATCATTAAAATTATTTTTATTAATCTATTAGCTGACAATTTGATTAGGGCAACTTTCAATGCTGTTGGAAGCAAAGTACTGGAAACCAGTGGACTTGGAAGATTTCCTGCCTAATCCTTGGAACAATTCACTTTCTCAATTTCTGATAAGTACACCAAGAATTATATGACCATGAATTTTGCCTGCTAATTATTGCATTTAGAGAAAACTTGTGTAACCTAATGTAATGGGGAGATAAAAATATAAGATTAGTGGCCCATGCCAACATATTTTGTAAATAAAATGCTTTTATCACAATGAAATTGGATTCTTATGTAACACCATTACCAAAAGTCACTCAAAATGGATAAATGTGGGACTTAGAACTATAAAATTCTTAGATGAAAACTTAAGGAAAAAGCTTCAGGACACCTGGTCTGGCAATGATTTCTTGGCTACAACACCAAAGGCACAGGAAGAAGAAACAGACATTGGTCTTAGTGAAATCTACATTTTGTGCATCAGATGACACTAGCCACAGAGGGGCATCTGGGTGGCTCAGTTGGTTAAGCATCTGAATTTTGGTTTTGGCTCAGGTCATGATCTCAAGATCATTGGATTAGAAATAAAAAATCTTTTTAAAAAAAGAAGACACTTTTTACAGAGTATAAAAGCCTATAAAAAGGGATAATATTCAGAATATATAGAGAACTCCTAAGTATAACATGGTATCTATTCATACAGTGGAACATTATTCAGCCATAAGAAGGAGGGACACTGTGGCACCTGCAATGACAGAGGTGATACTGGAGGATACTATTCTAAGTGATGCAAGCCAGACATGAAAGGGTCAATGTGCTGTGATTCCACTTGTAGGATGTTCCTATAGCCATCTGATCATGGAGATGGAAAGCAGGCGGTGGTTGCAAGGAGCTGGAAAATTACTGCTTAATTGATAAGAGTTTTGGTTTCACAAGATGGAAGAATTCTGGAGACAGTGGGGACGTCAATCAGAGGTGGCTGGCTGAAGAAAGAATCAGCCAACATGAGGACGGGTAAATTGAGACTGTACAATCTAAGAAGCAGAAAGAAAAAAGAATGAAGAGAAATGAACAGAGCCTCAGAGCTCTGTGGCACGCTACCAGACATCCCCAGGAACATATTATCATAAATAATCTTTATTTATGATAAAGATTTTATGATTATCTCAACCTTTATGATTATCTCAACCTGTTGAGAGTCAGGCAGCTGGGGTGTGGCATGCCTTCAGAGTGCTCAGTCCCATCTACCAGCTGATGTGAGATGGCTTCTCGGGGCTGACATTCACAGCAAGAAGTAGCAAAGGAGCTGATGCTATACTTGCCTCCTATAGCATTAAACATTTCTTCCTCAGTGAAAGGTTTTTTTAAATGTTTACTTTGGATGGTTAACTAGAGAGAAAAAGGCAGAAAGAATATTTGAAGAAACGATGTCCATAACTTCACAAATCTGATTAATTTAATCTACATATCCAAAAGTCCAACTACAATTAAGATAAATTCAATGAGTTCCACACCTAGCTGTATCATAGTCAAACTGTCAAGACCCAAAGCCAAAGAGAGAATCTTAAAAGCAGGAAAACAATTCGTTATGTTCAAAGGGTCGTTCAATAATATGAATGACTTCCTGTCTGAAATCAAATGTCATGGGTGGAGGCTAAAATGTCATGGGTGGAGAATGTCAACTGTGAATTTTATATCCAGCAAAACTATCCTTCAAAAACAAAGAAGAAATGAGATAGTCTGAAACATACAAAAACTGGAAGAATCTGCCACCAGCAGACTTCCCTTACAAGATGTATTAAAGCTATCTTTCAGGCTGAAATAAAAGGATACTACATTAACTTGAATCCATGGTAAAAATAAAGAGCATTATTAAATGTAACTATAGAGGTATGTAGAAGTGAAAGTCAAACTGTACCTGGCTTTCTCTCTCTCTCTGTCTCTCATGAATAAATAAATAAAAATATTTTTAAAAAGTATACCTGGCTTGCTTGTAACTTGTTTATTCTGATTAAAAAACAACTCCAGAGGCAGCTTGTTTTCCTACCTCCAACATTTGTAGCTGCTGGGAGCCTCTACTTGGTCAGGCACACTGACACCACAGCAAGACTGGGTGTGGGGCTGCTGGCTTTCCCTGGATCCTGCCAGGCTCTCATGAGGGGATCCTGGTCTACTCTGCCCCAAAAAATGAAGTACTGATAGATTCTACAACAAAGATGAACCTTGAAAACACCATGCTAAGTGAAAGGTGCCAGACACAAAACACAGCAACCGTGTGAGTCTATTTACATGAAATGTACAGAACATGCAGATTCACAGAGAAAGCAGACTAGTGGTTGCCAGGGACCAGTATAAAAGGGTTTGAGAATGGCTGCCAATGGGGAGAAGGTTTATTTCTGGGATTAACATTAATATTTGGGGGTTAGAATATTAAAATGTTCTAAAATTGGATAGTGGTAATGACTCTGCAACTCTGTAAATATACTAAAAAACTACTGAATTTATACTTTAAACTTTTGAATTTCATTTCACATGAATTATAGCTTATAGAGCTGCTGCTTTTTTAAAGTTTCACCTCAAAGAATAATTCTTTTAAGTAGCCAATTGAAGGCTGATGGAAACCCCAGAGAGTGACACTGAACAGGTTCAATGCAGGCTCTGCTTTTGCTCCCAGCATACAGGAAACCCTAAGGGACCAGGTGTCCAAGCGTATCTTGTGAGCACAAATGGATTTAGAAGATAAAGACTTAAGAAGGTAGGGAAGCCCCCCTATTACTCCTGGGTCTTCAGGGCAGAAACAGGATGCCAGACTTAGTCCAAGCTGGTAAGGCAAGCTCTTCCAGTTTGAGCTGGTTAAGGACAGAGGGCAGGCTCTTAGAGCAGGGTAGGACTTGCCTTCTCCCACACCCAACTCCACCCTGGCCCCAAACTGTAAAATGCCCTCAGTCCCTCTTCTCCAATTCAGAAACTCAAACTTTATATGAATGATATTTCTAGAGTTGCACGGCTCTGGCAATACAAATCTATTTTCATCATTCAATGTCATGTGACTCCAAGGATTATCCATTACTGCTATCATGATTCTTATTTTCCAGGTTAAAAATATTAAAAATGTAAAATTATTATTTTCTTGATACATAATGAGATCTCTCTACTTTCCTGTATATTTTTTTAAAAATCTGTTACACGCAGAACACTGCAGAGCACATAAGGCTTGTTTGGGTTAGCTGTGTTCTGTCCATGACTAAATTTTAAGCTTCTCCCTGGAAGTGTCCCCCCCACCGCCCAAGCATCCATACTGATGGTCTCAGAGAGGGTGAGACATCTGCCCACAGCCACAGAACACCTCGATTCCAGGCTGGAAATAAGACCCTATTTCCTGCCTCTGATGCTATTCGAAGTCTGCAGCACTAAGCTGCTGCCACTTCAAGCAAACCTTAAAGTCATTCTTCCTACAATGGAAAACACGGTCCCTAGATTTCCTTTTAAACTTACTCAGATGCTATTTTCTTAAAAACTCTAAAATGGCACAGTTTTCTGATGACTAACAAGCAGCTCTGGCTCAATGTCATCCCTCCCTTTAGGGCTAAAGTCAAAGGGAAGAGGACAATCTAATGGAGCACTTTCTTCTCACCGAGTCCCCTTCTGCTGCTGTCTTTCCAGCCAGGGAGGGTGATCCGGGCTTGAACCCCATGTGATGTGTCTGCATGTCCCAAAGAGCAGAGGGAGGGCCAATTATTCACTTTTTCCATCACTTGAGGATTAGGGTTCACACATATTTGTATTTCTAACAATTTCATGGGGGCAGGAATACACGCACACCATTTTTAATCTCAAGCCACTTGAGAGATATGCATGAACCCCTTCATCCCCTTCACAAGGTGGGCAGCTCCAACGCAGGGGGTGAAATAACTGGCTCATGGTCTCTGCTGCTACAGTATCTGATGCAACTGCCCCCACCCCAGCTTACCTCTCCTCTCAGGGTGGTTTTCATAAAAATGGAAATCGAAGGGCAAAGGTGTCTAATTCTGAATTTCTATCCTCCTTCATCTTCCCCTTAAAAAACTCTATTTTTAAAAAGGGCTTCTTTCATCTTATGCATATAAACCAAGGTAGTCTTTGCCTATGACACAGTCAGAAAAGCTGGCCACACATGCCTGTGAACACAGCTACTATGAGGAAACCAGCAAAATCCATGCAAGATTTAAAAAAAAAAAGAAAAAGGAGGAAAAAGAAAAAAAAAAGAAAAAGAAAAGGAGGAAAATCAAGGTCTAGCATCTGGAATGATGCTTTGAGGTGCCATCTGGAACAAGAGTGCATCTGTTCTGGGGTTGGTCCAATACCTGGGTTCGTTCACAAGGGTCCCATATAGGGACATCTGTGCCTTGTGAGAACATGCTCTTGGAGGCTTCTCTAACATGCATGCTTTTTAAAAAAAAATTGGAAGCACATGCTGTTTGGTATGTTTTTCTTTATGGTTTGAATAGGGATAGAACCACATAGGTACTCAGTAAGAAGTCTCCCAGCCCCCTAGTCCCCTCCCTACAGGAACCAGTGACTGTAGCTGTATGTGCCCTTCAAAAGACGTGTGATGGCAATCAGTGTGAACTCTATCTATGTTCCCTCTTTTCTAAACTTATGATAGTGTACTATCCACACTGGTCAACTCCGTGCTTTTTTTTCGCTTATCTGCTATATTTTGAAAACATTCTTTTTCTGGATGTTTGTGGTCTAGTGGAGGAGGTATCTCTAACTCTCAGATGGCCCTGAAGTGAGAAAGGTTAAGTCACTAGGCCCTGGTTTGTAAGGTCTTCACAGGGATATGACAAGGTATTGACAGATTCACCAGGCAAGGCCACAGGAGTCAGGCACTAAGGCAGAGTCCAGTTAGAATTTGCTTAGTAACTGAGTCACTTCTAAGACACCTCCCAAACGCCAGGCAGCCACAAATTGATAATTACTGTATGAGTGACAGCAGCAAAATGCCACAGCTCACCACTGGAATACAAGCCCATGAGAGCAGGGTCTGCTTGTTCTAGACTAGTATAGTTCCTACACACAAATTGTCACTGAGTTAATGAATTAAACTTCTATTATTTTAAAATAAAACTCTAGAATTTTAATTAAATGGATATTGACTGACAGTCTCAAAACAGGAACATGGGAGGAGATATGGGCATGAAGTCCTACACTAGGTCCCATGCCACACACCAGCTCTGTCCTGTGTATTAGATTTGAAGCCATCAGCACCACCCCCCACCCTGGATGTCAGTACAAAGGTGATGTTTTCACCATCAAAACCAAGGAGGCAATGTTCCAATGACTATTTGCAAACAGGTGAGTCTACAGGTGACATGGAGGGGTCTTTAACCATATAAAACAATTTCTGTGGTAACCAGTTTGTGACTACACTTCAGACAGCTCAACATTAAGTGCCAGTTTTAAAGATACGAAGGCTCACGGAGTCTCAACCACACCCAGGGGCTGTCTAAAGGTGTTTCTTGAAGAAAGGCCTTCTTTCCAAATTAGTCCCCCAGGAAGGAAGGGCAGTCAGTTACTCTGACCACATGCCTTCTGCTTGGATAAACTTGGGCAGGAGCCCTTGGGTCAGTGTCACCAAGCTGCGCCCTCCACTAGGCACCACACAGTAGGCACCATATATGTGCTGCAGGCAGATGGATCCACCAAGAGGCTCTGAGTCCATGTCCTACCTGCATCCTAGCTCACATCCTTTCCCTGAGTAGAACTGACTCTAAAGAGAAGAATGTCTGAGAAGCCTTACTCACTTTTGCTGCTGCTTCCTTTCACCAGACAGCAGCCCCCAGAACTAGCACACCAGCAGGACACTTGTGAAGGTGTCATATTAAGCAACATGTATGTGAACTCATTCCTCTAAACTATCAAGTGGGAACTTATTCATCAAACAAATATTTTCTTGCATTTGGCTTTGCAGTTGTAAAAGAAAAATATGGTCTCCATTTTATCCACACCCTCTTTTCCCAATCCTGGTATGTAGTAGGCACAAAAATACATTTACTGAATTAGTGCAGTACATGGCCCCTGCTCTTATTATCCAATAAATATGTATGCAGTGGCTCCAAACAATAGGTACTCTCCTATACACTGGGTAGGTGAGTAAAACAGAAAAGGCCTGTCCTCATGAAGCTTATATCCTAGAGGGGAAGACAGGGGGCAAACAGTACAAACAAGGAGCCGCTGTAAACCATACAGTGTGTCAGAAGCTGGTAACTGCCACAGGACAAAGGAGAGAATATACTGAGGAGCCAATGGGCACCCCATCCTGCTGGGAGCCCAGAGTTTAGAGGGCTTTGGTGTTCAGCCTGGCCCGCCACAGGACGCGGTGCTGGGAGCCCCAGGACCAGTACGCAGGGCAGGAGGCCAGCTGCCACAGCCACTCTATTCATCATTGTATCAATGCAAGTCTTATCAGAACACTATTTTACTTAAAAAAAAAAAAATCCTTCAGGGCCAGACTCCTCAGTGATCCTGAAAGGGAGGACCCTAGACACCAACCTCATTCTGATATCGACTAAGGCCTGAGGCTGATGCATGCAGATTCCTAGGGTCTTTTCTGGTGTAAAATGTTATCTTGGATAAAAGATATCCTGAAGGGCATCCAGGGAGTTACTATGTCCCTTAATGCATAACAAACACAGACTTAAAATGATGCACTCACATCACCTAGTTATCTACCCCATTATCCAGCTTTCCGAGCTCTCCCTGCAAGGGCACCACCCCTCCCAGCCCTAGGGGCCCTGCATCCAGGTTCCCCCCCAAAAGAAGGCACTTGAAGCGCTGGGGTGAGGCCCGGCCTCCGGCTCAGGCCCCGCCCCCATCAGAGCTGCCTCACCTGGGCACCTGACCCCGAGCCCCCCTGGCCCCGCCTCCAGGCCACTCAGGTGAAACCAATCAGGGGAAATCATCAGAGACAGATTTTCAAGGAAAACCTTCACCAAAATACTTACAGTAGTAAAAAATGTTAACTCCATTCCTAGGATGGAGTATAATTACACCATCAGAAATGCCTCATTGGAAAGGGTTTAATGACTCCCAGAGGCCCTTACTACACGGGAAGTGAGAGAAAACAGGCCGAGCTGGACGCAGTGAGATCCTTGAGGCTAAGAGCCCAGGGAGCCGTGCATACCTGCCCCACCTGCAGCCAGTGGAGCCGGACTCTCTGGCTGCACATAGGCACCTCAGGTTCAAAACCTCCCCAAAGTGTGTCCACTGAACCAGCAGTATCATGGGCATCTGGGACCTGCTGGAGACGGTGACCTCAGACCCCAGGCTTAGGGAGTCAGAATTCTGTCCCAACTACGTTGCCAGTGAGTCATGTGCACATCAGTCTGAAAACATCCCAGTGAGCCCCTTGTTGGGTCCTGCTAGGGCGTGTGTTTTAGTATTTGTTCACCGAACAAAATTTTACTTCAGACACGTGTGGCACCCGGTGCCAGTACTGAGCATCTTCATGGGGCTGAAGGGTGTCTGAGAGCCCAGGCCTGACAGTAATCACACACGCAAATGTGTAATTACAAACCAAGAAATGTACACATAGAAACTGCAGCACAGGCTCGAATTCAAACTGTGTATATGAGGAAAAGAATTATCCAGGCAAAGAGAACAGGAGCAGCTCACCCACAGCACAATTTAAAGGAGCCCAGACAGCCGCAGACAGGAAAGATCTCAGGTGCACACTTCCGCGTGGTAATGAAAGCACCTCAGACTGTTTGGGGACAGGGCCAGGGAGCAAGAGTGCACATGCAGGCCACAGAGACAACCGTGGGAAGACTCCCACTTAGGGAATGATCAGGAACCACAGGCTGTTATGCTCGTGTGGCATCTGTTGGAGCGTGGGACCCCGCCAGGGGACGACTTCCTGGGCTGACATGTTGGGACAGTTTAAAATCAGGCCACAGACCTGTGAGTCAGATGGGGTGGAGCCGAGCACAGAGCCCAGCCCCTTCCTGTGCCCCATCCACCCACCCTGATCCGGAGTGATGACGGCTCAGACACTAGTAGCCACAGAACTGCTCAGACGGGCACCACATCCTTTGTGAGGCTGCTGAGGACGGAAAACCCAATAAACCTGGATCACCTTGGTGAGTGTGTGCGTGCTGTAGGTCCCATGTGTGCTCCTCTGCTCACAGACACGCACCCCAGTCCGTATGTGCAATCTGTGTCTGGGGCGCCGACTCTGGGTAATGCAGGGCTGGGGCAGCACTGAGAGTGGAGGACGTAGAGCCGTAGGGACAAGTCTGTGGCTTCTGTGTGGCAGGGATTTCCAGCATGGCAGAGGAGACAGGGTCAGTGCCACGCTTTGTGCAAAAGCTCTCCTCTTTAATAGTAAGAGCCACTGGGAAGTGTCACTGGTCCCATTGTAAAGGCCAGGCTACTGAGACCTGGAAGGACCTGATCCCTGATCACAACCGCGAGGGTAGTAAATGGAGGAACCGATGCTAGTGCCAGGGGGGAATGCAGAAAAGAGTGTAAGAGCTCCAATGGTAGAGTGAGTACACCCTGTGGATGTAACACCAGGATGCCCCATTGGGAGTAGACTCCCCAGGGAGGAAGGGGCGCCTGGACCCCTCACAGCGTGGACAAAGACGGGCTGTCACCAGGTGCAGCAGGTAGACTGCTCTAGGAGTAGAGGTCCAGGGGCAGGACACCCGGTTGCTAGGAGAGGTGGAGCTGGTGGACTGGAGTGACTGCTCAGGCCAGGTTTCTTGTCTGTCCCTGCCTTCATGGGACTTATCAGAAGCAGAAATCCACTCCAGGAGAAGCTTGGGACCCTGGCCCTCTAGAGAAGCAAGATCACATCCCAGGATGAACTCACCGTGCATGAAAAGGAGGCAGTTTCCAGGGATGGGGCTGGGCTGAGGCAGGAGGGGTCTGGACCAGTGGTGTCTCCTCAACACTGATGGGAAGGCAGAGTCATTGGACACAAGGCTATGCGATGACAAGTTCCTGACTCATCTTACTGGCTGTGTGACTTTGGATAATTCAGACTTCTCTGAGCTTATTTCCTCCTTTGTAAAAGCAAAGGGATAAAAATATATTTTTCATAGGGTTTTTGTGAGACTCACACACATGTGCCATCCTGAGTGTGTGTGGCCCCAGCCAAGGGCCGCTGTTCAGCAGAGTGCCTGGAGAACCTGCATGGTGCACAGGTGCTCACAGGGCCGCAGGCTGAGTCCTCCTCAAAGCCTGAAACTTGTGGGGCGCCCAGGGGGCTCAGCAGTTGAGCATCTGCCTTCAGCCCAGGGTGTGACCCGGGGTCCTGGGATCAAGTCCCGCATCAGGCTCCCCACAGGGAGCCTGCTTCTCCCTCTGCCTGTGTCTCTGCCTCTCTCTCTCATGAATAAATAAATTTAAAAAATCTTAAAAAAAAAAAAGCCTGAAACTTGCAAACACAGTAAAGCAAGTCCTTTCACACACATGGATGTCATAAGCACACTGAGGACCACAGAGAACAGCAGGTCCTTCCTCAGTGGAGCTACCTTCGCAGTCTCTGAGAAGCCACCGCTTCTTTCAGCCCTGCCCCTTTCATCACTGGCAGGCAGCTATGTCTCAGGTCCATTTTTCCAAATGAAACAACTTTTGTATGATTCTGTAAGAGAAAAGCTGTGCTCATGGGCACGACCCAAATGCCACAGCTCCAGGTGGAGGCTCAGAACCCAGCTGTGCACCCCCAGCCGTGCAATTCAAAGGGCATCTGCTCAGTGACATATCCAGCTGTGCCAGGGCCTAGGGCGTTACCAGTACTACTCTGTGCACAGCTGCAGCTGCAAAGAGGAGGAAGTGGGAGAGGTGGTCAGGTTCTCCCTGTACCCACCATCTCCCAGCAAATAGATGGTGCACGATGGCCAGAGCTCAGGGCACTGCCTAGGACAGGAGCTTTCACAGGATGCATAAGGGATACTGAGGAAGTAGCACAGCCTGGAGCCAGTGTCCAGGTGGTGCAGGAGGGGGTGGAGGGATAGAGGATGTGACTTCAGAGCACATTCAGGCAGGTAGGTGTTGTCTATTTTCCAGGAGGAAGAATCAGGGAATAATGTGAAATTGAGGATTTAAGACCTGTTTTTGCCACTTCTAGCTGGGACCTGGTTAGGTGACCTAACAGGCTGGTCAAGACCTCAGGGTCCCCCTCTCCACCACCCTTGCACATGGTGTCATGAGCTTCAAGGAAAACATCTGTGCTAAAGACCTGGCGGGAGTGCTGGCAGAAGGCCGAGCACAGCTGATGCTCCAGGAAAGGGAGTTGTAACCATGAGATATCACTGGAACACGGAAGGTCCCACCCACCTAGACTCTCCTCCAGGTGATGTGACCCTCGTGACAGCTGTTCCCACCAGAATCACCGAGGCTCCTGGTGCAGAGAGGGAGCCCAGAGACTGCGTGCCTGCCAGAAACACAATCAAGGGGCAGCACCCACAGCACAACACTTGGCCACTCCAAGAGGGCCAGATGCTGATCCTCAGCAGTGCTGTGACCAGTCCTCAGCCCGCTGGGCAGAGAGGAGGCACCAGTGCTCAATAGGCAGCGGTACCACAGCCCTGGGAGGTTGCTCCCAGCTTGGGTGGTGGGGAGATAGTACAGGCCACTCCAAGCTCATGGTGAGAAGAGACTCCAGGGCAGCTCATCTCCTGAGGAATGGAGGGGGGTTCCTAACACCCATGTCTGCTGCCACTGTGCAGATATGCAGAGCCCCTATACCACCTTCCAGTCAACAGGGGCACGGCCCAGTGAGGTTGGAGTCTGTGCCCCTTATGCCTGCACCTGCACAGCCACTAATGGGCCTGAGGGGACCAGAGGTTGGGTGCCCCCACCTCATCCACAGGAGGGACCATCCTAGAGGCACAGAAGTTTGTTTTGTTCCATAGTAACACCTCGTTGTTGTCCCAAACCAGTGAGGGAAGTGAGGTCAGGACTTGTGGGTAGGGAGCCAGTGGCTCAGACCCCACGCCATGGAAAACAGGATACTGACATTACTTTAGTCTCCAAAGCCCTCCAGCACGGCAGCCCTGATGGCCCTCACAATTCTCTTCCACAGCCCTTACTGGGGACCTCAGGGTCCTTCCACAAAGCACACATCCCCCAACAGAGGCTCCTTGTCTGTCCCAAGCCTGTCTCAGAAGCAGAGGCTCTGAGAGAGGTCCACTGACTGACCAGTGCCTAACCCGCCTTTTGGCAAGTATGCCGCTGTGAGAAAATGGAGAATATACTTGCTGTCTAGGTAGAACTTTTAGGTGGAGCAAAGCCCTACTGGTGGCTTCGCCATGACTGTCAACATCTGCAGGTGTGTGAGGGTACAGAGCTGTAGGGCAATAACCAACCACTCAGGGGGAAGGCTTAAAGTTCTTAAGTCCACCGGTATCCCCGGCCCACCCAGCTGGAGGCTGCTCTTGGGTCTTTGTTCTACATGTGAAGCTCAGACACTTTCTAAAAGGGACACTTCCCATCCTCATTGAAGAGCCTGAGCATGAGATGCCTGAGGACCCATCAAGAGGCCCCAGGCCCATCACTGTTCATCTGGAGTCTCAGCTTCTCCCACAATACCAGGCTCACCAGATGGGCACATGGGCCTTTGGTGTGGACCAAAGGAAAGCCAGGAAAGGCATGACAACAGCAACTGGAACCATGGAGTCATGTAGGAACCTTAAATTCTGCAAGACAAGGAATCTCTTCCTGATTTGTTTTATTAATCAATAAACACTTAATACATTATGGTTCAAGGCCTTCGGGATTCCCAAATGGCCAGACCTCCTACAGCAGCCACTCCACCTAAAAACAGTCTACTCCAGGGCTGCAGTAGAAAACAGCCACCCCAGAATGTGGGTTAGACTAACCAAGGCCACCCAGGCCTGCTCGATGTCTCCTGGCATGGGAGTATAGCAGCATCACAAAAGGCTAGTGAAAAGCATGGGTGCGAGCACCAAGAGGCACTCGTGTACACAACCACCAAAGGACATGGGTGCAGCGTGAAGCACCATCTACACAGGCGGTTGCACACAACATGGATGTACCCTACGTCATGCTCATCAACCAGCACATTTATCTTTGGTGACAGAAACCCTGATGGTGTTTACAATGGGGGTGGAATCTTCCTGGATACTGGAATGTTCCATACTTTGATCGGCATAGTGGTCACTGGGTGTGCCCCACCACATTAAGGAGGTCTGGAACAGCCTCTGCAAAGGCTGTTTCAGCCCTGAGGTGGAGCAAGACTAGGACAGGGGTGGGTTGTAAGAAGGTCAGCCTGTGGAGCATGGGCAGGAGACACAGCAAGGATTTAACTGGGCTGAGCCATGCACAAGGCCCAGGGCGGTTTTCAAACTCTGTGCAGCAAAAGCTTTTTTTCTGTCCCCAAGTGAAATGCAACACACACATCCTAAAATACAGAGCGGATGCTCCGGTGGGGGATACAGAGGGGAGCCGTCACCAAGCACCTGCTCAGAGTCCCAGCAAGGAACACAGCATTGGGAAGAGAGAGAGAAAGATGGATAGTGGGGTGTGGGAGACACACCCCTGGACCCCGAGAACTGAAATTAGAGGACAGACCACAAAAGGAATGGATGGTAGCTGATGTCACAGCCAGGACGGTGAGTATCCTGTGCTTCCTGCCCTATCCATAGGTAGCACTGGGTTGCCCAGGGGGCTCTGCAGGGGGAAGCACATAGAGCTGATGGTCCGACAAGGAAGGGGTATGAACCCTGATCCTGGAGATGCTTTGAGGAGGGGCTGCAGGCTGTGCCCCTGGAGTTCTTCTCCTGTAATCAAACACCAAACAAGTCAGCAGACACCAACAGTGCAGAATAGCAACGTGGAATTTTAAATCAATTTCCTTTTTACTTTCAAAGTTTCTCTCTTTTTTTGTGCAATTCATTTTCTCCCTGCTTTTGTCTGTTCTTTCCTCCACAGCAGGGAGCAGGAAGGCACCAGGCTGCTGACCCCTCTCTGAGGTCCCTAGGAATAATCCCAGTTGTGAGTCAAGATTTGCTGGCCAACCTCAAAACATAGTTCTTTTCTGAGGTATCCTAACAACTTCTGAACTAATAGCTATTGGGAAAATCGCGTTATTCCTTACCTGAATTCAACCCAGCCAATATTTATGGGGTCCCTCCTCTATGCAAAACACTGTTCTTCACACTTTAGGTGCTGAGTTTTTCTTTCGAGCATCCTTCTCAGAAATGCAGCTAACTTTCTGAACTGGCCTCGCCCGGATGGGGAGAAGTGGAGGCCAGAGCCCAGCTGCTTCTGGAAGCACGAGGGCAGAAGGTGCTCTGACTAATCTCAAAGCAACCATAGCCGACTTCGACATCGCTGATGTAGAACATGGGCAGGACTGGTTCTGGAGCCTGAGTACCACAACAGGTCTTGCTGGGCGGGCAGAGGAAACCTCTGAGCTCAGGGAGATGTGAAGTGGTGACACTTTGGACATTAGAATGAAATACCCTGCCCCCCACTTCTCACTTGCCAGACCAAACTTTCACTGGATGGCAGGTTCCTATGGAGGAGATACTGTCTATCTTGACTATCTTTGTTCCCAGGACAAGCCCCATGCCTGACACATAGTGGCTGCTCAGTAAATGAATAAACAAATAAATGAATGGACTGACACATGGGAGAATCAGACCTTTAAGGACAGTACTGAATACAGAGGACTTCCCTTGAGACCAAGCCACAGAACCTGCTGCAGTTAAGTAAGAAACACAGAACCTCTTGCCCCAAAGCACAAGAGCTTACCCTATAAGCTCTAGATCCAGACATCCCGGGGGTCTGTCGCATTCTACACAAGGCCAGCTAGGGACCCCTTCATCAATACCTGGACCTGGATTCAGGGCCTGTCAGAGGAAGGCCTCCTTCCCCAGTGGCCACAGACATTCATGGCAAACAACATCCACCCTGGAGCCAGACTGCTCTCTGACCTTGGCAGCTTCATGTAACTCCCTGGACCTTAGTGTTCTCTCTTGTATTATGGTGGTGATAAGAGAACCCATCTGGCAGGGTTGTGATGGAGGCTAATGAAATATTATTTGCAGTTGCAATGTATTCAGACATTCAGGCATGTATACACACATATATATATTGGGGCAGATGGTTATCATCTTAAACACTTCTAAGTACAACCAACACACAGATGGCAGTGTCCAGCCTGGACCTTCTGTATATCCCCAGTGGGAGGCTAACACTCCCATGGCTCCTCAGGTTCACAGAAGAGTATAATTTGCCAAGAGGAAGTGCTCAGCCAGTAAACATGTACACAGTCAGCTGAACGAGTCTGACACTAGCCCTGATGCTCCCTTTAACCACTGTGGTAATGGATGCTTCTACAGCCGCCATTCCAAGCTCCCTGGTTGCTTGTCTCTGACCATTGGGAGGCCCATTCATGGGAAGGGTCAGGATGATTCTAGACACGATTCACAAACATTAGAGCTTCTGATACCTTGAATGGTTACATCTTCTAATCCTTGACACCCCTTCCCTGAAACTGGGAGAACTATCTGAAATTCCATGGTTCCTAGGAAAGGGTCTGAGTCCCTGGCTAGCTGGGGTGTCCCCTTGGGAGAGGTCATAGGGCTCACTACCTACTAGAGACCCACATCAACATCACTGGTGTCCACCTGGGTCCCTAGTGAGAGTCTCCTCCAGATGCAGCTTCCCACATCAAGTCACCGAACCTGTCTGAGCACAGACATGTACACATACAAAACTGCAATCTTAAAAGGGTGTAGCTGACATACATGGGTGAGTCAAACAGTGTTAGGCAGTTCTCAGCTGGCCCATGGGTGGTAAGTGCTCAGTTGCCTATGGGGAGGGCCTGGCCCAGTCCCCAGCCCCTTAGATGGACAGACATTTACCTGCCACATAAGCCAGAGATAAGGTCTGAGGACCAGGGGAAGTGTGTGGCTGAAACCCTGTAACCTCAGCACCGACTGGAAAATCTATCGTCAAGCAGTTCCTATAACTCAACAAAAAATAATAACACTAACAGAAAAAAAAAAAAACAGGTGGGAAAGAAAGAGATACCTAAAAATAGATAAATAGCCCACAAATATAAAAATGTTCAATTCACTAATAATTCAGGATCAGATTAAAACAATGGGAGGAGGTTCCACTTATCTAACAGGAAAGAGTAAGAAAATATGCAATACTGGAAGGAGAGGAGAGAGAGCGATGGACAGGCACCAAACAGTATATAAATCTGCAGAAGAGCTTTTCTGCAAGAAAATTTAGCAATATATATTTAAAGTCTTCAAAATGTGCATCCTTTTAACATAGTAACTACACTTCCAGGAGTTTGTCCTGAGGAAATAATGAGTTCTGCACCAACTTAATAGAACCAGTAGCTCTTTATATCCTTCATGTAACATATCTCTACTTACTCTGTATATAATGTTTACGTAGAAGTTTGAGCACAAAGATGTTTTTCACAGCATTGCTTATTGTAGAAAAAAACTGGAAATGACCCAAATAGGATCCTGGTTAAATTAATTATGGTTTACACATAAGATAGAATACTAGGTTGTAATTTTAAAAATATGTTTTTTATAAAATACTAATGCCATGAGAAAACACTTGCAGTGTTAAGCTGAAGCGGGGGAAGCAAGCTACAGAATAAGATGCCTGTAAAATGTGATCCCGATTCTGTAAGAGTTGTAGGCACGCATATGTGCACAGAAAACACAAGGAAAGCAGCAGCACTGAGGGGTAGCCAGTTTGGGATGGGAGAATGGCATTTTGTGCCTGATATGGGTTCTAAACATTCAGCAACAACAATGTATTTATTTAGAATCCAGGAAAGCCCCCAACATGATTTAAACAGAGCACATGCTGGAGTGAAAGCCCTCACATCACATCTCCCCCAACACAGGGCACACAGCAGGCCCTTAAAGAAGAGACCAGAAGGGGTCAGAGGACGGAGAGAGCCTGTCCGGCCTGGAGGTGACATCTCGACGGATCTGCAGGAGAGGGCAGGCGCACAGGGCAGATTCTCAGAATCTGATGTGGCTCTCAGGCGGGGGAGGGCCACATCACCAGGGCAAACAGACCACCAGGCTAAGAGAGCGGAGTGAGGCTCCACTAGAAGGCAGGGGCTGCAAGGGGGCACATGGCTGACAGAAGATCCCGTACTCCTTCTCACAGCTAGAGTCCTCTGTGATCGCTTTGCCCCTTGCAGAGGCAGCCCTCGTACTGCTCCTCCTGCTCCCCGGGCCCTGACACCCGTGGCCACACCTGCGCACAGCCTCTCCTCTCACACAGCAGGTCTAACCACAGGTGGGAAGCGGGGGCCTCAAACCAGACCGAGGGTCTGAGGTGCATCCTGCTGGTTTGGGGAAGAGCAGAGGAGTCACAAGTACTAAAGCAGAGGTGTCGGGAAATGGAAGGGCCTATGTGATGGGGGAGAGCCACCGGGGAAAGATGGTGTCCCCAAGGCTTTGGAAGCTGATGACCTGTGGCACATGGCCAAAAGTTCTGAGAGGACGAGAGGTAAATTCAGACACAATGTCCTGAAATGTCATAGAATCCTGAATAGCAGTCACTCTGCAGCTTCCAAAGTGCTTTCTTTTCTTTTCTTTAAAGATATTATTTATTTATTCATGAGACAGACACAGAGAGAGAGAGGCAGAGACACAGGCAGAGGGAGAAGCAGGCTCCATACAGGAGCCTGACGTGGGACTCGATCCCGGGTCTCCAGGATCAGGCCCTGGGCTGAGGGTGGCGCTAAACCACTGAGCCACCCGGGCTGCCCTCCAAAGTGCTTTCACATCAACTCATTTTGTCTTGGGAGGTAAGCAGAACGGGAACAATGCCCATTTTACAGATGAAATAATGGAGGCTCTGAAGGGTCAAATGACTTTCCTGAAAACTCCCAAGAGGAGTAGGCAACAGACGTGGCTGGACTCAGCCCCCAGCCTCACTTTTGCCACAGGCAAACCCAGGCGTTCGGACACTACATTTAACATGAATACAGACATCATCATCACAAAGTTTTGCTTCCTGTATTTTGACAACAGCAGCTGCAGTAAATGCTCCCGGCAGAGATGGATTCCATGGTAGCAAATACTAATTTTTTAGGGGGTCAGTGGGAGGGTGTACACAGAGGGAAGAGCCAGGTAGACTTTGGACAAACGGCAAGGCAAGCCCCAACATCCAAAATGGTGGATGTGCTGAACTAGCCTGTTCAGCAGGGCCCACACATGTTGGTCTGGCCCTTCCAGGGATGCTCCCAAATTCAACAAAAACCCCAGCTCTGCCACTCACCTCCAGGGGAACATTTACTGCATCTGAACCTGAACCCAAGCCCCCTTTTTTGACTAGGGAGCTGGAGGGGGCAGTCTGAGGCAGCCTGCTGGGCAGCCAGGGCATCCACTGCCCCACTCCCCTTCTGGAGGGAAGGCAGGGACAGGCGCTTCCTCTCTACCTCCCAGCAGCCTGCATGATCCCAGCCGTCCAGAACTGTGGATTAAGGGAACTGCCTCCAGATGGGTCCTTCTAGATTGATCCTTCAGAGCCACCGCAAACTGCATGTAGCTACGGTGCACAAGAAATGTGGCTTGTGTGACTCAGGAAAAGTGTTCTTTGTTAGTCAATTTACACTTAGAATCAAGTAGCCAGTGGGAGAGCAGCAGGAGGTACCCTTGATGGAAGGGTTCTGTATCTCCACTGAGCTTGCTGGTAACAGCACGAATGTGCAGGTCAGGGGAGTCTCTGTATTCTTCCTACAACTGCCTGTGAATCCATGATGATCTCAGAAAGAAAAAAAAAACTTACAAAGACCCACCACATGTGCTCAGTGCCTATGGCAGTGGTCAAAGCTCTCATCAGCCACATTCCCAAGCCTGTTAAAGAAACCAGCAGTCGTCTGGAGCTCCCACTCAGGCTTGCGGCTTCTTCCCTCAGTAACTCACAGCGGGCACGTTTGATCTGGGAGGGTGGGGGCACTCCTGGGCCAAAGGGGATGAGTTCCGGGCACAGATCACGGAATTAGCGTTGGGGGAAGGCTGCGACCTTAACAGAAGTGAGGAGCTCATAAAGAAACTGTCTCCCCAAGATGAGAATGAAATCCTGCTACTCAGGGTTCATCGCAGAGAAGCCGCCCCCATCCCCGGCAGATGCCCTGTAAATCTTTTGCCCAAGGACTCCCTTGGCCCTTGGCCGGCAGGGGTGGCCTGGGCAGGAGCCGGCTGACCTCGGCTGCTCAGGCACAATCGCCCCGCGCGAGGCTGGGGGTCGGCGCCCCGCTCCCGCCCGGCCCCTCAGGCCGCTCCGCCTCCCTTTACCCGAGGCGGGAGGCACAGAGAAAGGGCGAGAGGCAGCGAAGAGCCCGAGGAGCCCCCTCCTCCGGGACCCCGAACGAACTGCAACCGGGACCCTCGCAGACAAAAGCGCCAGCCTCGCAGCCGCCTCTGCAGGGGCAGAAGCGCCAGATCCTATCAGCCAATTACCCGCACGCTCGCAGCAGCCCGCAAGTCGGGGCACGCTCGGCCGGGGCGCGGGCGGCGGGAGGGGCCGGGGCGGGCGCGCGGGGAGGGCCGGGGCCGCGGCCGGGGCCGGGGCCGGGGCCGGGGCGCGCCCGCGGGGCTGGGGTCCGCCGGCCGCCGCTCTCGCCCTGCCCGTTCCGAGGCTTCTCCGCAGCCACGGAGGAGGCGCGGCCCGGCTCTCCCCCGGCCCGGGCCCCGGGCTCCGAGAAGTCCCGTCGCCCCGGAAACGCCGCCCCTGCACCGTGCGGCCCGCCGGGTCGCCTCCCGCTCGTGGAACAAAAGAGCGGCTCCCGCGGGGATCGGAGCGCGCGGCCCTCGGCGCGGGTCCAGCTGCACCCCGGGGCCGCCGGGCTTTGTGTCGGTGCAGGGGCGGGAAGGCCGGTGGGAGCCCCGCGGTGTCTCCGGCCGCGGCCGCTCATTCATTCGCAGGGGGGCGCAGACGCGCTCGGGCTCACCTTGCTCTTGACTTCCACCGCGCTGCAGTCGTAGAAGCGCAGGATCTGAGACTTGTGGAAACTCCGATTCATGGTTCCGGCCGCGCTCAGCCTCGTCCTCGCCCCGGCGCCTCGCTCCGGGGGCCGCAGGAGGACGGTGGAGGCGGCGCCCCCCGCCCCGGCCCCGACTCCGGCCCCGACTCCGGCCCGGCCCGGCCCGGCCCGCGCTCGCTCGGCCGCCCCAGCCGCTCGGAGTGCGGCGGCCGGAGCTGGGCTGGCCGCGCGCCTCGGGATCCAGGGGCCGCGCGCGGGAGGAGCCGGGTCGGGGTGGGGGGACGCCGGCGCGCGCCGCCCCGAGGACCCGCCCCCAGGCCTGCCCCACGAGCCCCAGGGACCCACGGCCCGCCCCGCGTCCCCGGGACCCGCTGCCAACCCCCACTCCACGCCCCCCAGGACCCGCCCCCAAAGCTCCAAGCGCCCCGGTCCCGCCCGCGCCTGAAGACCCGGGCCACAGTCCCCGCCCCGCGCCCCGAGGACCCGCCCGCCCATCCATCCCCGCCCCATTCCCCGAGGACGCGCCCCGCGAGCCCAGGATCCGCCCCGCGTCGCAGGCCCCGCCCCCGCCCCGAGGCCGCCGCCTCCCCGGGAGGTGCGCGTCTCTGTCCGCGCAATACTGAGCGGTGGGGAGAAGCTTGCACCGACCGCGGGCGCAGCGTTCCCACCTGGGCACCTGCAACTTCTGTGTCATGCGCGCCCCCACCGTGATTCTGTTTAACTCCACTAGATGACCAGGGGAGGGTTCTAATTTGGGCGGATTTTTGCCATTATCTTGGGCGATAGGGGAACCAATAGTCGCTTGGCTCCAGCTGTCCTAGTACGTACGCAGAGAAGCCAACTCCTAAGGCGTACTTTACCACAGGTAGAAGTAGACGGTCGGCAGCACCTCTAGGCCTACCTGGAAAAGAAAGTCTTCTGCAAGGACGGTGGAATAAAGAATATCTTAGGAGGTGGATGGAATAAACCTAACCAAAGAGGTAAAGGATCTATACCCTAAAAACTACAGAACACTTCTGAAAGAAATTGAGAAAGACACAAAGAAATGGAAAAATATTCCATGCTCATGGATTGGAAGAATTAATATTGTGAAAATGTCAGTGGTACCCAGGGCAATTTACACATTTAAGGCAATCCCTATCAAAATACCATGGACTTAAAAAAAAAAAAATACCATGGACTTTCTTCAGAGAGTTGGAACAAATCATCTTAAGATTTGTGTGGAATCAGAAAAGACCTCGAGTAGCCAGGGGAATATTAAAAAAGAAAAGCATAGCTGGGGGGCATCACAATGCCAGATTTCAGGTTGTACCACAAAGCTGTGGTCATCAAGACAGTGTGGTACTGGCACAAAAACAGACACGTAGATCAATGCAACAGAATAGAGAATCCAGAAGTGGATCCTCAGGTCTATGGTCAACTAATACTTGACAAAGCAGGAAAGACTATCCCCTGGAAAAAAAGACAGTCTCTTCAATAAAAGGTGCTGGGAAAATTGGACATCCACGTGCAGAAGAATGAAACTAGACCATTCTCTTTCACCAGACACAAAGATAAACTCAAAATGGATGAAAGATCTAAATGTGAGACAAGAATCCATCAAAATCCTAGAGGAGAACACAGGCAACACCCTTTTTGAACTTGGCCATAGCAATTTCTTGCAACATACATCCATGAAAGCAAGAGAAACAAAAGCAAAAATGAATCATTGGGGCTTCATCAAGATAAAAAGCCTCTGCATAGCAAAAGAAACAGTCAACAAAACTAAAAGACAACCTACAGAATGGGAGAAGATATTTGCAAATGACGTATCAGATAAAGGGCTCGTATCCAAGATCTACAAAGAACCTATTAAACTAAACAGCAAAGAAATGAACAATCCAATCATGAAATGGGCAGAAGGCATGAACAGAAATCTCATAGAGGAAGACATAGACATGGCCAACAAGCACATGAGAAAATGCTCCACATCACTGGCCATCAGGGAAATACAAATCAAAACCACAACAAGATTACCACCTCACACCAGTGGGAATGGGGAAAATTAACAAGACAGGGAACAACAAATGTTGGAGAGGATGTGGAGAAAGGGGACCCTCTTGCACTGTTGGTGGGAATGTGAACTGGTGCCGCTGCTCTGGAAAACTGTGTGGAGGTTCCTCAAAGAACCTCCTTAAAAATAGATCTGCCCTATGACCCAGCAATTGCACTGCTGGGGATTTACCCCAAAGATACAGATCCAGTGAAACGCCGGGACACCTGCACCCCGATGTTTCTAGCAGCAATGTCCACAATAGCCAAACTGTGGAAGGAGCCTCGGTGTCCATCGAAAGATGAATGGATAAAGAAGATGTGGTTTATGTATACAATGGAATATTACTCAGCCATTAGAAACGACAAATACCCACCATTTGCTTCGACATGGATGGAACTGAGTGAAATAAGTCAATCGGAGAAGGACAAACATTATATGGTCTCATTCATTTGGGGAATATAAAAAATAGTGAAAAGGAATAAAGGGGAAAGGAGAAAAAATGAGTGGGAAATATCAGAAAGGGAGACAGAACATGAGAGACTCCTAACTCTGGGAAACGAACAAGGGGTGGTGGAAAGGGAGGTGGGCAGGGGGTTGGGGTGACTGTGTGATGGGTACTGAGGGGGGCACTTGGCAGGATGAGCACTGGGTGTTATGCCATATGTTGGCAAATTGAACTCCAATAAAAATTTTTTTTAAAAAACCAAACTTATCTTGGAAAACTCAAAAAAAAAAAAAAAAAGGAAGTGGATGGAATAGGGAGTTAGCAACCTCACTGAGCACTTCTTTTCTAGAGGGCTCTGGAAGAGGAGCTGCTGAAATAAAATCCTCAGCCTTCAGGAATTTGTGATGAAGCTAAGAAGACAGGATAAATAGGTGTTTTATTTTCATTTTTATTTACTGATTTATTCATGAGAGACACAGAAGGAGAGACAGGCAGAGACACAAGCAGAGGGAGAAGCAGGCGCCATGCAGGGAGTCGGACCTGGGACTCACTCAATCCCGGGTCTCCAGGATCACGCCCCGGGCTGAAGGCAGCGCTAAACCGCTGAGCCACTGGGGCTCTCCCAAATAGGTCTTTAAAAATTATTATAAATTATACTATAAATAATAATAATTTATAAGTTATGTAATTGTAAAATTACAATACATTCATTGTAAAAGAGATCTGGAGAATACAAAGAATCGAAAGACAAAAGTTGCAGTCATCCAAAATTATACTAGTCACCAATCAGTTCTGTTAACTTTTTGGTATATATTATCTTGTTCTTTTTTCTGTGTATATATTCATATATTTTACAAATTGTGATCATGCTGTGAAACCAGTTTTGCAACCTACTTTTTTTCACCTGTTATTTAAGGAACATATTCATTCACTGTTCTTAAGAAATACAGTTTTTAAGACCCGCATATATGAATATATGCATCACTTTTAATCATTCCATTATTGGATATTCAAGATGTTTCCAAAGTTTAGCTTTTACAAAATACTGTGTTTCTTGAACTCACTTATTTCTGATTATGTCATTAGAATTGACTACTAAAAAATAGAATTACTATGCCATGGAATACAGTATCCTTTAACACAGATTGCCAAACTGTATCACTCAGAATTTAATTTTTACTTCATTTCACTAAATACCCTCTTATATACGTGCCAGCAGCTACAACCACAGAGATACAGAGTAACAGTCCTGCCTGTAAGAGAAACACCTGTCTGGTTAGGGGTCCAGACATATAGACAGAATTCCAAATTAGGGACACCTGCGTGGCTCAGTGGTTGAGTGTCTGCCTTTGGCTCAGGGCATGGTCCTGGAGTGCCAGGATCGAGTCCTACAACAGGCTCCCCACATGGAGTCTGCTTCTCCCTCTGCCTGTGTCTCTGCCTGTGTGTCTCTCTCATGAATAAATAAAATCTTAAAAAAAAAAAAGAATTTCAAACTAAGGCAAAAATGCCAAGAAATTCCCACAGAAAGTCAGTAGAAAAAACATTCCAGACAAAAGGTTTTGGATGTGCACTGGTCTTGAAGCTACACAAGACCTGACATGATGGTTTATTATTAATACAAATTTTAATAAATTCTAGGCAGAGAGAGCAAAATATGCACGGAGGTGCTTTCTATCAAAGAGAAATCCCCTAAACTGCATGTAGGTCTGTGGTTGCTGATTGTAGAGAATGGGCCTCACTGACAGCCAACAGTGGTCATGCTGAGGGGAGAGCTCCTACCTAGATTTCTGTAGAAGCTGAAACTAGGGGCTGAAGGAAGATGGACAGCATTCCAGGTGATGGGGGCAGGTGCTGGGCACCACTGGTCAGGGCTTGGAGATGAGGAAGGAGGGCTGGAAGCTGCAAAATTCTGTCCTTGATGGAAGTGAGATAACTCCTGTCATGCCTGTGGCCCCCATGGGGTCCAAGGCCCAGCAGTGCTTGCCCTACCCAGCACCCATTATCAATACCCTTCTCAGACCCACTGAATCAACACCTGAATAAGATCTCCTGGTGGTCCACATGTACTTTTTTTGTACTTTGCTATTGCTTTGTCAGTTCTTAACTGGCATGGTAGGCAGGAGGGAATGCATGTGGAGGGGCCCCTAGTCTTCAGCTGGGCTTCGAGTTTGTGTGTGGGTTGAGTGTAGACAAAACCAAGTGACCAGGCAGAGTCTTCAGATGGAGAAGCTTCTTTATAGTCTGGCAGCATGATTGAAGAACTCCCTCAGGTCCTGGCCTGACACACAACCACAGGAGCACACAGCCTTGGGGGCTCTGTTGTTGGCTCTCTCTGGCAGGCAGGTAGGCTCTGAACAGCTTGTACCATGCCCCAGTCACACATACAGGCCAGACACACAATCCTAATTTCCATGCTGTTCATTATTGCTGAGCTAGCTGCCTCAGCATCATGTTCAGAGATTGGGATGAGGTTAAATGAGGAGACTCACAGCAAAGGCGTTGGAAATTTTGGTTGGCTTTGTCTTTGCACTGTGTGTTCTGCAAGCATTCCACAAAGGACCTGCATCAGGTGAATTTTGGCATGTTACTTATGTGAGCCTCATGTTTCTTTATTTGTGAAGTGGGTGCCTCGGTCCTCCCCTCACCTGTTTGCTGGCAGTATTCCAGGAATGAAAAAACACAGCGGATGTGGCCCCACGGTGGAATCTCAAGACACTCTACCAGAACAAGTGGTCAGAGGGGTCTCCCGCCTAGCCTGGGGTGCACTTCCCCTGAGAGTGGACATGGAGGAGCCAGAGGCCTGGTCACAGAGATACATCCTTACCATTTGTTACAGGGTGAGCATCTGGTTTTAGACAGGGGCTGAGAAAGAAAATAGAGAGGGGCCTAATCCTCCACAAATAATCCATCCAAAACTGGTGACCGAGCTGCCCTCAAAAGTCCCCCTCAAATATTGAAGGTCCAGAAAACTATGTTCCCCCAAAGCATTGGTTTGACCTCACCATTGTCAGTATCCACAGTGGAAGGAGCAGTAGAGTTAAAAATCTTGAACTGATAAATACATGAGGACTTAAGACTTCTTCATCAGAAAGAAGAGGGATTTAATAATGAAACACACAGTGTTAAATTGTTTTTAGGATCCTGATCATAGGGAAGAGAAATGTTAACCTCATGTGTGTCACTGAATCAGCTGTCAACACATCTTGTTGATTCCAAGTGGGATGGAGCAGAGTCTGTGAAGGAGCAGACTCAGCTGCTCCCCACCCCCACACCCTGCCCCCTCACCCCCGCACCTTCTCCCACCTCCTGGAGTGCCTGGCTAGGAGGGGGTCCTGCGTGCACAGTCAGCCTCAGGGTGGGCCAGAGCCCAAGTCTGTGCAGCAGGGTAAGTTCAGGTGTTCCTCAACAGAACTCCTGTCCTCTCTCCCCAGGAGCACTTGGCAATGTCTGGAGAGTGTGCTGCTGACCACCCTGCAATGCACAGGACAGCCCCCATTGCAAGGTACAATCTTGCCCAGAATGTCAGTGGTGCCGAAGGTAGAAACATGGGCATAGGGGATCCCTGGGTGGCACAGCGGTTTAGCGCCTGCCTTTGGCCCAGGGCGCGATCCTGGAGACCCAGGATCGAATCCCACGTCGGGCTCCCAGTACATGGAGCCTGCTTCTCCCTCTGCCTATGTCTCTGCCTCTCTCTCTCTCTCTCTCTCTCTCTCACTGTGTGCCTATCATAAATAAAATAAAATTAAATTAAATAAATTAAAAAAAAATAAAAGAAACATGGGCCTGTGGTAATACCAGTCTCCAGAAGATGCTCAGGATCCCAGCACCTTCTCTTCCATTCCCCCATAGGTGGTCCTCTGCTCTACCTTGGCGAAGTTTAAGGATCTTCTGTTGTTCACTGATGATGGGTCATCCAGTGCTCCATCCTTAGAAGTCAGGAATAGAGTTATCTGCCTGTCATGGGCTCAGAGTGACCACCCCAGCACCCCCACCTCACTCCTCCCTCCTCTGCTGTGGAGTCTAAAAAGCTCGATCTAGTGGCTGCTGGCTTTAGTGCTAGCAGGTTTGGTGCCAGACTCACTGGTGACATAGGCTGTGGTATTAGGTTAGAAAGAGACAATAGGCAGTGAGGCTGTGGCTGCTCTGTGCACCATCCTTGAGTACCAGAGGTCTGAAGAAGACACACTCTCACACTCCCACCCCAAGCCCAGAACCTTTCCCAGTCCACATCCCCGGAAGGCTCTCCCAGCTACAGACACCTTCCCTTAGGCTCTCAGCATGCTGCCCAGCTGTGTACCGGGAGGTCCAGGGACAATGTGTAGCATGATGTCCACTCCAGATGAAGCTTTAGGTCAGAGCAGCTCAGCCTGAGGCTGAAGGAGACCTGTCAGTAGGTTAGTGGTGGGTACCTCTTTGGGTGGAGTCCTAAGAAATGTGTATTATTTCCAGTGACTTGCATTTTGAAAAGCCTGCCATCAGCGCACATTGCTGTAATGAGTGACTAACAAGCTGGTAGCTCAGTGCAGGTCCGCAGCTTTGCATAGGAGTCCTGTCTTGCTCTTGGCCAGTCCCTTCAGCCATGGCCCCATCAGCAATGGTGACCTTCTGCAACACTGATGTCTTCTGACTTCCTTTTGTAGACTGGGTGTGATCCTGGTTGAGGAATTTGAGTTCTGTGATTCTCAGCCTCCTCCTCTGTGGAGAAAAAGGGCAGAAAATGTCGACAAATGTCCAGAACACTTCTTGGGGAACCTGCCTCTGGGCACAGACATGTGCTACAGAAAGAGCAGGTGATGCTGGTGTCTGCCTCTCACGGCGCAGGCTCAGTGACTCAAAACAACTAGCCATTTTGTTTGTTTTCTTTTGCAGACATTCGTTGAGCAGAGTCCTGATACTGCTTTTGAGTTGATAAGAGTCTGAGCTTGTGTGGAGGAAGGGGCCGTGAGAGGGTCCACACACTTTCCCTTCCCAGCTGCCTGTGTCCTGTCCCTCCCCAAGCCCTTTTGCTCTTACACTAGGTAGCACCTTCTTCCTCTTCTGTTACCTAGGCTCTCCCAATCTGTCTTCAGTGTTTCCCAGACTTGCAGCCTGAGGTTGCAGTAACTTGGCAGCACAGATTATTTAAGAGTCTTGAGGGGATTTATAATAAGGATCCAGCAGGGTCTCCTAGAACCTGGGTTGGGATGTGGCTACATTTCATGGGGGGCTGGAGCCAGAATCTTCCTCATAGGTTAAGGACATTTGGATTGTTTCCAGCTCTGATCACTCATCATGTATGAAGCTGGATACTTAATTCCCCTGCTCTGCCTCAGTGTCCTCATCTGTGGAATGAAGGTAATAGTGGTACTTGCCCACCTGTGGTTGTTATGAAGATTGGAAGTGTGGAGCAGTAAGCAGCCCCCCTTGCAGCAGGAGGCACCTCTGTCTGTGTCCTTATCACCAGAGTCTGACTCCACCAGCTCTTTCTTCAGTGGAAAGCAGGGAGCAGCTTTGGAAGAAGGGAGAGAAAGGTACTAAGCAAATGGAGACAGAGGGAGGTCCACGGGATAAAGGTTTCTGCAACCCATGGGTGGGCCTGGGAGACAGGCTGAGATGTTGTGTGTGTGATCAAGGGGACTTGGCCAGGAGCAGAGTGGCTACCAGACAGGCTGGAGGTCTGCACAGGAAGACACCCACTGTGTGCTACATCCTGGATGCAAGGACGTGAAGCAATATTCCCTCCTCTGTCGCCAGTCCCACAGAAACAGAGAGGGGCCAGTCAAAGTTGCCAAGTATGCATGGTATGCAAGAGATCGATACCGCATGCTGTCTATAGTTAATGATGCTGTGTTGCAAAGTTAAAATTTTCTAAGGGGATGGCTTTCGTGTTAAGTGTTCTTACCACATATGTAAATGATGGAGATGATGGCAGTGATGATGATGATGATGAATAAATGGGGCAGGAAGAAGCTTTTAGAAGTGATGGATATGTTTATGGTATAGATTTTGGTGATGGTTTCACAGGTATAAATCCATCTCCAAACTGATCAAATTGCATACATCAACTACCTACTGCTTTTTATGTCAGTCATACCTCCATAAAGAGGTTTAAAAACTAAAATAGAGAATAAAAAGCACTGAGCATGTTACAGGTCATAATAAATACAGAAGTAATTATAATTATTGTTAAACCTCAGTTAAGGGCTGGGAGTTGGTCCCATCCAGTTGGTCCATCCAGTTGGTCCACCCTCGGTACTGGATGGGGACATCCATGGCCAGGACATCCATGGCCAGCACAGCCATGGCCAGGACGTCCATGACCAGCACATCCATGGCCAGCACATCCGTGGCCAGGACATCCATGACCAGCACATCCATGGCCGGGGCATTCATGACCAGTACATCCATGGCAAGCACATCCATGGCCAGCACATCATGGCCAGTACATCCATGGCCAGTACATCATGGCCAGCACATCACAGCCAACATGTCCATAGCCAGTACATCCATGGCCAGCACATCAGGGCCCAGCACATCCATGGCCAGCACATCCATGGATAAGCACAGCTTTCTGCTAAGCCTGAGGGCAGCACAAACAGAGGAACCAGGTCCAGGTGTGGCTCCCTCCTGTCAGCCGGGGCTCATTCTCAGCAGGTAGAGAAGATTTTAGACACTATGACACCTTCTTTTGATTACTTGCTATCTGTCCCCCATTTTTGTCACCCAGATCCCTGAACTGTGCTAAACCTCAGCTCCCTTCTGTGGGAACATGGTTTTACAGATTTCCGTAGACATTTCAAAGTGTGCACATTCATCTTGCTTTTGTTCACAGTCCTTGGGTCCAGATACAAAGGTGGGAAAAATCAACAATAATAAATATCAGGTGTGTTCTGCTCTTTGAGCCTCAGAGAAATGGCAAACTCCTCACCTCATTTTATACACAATCTGTTTTAAGGACCCATATAAGGACTCATGTAAAAGGAAAATGTGCTGAAAGACATCTCATTACTGAACGTTTGCATTATAGAAGACACTTTGGGATAAAAGTCCCTAAGAAAATGTTTTTTAAGGAAGCATAAATGCAAAATATGTTTCATTAATGGAGTTCTTTCCTTCTCTTGAAGGTGAAATGAGCAGACAGTATAGCTCAGAATCCAGCTGCATCTCCATCACTACCACCAATTGTGCGTAGGGGGAACCCAGAGGGCTAGACGTTGGGAGCAGCTGATAGCGTTGGGTCCCCTGAATGCAAGCATAGTCGGTGTCCTTGGTGCTCTGGGTCCAACAGGTCTGGAGATGGGTGAGAAGGGAAGTAGGAAGAGACATGAGGACACAGATTGCCCTGATCTAACATGGCAGATGAAGGTCAGTGACTAGAGAGGTCCAAAGCAGACATGGCTGGGCCTGAGACAAGATGAATGACCACAGCTAGGGTAGCAGGGATAAGATGAAGGTTCAGGTTCGGGTTTGGGTTAGGGTAGGGTTAGGGTTCAGATTTGTGTTAGGGTTCAGGTTTGGGTTTGGGTTTGGGTTAGGGTTAGAGTAGGGTTAGTGTTCGGGTTCAGGTTAAGGTTAGGATAGGGTTAGGGTTCAGGTTCGGGTTAGGGTTAGGGTTTGGTTAGGGTTTGGGTTCCGCTTTGGGTTAGGGTTGGGGTTCTGGTTCGGGTTAGGGTTCGGATTCGGGTTCCAGTTAGGGTTAAGGTTAGGGTTAGGATTAGGGGTTAAGGGTTAGGCTTAGGGTTGGCATTAAGGTTCAGTTGTATGTGTTAGAGGCTTGGGGTTTGTGTTTGGTTTTCGGTTAGTGATAGATCTAGGGTTTGGGTTGGGTTAAGGTTAGGATTAAGTTTAGAGTTATTGTTATTATCTGGGTGCAGTTAGAGTTTGGGTTTTGGCATGTGCCTGGCATCTGGGGCTCCCAGTATCTTCGATGGGTTAGTTTTAAGCACTATATTTAGGTTTTGTGTTCGAGGATGGCCTGGCTCCACCAAGTCCAAGGCCTCTCCAGAGAATTAAACTTCAGGCATCTGCTGGGATGAGAATAGCTATGGCAGCCACCTCTTGAGCTGAGATAAGGAGGGGATTTGTGGCTCTAAATACTCTTTATATGGATATTCAATTTATTTTCTCTTTTTTGTCTCTGTGCACACCTGTTTCATGAATACTAACAATTGTTATTTTTAAAAGTTTATTTAAATTCCTGTTTGTTAGCACAGTATATTAGTTTCAGGTGTACAACATAGTGATTTAACACTTGGATACAATGCCTGGTTCTCATCACAGGTGCCCTCTGTCATCCCCATCCCCTGTTTCCCCATCCCCCCCTCACTTTCCTCTGGTATTTATTAATTTATTATCTATAGTTAAGAATGTGCTTCTTGGTTTGCTTTTCTCATCACCCCGCAACCGCCCCCTCCCCGCCTTTGCCAGTTTGTTTGGTTTCTTAAAATCCACATATGAATACAATTGTATGGTATTAGTCTTTCTCTGACTGGCTTATTTCAGTTAGCATAATTCCTTTCATGTTGTAAATGGCATCATTTCATCTTTTCTGATGACTGAGTGATATTCCAGTGTGTATATTTGCCACATCTTTCTCTGCCCATTCATCTGTCAATGGACATTTGGGCTCTGTCCATAGTTTGACTAGCTATTGTAGATAATGCTGCTATAAACATCAAGGTGCATGTACCCTTTCGTATTTTTGTATCCTTTAGGTAAATGCCTAATTGTGCATTTCTGAATTGTAGGGTAGCTCTATTTTTAACTTCTTGAGGAACTTCCATACTGTTTTCCACAGTGGCTGCACCTGTTTGCATTCCCACCAGCAGAATAAGAGGGTTCCCCTTTCTCCCCATCCTCACCAATGCCTGTTGTTTCTTGTGTTGTTAATTTTAGCCATTATGACCGGTGTCAGGTGATATCTCATTGTGGTTTTAATTTGCATTTCCCTGATGATGGGTGATACTGAGTGTCTTTCCATGTGTCTGTTGGCCATCTGGATATCTTGTTAGAGACGTTGTCCATTCATGTTTTCTGTCCATTTTCAATTGGATAATTCGTGTTTGGATGTTGAGATTTCTATTTTGGATACTCTTTATTGGATTTGTCATTTAGAAAGATCTTCTCTCATTTTGTATGTTGCCTTTTATTTATTTTTTTAACATTTTATTTACCTATTTATGAGACACACACACAGAGAGAGAGAGGTAGAGATACAGGCAGAGGGAGAAGCAGGTATATGTAGGGAGCCTGATGTGGGACTCGATCCCGGGTCTCCAGGATCAGGACCTGGACTGAAGGCGGCACTAAACTGCTGAGCCACCTGGGCTGCCCATATGTTGCCTTTAAGCTTTGGCTGTTTCCTTCACTGTGCAGAACCTTTTTATCTTGATGAAGTCCAAATGGGCTATTTTTGCTTTTGTTTCCCTTGCCTCAGAGGCATATTTAGAAAGAAGATCCAATGGCCAATGTCAAAGAAATCGCTGCCTATCTTTTCTTCTTTTTATGGTTTCAGGTCTCACATTTAGGTCTTTAATCCATTTTGAATTTATTTTTGGGGGGATCCCTGGGTGGCTCAGTGGTTTGGTGCCTGCCTTTGGCCCCCGGGTGCGATCCTGGAGTCTCTCTCTCTCTCTGTGTCTATCATAAATAAATAAATAAATAAATATTTTTCACATATGGTGTAAGAAAGTAGTCAAATTTCATTCTTCTGCATGTGTCTGTCTAGTTTTCCCAACACCATTTGTTGAAGAGACTGCCTTTTTGCCATTGGATATTCTTTCCTGATTGTTGAAAATTAATTGATCATAGAGTTACAGGTTTGTATCTTTGTTCTATTGATCTATGTGTCTCCTTGTGCCTGCACCATACTCTTCTGATCACTAGAGCTCTGTAAAATAACTTGAAGTCTGAAATTGTGATGCTCCAGTTTTGGTTTTCTTTTTCAACACCACTTTGGTTATTTTCAATCTTTGTAAGTCCATACAAATTTTAGTATCGTTTGTTCCAGGTATGTGAAAAATGCTATTGCTATGCTGATAGGGATCACATTAAATGTGTAGATTGCTTTGAGTAGTATAGCCTTCTTGACAATATTTGTTATTCCAATCCTTGAGCATGAAACGCCTTTCTATTTTGTTTGTGTTATCTTCAGTTTCTTTCATCAGTGTATTTTTTAAAAGATTTATTTATTTATTTATTTATTTATTTATTTATTTATTTATTTATTTATGAGAGGCACAGAGAGAGGCAGAGACACAGGGAGAGGGAGAAGCAGGCTTCCTGCAAGGAGCCCAATGTGGGACTCGATCCCAGAACCTGGGATCACCCCCTGAGCTGAAGGCAGATGCTCAACCGCTGAGCCACCCAAGCAACTCTCATCAGTGTTTTTATCGTATTTACAGTACAGGTCATTCACCTCTTTGGTTAGGCTTAATCCTACATATCTTATTGTTTTTGGTGCTATTATAAATGAGATTGAGTCCTCAATTTCTCTCCCTGCCTCATTATTGTGCATAGAAATGCAACAGATTTCTGCACATTAATTAATAATTAATTAATTAATATCCTGCAACTTTTCCAAATTCATGTTTGACTTTAGCAATTTTTTTTGGTGGAGTCTTTTGGGTTTTCTACATAGAGTATCATGTTTTCTGAAAGTATTGAAAGTTTGACTTCCTCCTTGCCAATTTGAATCCCTTTTATTTCTTTTTGTTGTCTGATTACTGAGGCCAAGACTTCCTAGGACTATGTTAAATAGGAATGGTGAGAGTGGACATCTTTGTCTTGTTTCTGAGTGTAGGGGAAAGACTCTCAGTTTTTCCCCACTGAGCATAATATTAGCTGTGGATCTTTGGTATATGGTCTTTATCATGCTGAGGTGTGTTCCTTCTATCCCTATCTTGCTGAGCTTTTTTTTTCAAGAAGAATGCTGTATTTTGTCAAATGCTTTTTCTGCATCTATTGACAGATCATATGGTTCTTATACTTTCTTTTATTAATGTGGTGTATCACGTTGATTGATTTGTGAATGTTGAACCACCCTTGCAACCCAGGAATAAATCCCACTAGATTGTGGTGAATAATTCTTTTGATGTACTGCTGATTTTGATTTACTGATATTTTACTGAGAATTTTTGCATTCATTTCATTAGGGCTATTGGTCTGTAATTCTTCTTTTTAATGGGGTCTTTGTCTGTTTTTAGGATCAAGGTAATGCTGGCCTCATAGAACGAGTTTGGAAGTTTTCCTTCCATTTCTATTTTTTGGAAACATTTGAGAAGAATAGGTATTAACTCTTCTTTAAATGTCTGGCAGAATTGCCCTGGGAAGCCATCCAGCCCTGGACTTCCATTTGTTGGGAGAGTTTAAATTTTTTTTTTAGATTTTGTTTATTTATTCATGAGACACAGAGGCAGAGACAGACGGAGAGGCAGAGGCAGAGGGAGAAGCAGACTTTCTGCTGGAAGCCTGATGCAGGACTCAATTCCAGAACCCCGGGATCATGACCTGAACTGAAGGCAGATGCTCAACCAGTGAGCCACCCAGGTACCTTGCTGATTCAATTTCTTTGCTAGTTATGAATCTGTTCACATTTTCTATTTCTTCCTGTTTAAGTTTTGGTAGTTTGTACTTTTTTTTTTTTTTTGAGGTTTGTCCAGGTCTCCCAGGTTGTTGGCATATAATTTTTCATAGTATGCTCTTATAGTTGTTTTATTTCTGTGGTGTTGTATGTGATCTCTCTTCTTTCATTTCTGATTTTATTTATTTGGGTCCTTTCTCTTTTTGACAAGTCTGGCTAGGGTTTTATCAATTATTTTGAAGAACCAACTCTTAGTTTAATTATTCCATTCTACTGTTTTGTTGTTGTTTCTGTATCATTTATTTCTGCTCTAATCTTTATTATTTCCCTTCTACAGACTTTAGGCTTTATTTGATGTTCCTTTTCTAGCTCCTTTAGGTGTAGGGTTAGGTTATGTATTGGAGACTTTTATTGTTTCTTTGGGTAGGCCTGTATGGTTATGTACTTGTCTCTTAGGACTGCCTTTGCTGCATCCCAGAGGTTTGGACAAATATGTTTTCATTTGCATTTGTTCCCATATATTTTTAATATTTCTTCTTTAATTTCCTGGTTGCCCCATTTATTCTCTGGTAGCATGTTCTTTAATCTCCATGTATTCGTGGTCTTTTCACAATTTTGTCTTGCAGTTGACTTCAAGTTTCATAGTGTCGTGGTCTGAAAATGTACATGGTATGATCTCAATCTTCTTGTACCTGTTGAGGGCTGATTTGTGGCCCACGATGTGATCTGTTCTGGAGAATGTACCATGTGCACTTGAAAGGAATGTGTAATCTGCTCTTTAGGATGAAATGTTCTAAATATATCTGTTGAGTCCCTCTGGTCCAGTGTGTCAAAGCCATTGTTCCCCTGTTGATTTCTGCTTAGATGATCTGTCCATTGCCATAAGTGGGTGTTAAAATCCCTTGTCATTGTATTATCATCAGTGAGTTTCTGTATATTTGCTGTTAATTGGTTTATATATTTAGGTACTCCCATCTTGGAGGTATAAATATTTATAATTGTTTCATCTTCTTGATGGATAGTCTCCTTAATTATTAAATAATGCCCTTTTTCATCTCTTGTTACAGTCTTTGGTTTCAAATCTAGTTTGTCTAAGTATGGCTTCTCCAGCATTCTTTTGATGTCCATTAGCGTAATAGATGATTTTCCATCCTCTAACTTTCAATCTATAGGTGTCTGTATGTCTAAAGTCAGGACCTTGTTGGCAGCATATAGATGGATCTTGTTGGGTTTTTTTTAAAGATTTTATTTAAAATCTTTAGAGATTTTAAGAGAGAGAGAGAGGCAGAGACACAGGCAGAGGGAGAAGCAGGCTCCTCACAAGGAGCCCAATGTCGGACTTGATGCCAGACTCCAGGATCATGCCCCAAGCTGAAGGCAGACAATCACTGAGCCACCCAGGCATCCTGGATCTTGTTTTTTAATCCATTCTGATACCCTATAGCTTTTGATTGGAGCATTTAGTAGTCTATCTGAATTCAGAGTGATTATTGAAAGATATGAATTTAGTGCATTGGTGTTACTAGTAGAGCTGGTGTTTCTAGTGATATTCTCTGGTCCTTTTTAGTCTTTGTTGCTTTTGGTCTCTTTATTTTCCCCCACTAGAAGAGTCCCCCTTAAAATTCCTTGCCAGACTGGTTTAGTCGTCATGAACTCCTTTATCTTTTGTCTGTCTGGGAAACTCTTTATCTCTCTTTCTATCCTGAATGACAGCCTAGCTGGATAAAGAATTCTTGGCTGCATACTTTTCCCGTTCAGTATATTGAATATTTCCTTCCACATCTTTCTGGCCTGCCAAGCTTGTGTGGACAGGTCTGCTGCAAACTTGGTTCATCTTCCCTTGTAGGATAAGGACTCCCAACCCCCACCAGCCACTTTCAGGATTCTTCCCTTCTCTGTATTTTGTGAATTTGACTCTGATGTGCCTTGGCGATGGTCAGCTTTTGTTGAATTTAGTGGGAGTTCTCTGCACTCTTGATTTCAGTGTCTGTGCCCTTTCTCAGATTAGAGAAATTTACATAATTTGTTCAAATAAAACTTCAGCCGCTTTTTCTCTCTCTTCATCCTCTGAGTCTCCTATGATATGAGTGTTATTATTTTAATACATGGCTGAGTTCCCTAAGTCTGCCTCCATTACCTTTCTTGTTTTTACGGTTTCCACATGGGACTGCATCTCAGTTATAGCATTTTTAATGTTGGCCTGACTAGATTTTAGTTATTTTATCCTTACAGCAAGAGATTCTCTAGTTTTCTTCTGTGCTCTTTTTATAGTCCAGCTACCATCCTTATAATCATTGTTTTAAATTCTGGTTCAGGGGACACCTGGGTGGCTCAGTGGTTGAGCATCTGCCTTTGGTTCAGGTTGTGATCCTGGAGTCCTGGGATTGAGTCCCACATCAGGGTCCCCATGGGGAGCCTGCTTCTCCCTCTGCCTATGTCTCTGCCTCTCTCTCTGTGACTTTCATGAATAAATAAAATATTAAAAAATAAATAAATTCTAGTTGTGACATCTAACTTATATCTGTATTGATTAACTTCCTAGCTGTTAGTACTACCTTATGTTCTTTTTGGGGGATGAATTTCTCCATCTCATTTTTCCCAGAAAATACAAAAGAAAGAAAGAGAAATATAAGAAAAAAACAATAACAACATCACTCCCTGCACCTCCAAAACTAGATCCTGTGTGTGTGTTTTGGCCTGGTTGTTAAAAGAATTTAAATACCAAAATAAGAAAGAAAAAAAGTAAAGTACAATGAAAGTAAACAAAAAATATGTATATACATAAAAATTCAGCAATTAATAAAAAAGAATTGAAGAAAAATAAAAAAAATAATAAAGAACAAAGTACAAAGGAGGCTAGATCCTACTTTCCCCATAGAGCTGAAGCTTTGCAGCCCTCTGTGATCAGTACACTTGGTGAGAGCGAGTGTACTTGTCTGTGCAGGGCTTCTGGGGGAGGGGCCCGTTGCCCTGATTGTCAGGTGCACCCTTGCCTTAGTGGAGATGCACCTGTAAGGCTCAGACACGGGGCTCGGTGTAAGTGCCCCTGGTCTTCACCAGGTGGCGCTGTGCTGCTCCCTGAAAACAGTGCTGATGGGCTGGATGAGAGTGGGGGCGCTGCGTTGTCTGGCCCTAGAGCTGAACATCCAGCCCCCCAGTCTGCAGTGAGCCTTCACAGAAGAGCTATCAAGCCCTCTTGTCTCCACAGTTTCTGTCAGAACCCTGCATTCACCCTGCCTGTGTCTGAGTTTTATTTGTTTGGTTTTTTTTTTTTTTTTTATCTCAGACAAGTGACTCAGTTCCAAAACCCCAAGTTTTAGGGACTCCCTGTTGTGCCCAGGATTGCGAATCCGAGAAACCACCAAGGAGCCGACACTGATGCAAGTGCACGAGGGTTTATTTACAAGCTCGAGCTTGGGTCCAAGTATACCCGACACAGCGGAGCAGGGACTTGGAGCCCGAGACTAAGAGGCTTAGCAGCTTTATAGGGGCCAGTGGCCAATGGGATACGCAGAAAGTTGCACAGTCATGTCGGTCCACACACAGGTGGCCAATTGAATTATACCTTACCCTATAGTATCCATTTGAGCGGGCCTATTACTTTGGTCAGAATTGGCGAGCAGTTTTGGCGGGCACAAGGCGGGGTTACATTGTTATGAGCCAATTTCCAATTAGGGTGTGCCCAGCGGCTTGACTAGGGTGGGGCAGTGCCTTAAGCAATAAGCAGGTCATGTGGGGGTCATAGGGGAGGTGGTGGATGTAGCACAAAATGGAATCAATCCTGCTCTGCTTGTCCAGGGTTGGGGGATTTTTGTTAAATTTCCTGGGTCCCACACTCCCCTGGTAGAGACCTGTGCTCTTCCTGCCCGGAAGGGTCTCCTTCCACTTCTGGCCTTTGCTGGCCCGTCCCAGGAAAGCGGTCCCATGACTGCACAGGGCTTTGCCGTTTATGGCCATATAGGGCAGACAGCTGGCCCCTAGACTCGCTGCTTTCAGCGGGTTTCCCGCTCCTGTGCTGGGAACAGTTGGCGACACCATCCTGGTGACCCCAGGGATCCTGAGGCCACCCTGTCACTCCAGGGGCTGCCCCATACATTGCCACCTAAGCACCGTTAAGGCTGGTGTGTCCCGCACTCTAGCAGACTTCTGAAAGTTCTGATTTTGTGCTCTGCTGCTTATGATACTGTGCATAGACTTGTAAGCTGGGTCCTGCCCCTATAGGATCCATGTCTGTGTCTCCCCCAGATCAACTGATTGAGTGATTTTTTTTAAGATTTTATTTTTCTGTAATCTCTACACCCTACACGGGGCTTGAATTCACTACTCCAAGATCAAGAGTTGCATGTTCTTACCAACCACATTGAATTGGCCAGGCTCTCTTTGATTGATTGATATGTATTAATTGAACCAGACATGGAGCATGTGTCAGGGCAGAAACTGAGCCCACACTTTGAGGTTTGGCGGAGTTATTTGGACTTTGATCAATCTTAAATAAATAATAGCTTCCCTGGGAGCCCAGGGAGCAGGGCCTACACACGTGAAAAGTTGACAATTTCCTTTACCACTATTCATTTTACTGATGATTTATTTAAAGTGCTATTCAATGGCAAACATCGTTTTAAGATTTGGAGGTAGTTAAAGCTCCTCCATCATGAACTCAAGTGTTCCAGTGGTATGAGGAGATAGGCAAGCAAGCAAAGAGATATAAATCGTGGCACTAGGGTGCCTGTCTGGCTAGGTCGGTGGATCTCAGGATTGTGAATTTGAACTCCATATTAGGTATAGATGTGACATAAAAATAAAATATTTAAAAAATAATAAATGAATGAACAAATAAAGCATGCCATCAAAGGTAAGTGCTTGCTTTAGGAAAAAACTCAAAGCAGACTAAGTCTAACCCAATGGGGAACCACTGAGTGCCTTTACCCTGAGAACAGGAACATGACAGGGATGTCCACTCTCACCACCGCTATTCAACACAGTCCTAGAAATCCTAGCCTCAGCAATCAGACAACAAAAGAAATACAGGGCATTCAAACTGGTGAAGAAGAAGTCAAACTCTCCCTGTTCCCAGATGACATGATACTGTACCTAGAAACCTGAGAAGCCTCCACCCCAAGATTGTTAGAACTCATACAGCAATTCGGCAACGTGGCAGGATACAAAATCAGTGCCCAGAAATCAGTGGCATTTCTATACACCAACAAGGAGACTGAAGAAAGAGAAATTAAGGAATCAATCCCATTTACAATCGCAGCCAAAAGCATAAGATACCTAGGAATAAACCTAACCAAAGAGGTAAAGGACCTATACCCTAAAAACCACAGAATACTTCTGAAAGAAATGGAGGAAGACACAAAGAGATGGAAAAATATTCCATGCTCATGGATTGGAAGAATGAATATTGTGAAAATGGCAATGCTACCCAGGGCAATTTACACATTCCATGCAATCGTTTTCAAAATACCATGGACTTTCTTCAGAGAGTTGGAACAAATCATCTTAAGATTTGTGTGGAGTCGAAAAGACCCCGAATTGCCAGGGGAATATTAAAAAAGAAACCAGAGCCAGGGACATCATAGTGCCAGATTTCAGGTTGTACCACAAAGCTGGGAGACAGAATCCTTCCTTGTCTGCAGCTTGCCACTTGCCTCTACAACGTCTTCTGACATGCATGTAACATAAGGGATGTAGAAGCACAGGCAGTGTGGAGCTGTTAGGGACAGCAAGTTTGCTCAACCCTCAGAAATATTTATGCTTTGAGTCCAGCTTTCAACTAGTCCTCTCTCCCATGGAAGTTAGAAGGTAGCTCCATTCTAAGTGCAGGAGTTCCATGGAAATCTCTGTATTGATCTCAGACACGCAATCCTCCTAGGCCTGCAGTTTGCCACTTGTCTCTCACACGGCTTCTGTCAAGTATCTAACATAAGGGACTTAGAAACTAAGTGCACAGGCAGTGTAGAGCCGTTAGGGACAGCAAGGGTGCTCAACTCTCCGAAATAATACGTCTTGCACCCAGGTTTCCACTAGCCTCCCTCCTATGGGAGTTAGAATTGAAGTCCATTCTAGGTGTGGATGTGCTATGGAAAACGCCATATTGAGCTCACACACACAGGCCTTTTGGGCCTACGTGTCTTGTTACCTCTTGTCTCTCAAAGATCCTCTGACATGCATCTAACATAACGGAGTTACAAACTAAGTTCACAGTGTGGAGGCCTGAGCGACAGCACCTTTACCTAATTCTCAGAAATAATTCCACCTTGATGCCAACTTTCAACTAGCCTCTCTCCTACCGGAGTTAGAACGTAGCTCGATTCTAGGTGAGGAGGTTCCATGGAGAGTGATATAGTGAACTCAAAGAAGGAATACTTCCTGTTCTGCAGCTTGTCACTTGACTCTCACACAGCTTCTTTCAGATATGTGACATTAGGGAGTTAGAAGTTACAGCACTTCAGTTTGGAGCCGGGAAGGACAGTACCTGTGCTCAACACTCAGAAATATGTATGCCTTGAACCCAGCGTTCAACTAGCATTACTCCTATGGGAGTTAGAACGTAGCTCCATTCTAGGTGAGTAGCTTCCATGGAAAGTGCAGTACTGAAATCGGACACACAAACCTTCTGGGCCTGCACATTGACAATGCCTCTCAAACAGCTTGTGACAAGCATCTAACATAAGGGTGTTAGAAGCTAAACACACAGGCTGTGTGGAGCTGCCACGGTCAGGACCTTTGGTCAACTCTCAGAAATAAGTAGGCCATGGGCAGCCCGGGTGGCTCAGTGGTTTAACACTGCCTTTGGTCCGGGGAGTGATCCTGGAGACCCAGGATCGAGTCCCATATCAGGCTCCCTGCATGGAGCCTGCTTCTCTCTCTGCCTGTGTCTCTGCAACTCTCTCTCTGTCTTTCATGAATGAATGAATGAATGAATGAATGAATAAATAAATAAATAAATAAATAAATAATTAAAAAAAAAAAGAAATAAGTAGGCCTTGAACACAGCATTCAACTAGCATTGCTCCTGTAGGAGTTAGAACAGAGCTCCATTCTCGATTAGAAGTTTCAATAGAAAGTGCTGTATTAAAGTTGCAGACAGAAGTCTTCCTGGTCTGCAGCTTGCCACTTACCTCTCACACAGTTTCTATCAGACATCAAATGTAAGGGTGTTAAAAATTAAGTACAATGAGAGTGTGGAGCCACGTGGGACAGGGCATTTGCTCAAATCTCCGATGTAAGTATGCCTTGAAGCCTGCTTTCCACTAGCCACGTTTCTATGGGTGTTAGAATCTAGCTCCATTCTAGTGGAGTATTCCATGGAAAGCGCTGTATTGAACATAATTCAAGGTTTGCTACTGGCCACTTGCCTCTCACACAGCTTCTCACAAACATCTAAATATAAGGGAGTTAGAAGCTACTTTCACAGGCAGTGTGGCTCCGTGAGGGACTGTAAGTAAGCTCACCTCTCAGAAATAATTATGTCTTGAACCCAGCTTTCAACTAGCCTTGCTCCTATTGGAGTTAGAAACTAGTTCCTTTGTAATGTCACAGTTCCATGGAAAGCGCTCTATTGAATTCAGACACGCAAGCCTTCTGGATCTACAGACTGCCACTTGCCTCTCACACAGCTTCTAAAAGACATCTAACATAAGGGAGATAGAAGCTAAGTTCACAGGCAGTGTGGAGGCATGCCAAAAAGCACCTTTGCTCAACTCTCAGAAATAAGTATGCCTTGATGAGAGCTTTCAATTAGCGTCTCTCCTATGGGAGCTAGGATCTAGCTCCATTCAAGGAGAACGAGGTACCATGGAAAGCGATGTCTTGAGCTTGGAGACAGAATTCTTCTTGGTTGGCAGATTGCCACTTGCCACTCATGTGGCTTCTCTCAGGCACCTAACATAAGGGAGTTAGAAACTAATAGCCAGGCTGTTTGGAGCAGTGAAGGACACCCCCTGTGCTCAACTCTTACAAACAGGTATGCCTTGAACAGAGCTTTCAAGTAGCCTCATGCCTAGGGGAGTTAGAACCTAACTGCACTCTACAAGTTAGGCCTTTCCATGGAAAGTGATGTATTGAACTAGAAGACAAAATCTTTCCTGGTTTGCAGCTTGCCACTTGCCACTCACCCGGCTTCTCTCAGGCATCTAACATAAACGAGTTAGAAACTAAGTCCATAGGCAGTGTGGAGCTGCAAAGGACAGGCCATTTGCTCAACTCTCATAAATAAGTATGTCTTGCAGCCAGCTTTCAACCAGCCTTGATCCTGTGGGAGTTAGAAGCTAGCTCCATTCTAGATGAGTAAGATCCATGGAAAACTCTGTTTTGAACTCAGAGACACAAGCCTTCCTGGTCTGCAGCTTGCTACTTGCCTCTAACACAATTCTGACATGTAATTAACCTAAGGGACTTAGAAGCACAGGTAGTGTCGAGCCGTTGGGGACAGCAAGTGTGCTCAACTCTCAGAAATAATAATGCCTTGAACTCAGCTTTCAACCAGCCCTGTCTCCTATGGGAGTTAAAATGTAGCTCCATTCTAAATGCAGTGGTTCCATGAAAAGGGCTATATTGAGCATGGATACACAAGCCTTCTGGATCTCCAGTTCACCACTTTTCTCTCAGGCAGCTTCTGACAAGCATCTAACATAAGGGTGTTAGAAGCTAAGACCACAGTCAGCGTGGAGGCATGAGGGACAGTCACTTTGCTCAACTCTCAGAGGTAAGTATGCCTTGAAGCCAGTTTTCAACTAGCCTTGTTTCTATGGGATTTAGAATCTAAGTCCATGGGATCCCTGGGTGGCTCAGTGGTTTGGCGCTTGCCTTTGGCCCAGGGCGCGATCCTGGAGACCCGGGATCGAATCCCACATCGGGCTCCCGGTGCATGGAGCCTGCTTCTCCCTCTGCCTGTGTCTCTGCCTCTCTCTCTCTCTCTCTCTCTCTCTCTCTGACTATAATAAAAAAAAAGAATCTAAGTCCATTCTAGGTGTGGAGGTGCCATGGAAAGCGCTGTATTGAATTCACACACACAGCCCTTTTGGGCGCACAACTTGCCACTTGTGTCTCCCACAGCTTCTGACAAGCATCTAACATAACGGAGTTAGAAGCTAAGTTCCCAATCAGTGTGGAGGCCTGAGGGACAGCACCTTTGCATAATTCTCAGAAATAAGTCTATCCGGATGCAAGCTTTCAATCTCTCCTATGGGAGTTAGAACGTAGCTCCATTCTAGTTGAGAGGGTTCCATGGAGAGCGACGTATTGAATTCGAAGTCAGAATACTTCCTGTTCTGCAGCTTGTCATTTGCCTCTCACACAGCTTCTTTCAGACATTTAATATTTGGGAGTTAGAAGCTATGAGCACTGCAGTTTGGAGATATTAGGGACAGTGCCTGTACTCAACACTTAGAAATATGTTATCCCTTGCAGTTGCACACTGCCTGTTGATTTAGTTTCTAACTACCTCATTTTAGATGCCTTTCAGAAACTGTGTGAGAGGAAAGTGGCAAGCTGCAGAACATAAGGCTTGTGTCTCTGTACTGTACAGGGCATTTCATGGACGCCCTCAACTAGAATGGTACTAGTTTCTAACTTTCATTGGAGTCAAGCTAGTAGAAAGCTAGCTTGAAAGCATTACTTACTTCTGAGAGTTGAGCACAGGCACTTTCCCTCATGGCTCCACACTGCCAGTGGATTTAGCTTCTAACACCCTTATATTAGATGCCTCTCAGAAGTTGTGTGAGAGGTAAGTGGCAAAATGCAGGACCAGAAGTCTTGTGTCTCAGTTCAATACTGAGCTTTCCATGGAACCACCTCACTTAGAATGATACTAGGTTCTAAGTCCCATAGTAGAGACGCTAGTTGAAAGCTGACTTCAAAGCAGAATTACTTCTGAGAATTGAGCAATGGTGCCATCCCTTGGGCACCAACGGCCTGTGGACTTAGCTTCTAGCTCCCTTATGTTAGATGTTTTTCAGAAGCTGTGTGAAAGGAAAGTGGCAAACTGCAGAACAGGAAGTCTTGTGTCTCTGAGTTCAATACATCACCTTCCATGGAACTTCCTCAACTAGAGTGGAGCTAGGTTCTAACTCCCATTGGAGAGAGGCCAGTTGCAAGCTGGCTTCATAGCATACTTCTGAGAGATGAGCACAGGTGTTTTTCCTCACGGCTCCACACTGCTTCTGGACGTAGCTTCTAACTCCTTTAAGTTAGATGCCTGACAGAAGCTGATTGAGAAGCAAGTTGCAAGATGCAGAGGGGAAGGCCTGTGTCTCCAGGTTTAATACAGTGCTTTCCATGGAAACTCCTCATCAAGAGTTGTGCTAGTATCTAATACTCATAGGAGATATGTTAGTTGAAAGCTGGCTTTAAGCATACTTACTTCTGAGAGTTGAGCACAGGTGCTTTCCCTCGCAGATCCACACTGCCTGTGGATTTAGTTTCTAACTACTTCATTTTAGATGCTGGTCAGAAGCTGCATAAGAAGCAAGTGGCAAGCTGCAGCCCTGGAAGGCTTGTGTCTCTGAGTACTGTACAGTGCTTTTCATGTAACCTTCTCACCCAAAATGGTGCTAGTTTCTAACTTCCATCAGAGCAAGCTAGTGGAATGCTGATTTCAAGACATACTTATTTCTGAGAGTTGAGGAAAGGGTCTGCACCTTGCGATTCCACACTGCCTGTAGAGTTAGCTTCTAACTCCGTTATATTAGATGCTGGACAGAATTTGTGTGAGGCAAGTGGAAAGATACAGAAAAGGAAGGCATGTTTCTCCTAGTTCAATACAGTGCTTTCCATGGAAACTCCACCCAGAGATTAGCTACTTTGTAATTCTTATAGGAGGGAGGCTAGTTGAAAGCTGGCTTCAAAGCACTCTTGCTTCTAAGAGTTGAGCACAGGCGCTGTCTGTCATGGCTCCACACTGCCTATGGACTTAGCTTCTAAATTTCTTCTGTTAGATGCTTATCACAAGCTGTGTGAGAGGCAAGTGGCAAGGTGCAGAATGGAAGGCTTGTGTCTCTGAGTTCAATATTGCGGTTTCCATGGAAACTCCTCCCCTAGAATGGAGCTTGATTCTAACTCCCGTAGGAGAGAGGTTACTTGAAAGCCGGCTTCAAAGCGTACTTCCTTCTGAGAATTGAGCAAACTTGTCTCTCGCAGATCCACACGGCCTGTAGACATAGCTTCTAACTCCTTTAAGTTAGATGCCTCACAGAAGTTGAGTAAGAAGCAAGTAGCAACCTGCAGAACAGGAAGGATTGTGTCTCCGAGTACAGTACAGAGCTTTGCATGGAACCTCTTTACCTAGAATCGTGCTAGGTACTAACTCCAATAAGAAGGAAGCTAATTAAAAGCTGGATTCAAGATGTACTTATTTCTGAGTGTTGAGCAAAGTGCCTATCCCTCGCGGTTCCACACTGCATGTGTACACACCTTCAAACTCTCTTATGTTACATGCCTGTCAGAAGCCGTCTGAGAGGTATGTGGCAAGTTGTAGAACACAGTCTTGTTTCTCCTACTTCAATACAGTGCTATCCATGGAAAAACCTCACCTAGTGTAGAGCATTTTGTAATTCTTATAGGAGAGAGGCTACTTGAAAGCTGGCTTCAAGGCATACTTACGTCTGAGAGTTAAGTACAGGTTTGGTCCCTGCAGTTTGCACTACCTGTGGATTTCCTTTCTATCATCCTCATTTTTAGATGCTTGTCAGATGCTGCATGAGAGGCAAGTGGCAAGATGCAGGCCTGGAAGACTTGTGTCTCCGAGTTCAATACACCTTTTGCAATGGAAATTCCTACCATAGAATGGTGTTAGTCTGTAATCCCATAGAAGCAAGTATAAAAGTAAGCTGGCTTTAAACATAGTTACTTCTAAGAGTTGAGCACAGGGGCAGTCCCTCCCAGTTCCACACTGCCTGGGGATTTAGTTTCTAACATCCTCATTTTGAATGCTTGTCAGAAGATGCATTAGAGGCATGTGGCAAGCTGCAGGCCTGGATGGTTTGTGTCTCAGGGTTCAATACAGCAATTACCTTGGAACATCCTCAATTAGAATGGATCTAGGATCTAACTCCTAAAAATTGGAGGCTGGTTGAAAGCTGGCTTCAAGGCATACTTTCTTTGGACAGTTGAGCTGATGGCCTGTTTCTCCTGCATTCTGATTCCCTGTAGAATTATCTTCTAACATCCTTATGTTAGATGCCTGACAGAAGTTGTGTGAGAGGAATGTGAAAGTTGCAGGCCCAGAAGTTTTGTGTCTTCATGTTCAATACGGCAATTTCCTTGGAACATCCTCACTTAGAATGGATCTTGATAGTAATTCCCATAAATGAGAGGCTTTCAACTAGAAAGCTGGCTTCAAGGCATACTTCCTTTGAGCACTGAGCCAAGGTTCTGACCCTCGCTTTCCACACTGCCTGTGGATTTAGTTTTGAACATCCTCATTTTATTTAATTTTAATTTCTTTAATTTTTATTTTTTGTATATTTTTATTGGAGTTCTATTTCCTAACATATAGCATAACACCCAGTGCTCATCCCATTAAGTGCCCCCCTCAGTGTCCGTCACCCAATCACCCCAACCCCACACCCACCTCCCTTTCCACCACCCCTTGTTCATTTCCCAGAGTAGGTGTCTCTCATGTTTTGTCACCCTCACTGATATTTCCCACTCATTTTCTCTCCTTTCCCCTTTATTCCCTTTCACTATTTTTTATATTCCCCAAATGAATGAGACCATATAATCTTTGTCCTCCAATTGACTTATTTCACTCAGGATAATATCCTCCAGTTCCATCCATGTAGAAGCAAATGATGGGTATTTGTCGTTTCTAATGGCTGAGTAATATTCCATCGTATACATAGACCACATCTTCTTTATCCATTCATCGTTTGATGGACACCGAGGCTCCTTCCACAGTTTGGTTATTGTGTTCATTGCTGCTATAAACATTGGGGTGCAGGTGTTCCGGCATTTCACTGCATCTGTATCTCTGGGGTAAATCCCCAGCAGTGCAATTGCTGGGTCGTAGGGCAGGTCTATTTTTAACTCTTTGAGGAACCTCCACACAGTTTTCCAGAGTGGCTGCACCAGTTCACATTCCCACCAACAGTGCAGGAGGGTTCCCCTTTCTCCACATCCTCTCCAACATTTATTGTTTCCTGTTTTGTTAATTTTCACCATTCTCTCCGCATCACTGTCATCAGGGAAATACAAATCAAAACCACAATGATATATCACATCCTCATTTTAGATGCTTGTCAGAAGCTGTGTGAGAGGCAAGTGGCAAGCTACAGGTCTGGAAGGCTTGTGTCTCCGAATTCAGTACAGCTTTTGCAATTGAAATTCATACCATAGAGTGGTGTTACCATAGGAGCAAGGATAGTTGTAAGCTGGCTTCAAGGCATACTTACTTCTAAGAGTTGAGCACAGGGGCTGTCCCTGGATGTTCCACACTGCCTGTAGATTTAGTTACTAATATCCTCTTTTAGTTGATTTTCAGAAGCTGCGTGAAAGGCAAATGGCAAGGTGCAGGCCTGGAGGGCTTGTGTGTCCGATTACACTACAGTGCATTGCTGGAATCTCCTCGCCTTGAATGGTGTTAGATTCTAAGTCCAATAGAATAAAACTATTTGAAAGCTGGCTTCAAGTCCTACTTATTTCTGAGTATTCAGCAAAGTGCCTATCCCTCACAGTTACACACTGCATGTGTACTTAGCTTCAAACTCCCTTATGTTACCTGCTTGTCAGAAGTTGTGTGAGAGGCAAGTTTGCCACTGTTCAAATGGAAGGCTTGTTTTTCATACTTCAATACAGCACTTTCCATTGAAAGTTCTCACCTAGAGTGGAGATACTTTTTAATTCTTATAGGAGAGAGGCTACTTGAAAGCTGGCTTCAAGACAATCTTCCTTCTGAGAGTTAAGCTCATGGCAGGAACTTCCCACATCCTGACTGTAGACATAGATTCTAACATCCTTATGTTAGATGCTGGCAGAAATTGTGTGAGAGGCAAGTGGAAGTTGCAGGCCCAGAAGTTTTACGTCTCTGAGTTCAATACAGCAATTTCCTAGTAACATCCTCAATTAGAATGGAGTTAGGTCTAACTCCCATATATGAGCAGCTAGCTGAAATCTGGCTTCAAGGCATAATTACTTCTGGGAGTTGAGCACAGATGTTGTCCCTTGCAGTTCCTCACTGAGTTCAATTTAGCTTTTGCCATGGAAACTTCTACCGTAGAATGGAGTTAGCCTCTAAGTTAGGGTCGAGTCTAGTTGTAAGCTGACTTCAAGCCTTATTTACTTCTGAGAGTTGAGCTCATGGTCTATCCCTCCCGCATCCTGTTTGCCTGTAGACTTAGCTTCTAACATCCTTATGTTAGATGCCTGACAGAAGTTGTGTGAGAGGCAAGTGAAAGTTTCAGGCCCAGAAGTCTTGTGTCTCCATGTTCAATACAAGGATTTCTTAGGAACATCCTCATGTAGAATGGAGCTAGATTCTCACTCCCATAAATGAGAGGCTAGTCGAAACCTGGCTTCAAGGCATACTATATTCTGAAAGTAAAGCTCATGGCCTGTCTCTCTCATATCTTGACACCGTGTAGTCTTAGCTTCTAACATCCTTATGTTAGATGCCTGACAGAAGTTGTGTGAGAGGCTAGTGAATGTTTCAGGCCCATAAGTCTTTTGTCTCTGTTCAATACAGCGATTTCCTAGAAATAACCTTACTTAGAAAGGACTAGATACTAACTCCCATAAATGAGAGGCTAACTGAAAGCTGGCTTCAAAAAAAAAAAAAAGCTGGTTTCAAGGCATACTTACTTCTGAGAGTTGAGCACTGGTGCTGTCCCTCATAGTTCCCCATTGCCTATGGATTTAGTTTCTAACATCCTCATTTTAGATGCTTGTCAGAAACTGTGTGAGAGGCAAGTGGCAAGCTACAGCATGGAAGGCTTGAGTTTCTGAGTTTAACACAGTTTTTGCAATGGAAATTCCTACCTTAGAATGGTGTTAGCCTGTAACTTCCATAGGAGCAAGTATACTTGTAAAGTGGCTTCAGGGCATACTTACTTCTGAGAGTTGAGCAGTTCGATGCTGTCTGTGGATTTAGTTTCTAACATCCTCTTTCAGATGATTGTCAGAAGCGGTATTAGATGCAAGTGTCAAGCTGCAGGCCTGGAGGGCTTGTGTCTCCGACTGCAATACAGCTTTTCCAATGGAAATTCCTACTGTAGAATCATGTTAGCCTGTAAATCCCAGAGGAGCTGGTATAGTTATAAGGTGGCTTAAAGGCATACTTCTGAGAGTTGAGCACAGTTGCTGTCCTTGGCAGTTCCAAAATGCCTATCAATTTAGTTACTAACGTCTTTTATTAGATGATTGTCAGAAGCTGCCTGAGAGGCAAGTGCAAGCTGCTGGCCTGGCCTGGAAGGTTTGTGTCTTCGAGTACAGTACATTACTTTGCATGAAACTTCCACACCTAGAATGGTCCTAGGTTCTAGTTACAAAAGAAAAGAAGCTCATTGAACGCTGGCTACAAGACATACTGATTTCTGAGTGTTGAGCAAAATGCCCATCCCAAGCAGTTCAACACTGCATGTGTACTTATCTTCAAACTCCCTTATGTTACATGCCTGTCAGAAATTGTGTGAGAGGCAAGTGGCAAGTTGTAGAAATGGAAGACTTGTTTTTCCTAGTTCAATACAGCACTTTCTATTGTAAGTTCTCACCTAGAGTAGAGCTACTTTGTAATTCTTATAGGAGAGAGGCTACTTGAAAGCTGGCATCAGGCATACTTACTTCTGAGAGTTGAGCTCTTTGCAGGATCCTTCTACCTCCTGACTGAATGTAGACTCAGGTTCTAACATCCTTATGTTAAATGCTGGCAGAAGTTTTGTGAGAGGCAAGTGGAAGTTGCAGGTCCAGAAGTCTTGAGTCTCCGAGTTCAATACAGTGATTTCCTACTAACATCCTCAATTAGAATGCAGTTAGGTTCTAACTCCCCTAAATGAGCACCTATTTGAAAGCTGGCTTCAAGACATACTTACTTCTGAGAGTTGAGCTCATGGCCTGTAAAACCCGCATCTGGATTGCCTGTACAATTTGCGTCTAACAGCCTTATGTTCAATGACTGACAGAATTTGTGTGAGAGGCAAGTGAAAGTTTTAGGCCAAGAAGCCTTGTGTCTCCATGTTGACTCCAGTGACTTTCTAGAAACATCCTCATATACAGTGGGGCTAGATCCTAACTCCCATAAATGAGAAGCTAGTTGAAAGCTGGCTTCAAGTCATACTTAATTCTGAGGGTTGAGCTCATGGCCCATCCCAACCGCATCCTGATTGTCTGTACACATTGCTTGTAACAACCTTGTTAGATGACTGACAGAAGTTTTGTGAGAGGCAAGTGAAAGTTTCAAGCCAAGAAGCCTTGTGTCTCCATGTTGACTACAGGGGCTTTCTCAGAACATCCTCACTTAGAATAGAGCTGGAATTGAACTCCCATAAATGAGAGGCTAGTTGAAAGCTGGTTTCAAGTTATACTTACCTCTTAGATGAGCTCATGGCTGGTCCTTCCTGTATCCTGACTCCCTATAGATTTAGTTTCTAACATCCTTATGTTAGATGCTGAGAGAACTTGTGTGAGAGGCAAGTGAAAGTTGCAGGCCCAGCAGTCTTGTGTCTCTGAGTTCAATACAGTGGTTTCTGAGGATCATCCTCAGAATGAAGCTAGAGTCTAACTCCCATTAATGACAGGCTAGTGGAAAGCTGGCTTTGAGGCATACTTACTTTTGATAGTTAAGCTCATGGCCTGTCCCTCCCATATCCTGATTCACTGTAGACTCAGCTTCTAACATCCTTATGTTAGATGCCTGACAGAAGTTGTGTGAGAGGCAAGTGAAATTTGCAGGCCCAGCTGTCTTGTGTCTCCGAGGTCAATACAGCAATTTCCTAGAATTAGCTTCACTTCAAGACATACATATTTCTGAGTGCTGAGCAAAGGGCCTATCCCTCTCGGTTCCACACTGCATGTGTACTTAGCTTCAAACTCCCTTAGTTACATGCCAGTCAGAAGATGTGTGAGAGGCAAGTGAAAGTTGCAGACTCAGAAGTCTTGTGTCTCCAAGGTTAATACAGTGATTTCCTAGAATTAGCTTCACTTATAATGGAGCTAGATACTAACTACCATAAATGAGCGGCTAGTTGAGAGCTGGCTTCAAGTCGTACTTACTTCTTAGAGTTGAGCACAGGTGCTGTCCCTCGCATCTCCACATGGCCTCTGCATTTCATTTCTAACAGTATCATTTTATTTTTTTAAAAACATTTTATTTATTTATTCGGAGAGAGAGAGAGAGGCAAAGACCTAGGCAGAGGGAGAAGCAGGCTCCATGCAGGGAGCCCAACGTGGGACTCAGTCCTCGGTCTCCAGGATCCAGCCCTGGGCCAAAGGTGGTGCTAAACCGCTGAGCCACCCGGGGCTGCCCTAACAGTATCATTTTAGATACTTGTCAGAAGCTGCGTGAGAAGCAAGTGGCAAGCTTTAAGCTTGGAAGGCTTGAGTCTCCGAGTTCCATACAGCCCTGCAATTGAAATTCCTACTGTAGAATGCTTTTAGCCTGTAACTCCATTTGGAGCAAGTATACTTGTAAGCTGGCTTCAATGGATACTTACTTCTGAGTGTTGAGCACAGGTGCTGTCCCTCACAGTTCCACACTGCCTGGGGATTTAATTTCCAACATCCTCATTTTAGATGCTTGACAGAAGATTCGTGAGAGTCAAGTGGCAAGCTGCAGGCCTGGAACGTTGTGTCTCCGAGCTCAATACAGCTTTTCCATGGAAACTCCTAGCGCATAATGGAAATAGCCTCTAAGTCCCATAGGAGGAAGTCTAGTTGTAAGCTGGCTTCAAGACATACTTATTTTGAGTGTTGAGCAAGATGCCTATCCCTAGCGGTTCCACACTGCATGTGTACTAAGCTTCAAACTCCCTTATGTTACATGCCTGTCAGAAGCTGTGTGAGAGGCAAGTGGCAAGTTGTAGAAAAAGAAGGCTTGTTTTTCCTACTTCAATATAGCACTTTCCATTGAAATTTGTCACCTAGTGTAGTGCTGCTTTGTAATTGGTATAGGAGAGAGACTACTTGAAAGTTGGCTTGGCTTCAAGGCATAGTTACTTCTGAAAGTTGAGCTCTTTGTAGGACCCTCCCGTATCCTGTTTGCCTGTAGACTTAATTCTAATATCCTTATGTTATGATGGCAGAAGTTGTGTGAGTGCAACTGGAAGTTGTAGGCCCATAAGTCTTTTGTCTCCGAGTTCAATACAGCGGTTTCCTAATAACATCCTCAAGTAGAATGAAGTTAGGTTCTAACTCCCATAAATGAGAGGCTAGTTGAAACCTGGCTTTAAGGCATAATTACTTCTGAGAGTTGAGCTCATGAGAGTTGAGGGATGCTCCTTCCCGCATCCTTACTGCCTGTACACTTTGCTTTTAACTACCTTATGTTGGATGAATGATAGAAGCTGTGTTAGAGACAAGTACAAGATGCTGGCCTGAAGGTTTGTGTCTCCAAGTACAGTAGAGTGCCTTGCATGGAACTTCTTCACCTAGAATGGTGCCAGGTTCTAGCTACAAAAGGAACGAAGCTAGCTGAAAGCTGGCTTCAAGACCTACTTATTTCTGAGTGTTGAGCAAAAGCCTATCCCTCATAGCTCCACACTGCATGTGTACTAAGCTTCAAACTTCCTTATGTTACATGTCTGTCAGAAGGTGTGTGAGAGGCAAGTGGCAAGTTGTAGAAATGGAAAACTTGTTTTCCCAAAGTCAGTACAACGCTTTCCATTGAAAGTTCTCACCTAGAGTAGGTGAATTACTTTGTAATCTTATAGGAGAAAGGCTATTTGAAAGCTGGCTACAAGGCATACTTAATTCTGAGAATTGAGTTCTTGGCAGGACCCTTCCCCATTCTGTTTGCCTGTAAACTTAGCTTCCAACATCCTTATGTTAGATGCTGGTAGAAGTGGTGTGGGAGACAAGTGGAATTTGCAGGCCCAGAAGTCTGGTGTCTCCGAGTTCAAAAAAGCTATTTCCTAATAACATAATCAATTAGAATGGAGTTATGTTCTAACTCCCATAAATGAGAGGCTAGTTGAAAGCTGTCTTCAAGGCACACTTACTTCTGTGAGTTGAGCTCGTGGTTTGTCCCTCCTTCATCCTCATTGCCTTTATACTTTGCTTCTAACAACTTTATGTTCAATGACTGATAGAAGTTATGTGAGAGGCAGGTGAAACTTTCAGGCCAAGAGGCCTTGTTTCTCCATGTTGACTACAGGGACTTTCTAGGAACATCCTCACTTAGAATAGAGTTGGAATTGAACTCCCATAAATGAAAGGCTAGTTGAATGCTGGCTTCAAGGCATACTTAGTTCTGAGAGTTAAGCTCATGGCCATTCCTTCCCATATCCTGACTTTCTGTAGACTTAGCTTTTAACATCCTTATCTTAGGAGCCTGAGAGAAGTTGTCGAGAGGCAAGTAAAAGTTGCAGGCACAGCAGTCTTGTGTCTCCGAGGTCAAAACAGTGATTTCCTAGAAATAGTCTCACTTAGAATGGACCTAGATATTAACTCCCATAAATGAGAGGCTAGTTGAAAGCTGGCTTCAAGATGTACCCATTTCTGACTGTTGAGCAAAGTGCCTATCCCACGAGGTTGCTCACTGCATGTGTACTTAGCTCCAAACTCCCGTATGGTATATGCCTGTCAGAAGTTGTGTGAGAGGCAAGTGGCAAGTTGTAGAAAAGGAAGGCTTGTTTTTTCCTACTTCAATACAGCCCTTTCCATTGAAAGTGCTCACCTAGATTAGAGCTACATTATAATTCTTATAAGAGAGAGGCTAATTGAAGGCTCGCTTCAAGTCATACTTACTTGTGAGCATTAAGCTTATGGCCTGTCCCTCCTGTATCCTGTCTCACTGTAGACTTTGCTTCTAACATCCTTGTCAGATGCCTGGCAGAAGTTGTGTGAGAGGCAAATGAAAGTTGCAGGCCCAGAAGTGATTCATAGGTCAATAAAGCGATTTCCTAGAAATAGCTTCACTTAGAATGGAGCTGATACTAACTCCCATAAATGAGATGCTAGTTGAAAGCTGGCTTCAAGGCGTAATTACTTCTGATTGTTGAGCAATCAGAGGTGTGAGCAATCACACCTCAACTGTGAGGTGCTGTCCCTCACAGTTACACACTGCCTGGGGGTTTAGTTTCCAACATTCTCATTTTTATGCTTGTCAGAATTTTCTTGAGAGTCAAGTGGCAAGCTACAGGCCTGGAAAGCTTGGGTCTCTGAGATCAATACAGCTATTGCCTGGAAACTTCTAGCATAGAATGGAGTTATACTAATTCCCAAAGGAACGAGTCTAGTTGTAATCTGGCTTCAAGACATACTTATTTCTGACAGTTGAGCTCATGGCTTGTACCTACTGCATCCTAATTACCTGTACACTTAGATTCTATCATCTTTATGTTCGATACCTGACAGAAGTTGTGTCAGAGGCAAGTAAAAGTTTCAGGCAGTGAAGTCTTGTGTCTCTGTGTTCAATAGAGCGGTTCCCTAGGATCATCCTCACTTAGAATGGAGCTAGATTGTAACTCATAAATGAGAGGCTAGTTGAAAGCTGGCTTCAAGGCATACTTGCTTCTGATAGTTAATCTCATGGCCCATCCCTCCTGCATCCTGACTCATGGTAAACTTAGCTTCTAACATTCTTATGTTAGATGCATGATAGAAATTGTGTGAGAGGCAAGGGAAAGTTGTAGGCCCAGCAGTCTTGTGTCTGCGAGGTCAATACAGTGATTCCCTAGAAGTGCCTCACTTAAAATGGAAATAAATACTAACTCCCGTAAATGAGACTCTAGTTGAAAGCTGGCTTTAAGGCATACTTCTGAGAGTTGAGCACAGATGCTGTCCCTCGCAGTACCACACTGCCTGTGGATTTAGTTTGAAACATCCTCATTTTCGAGGCTTGTCAGAAGCTGCATGAGGCTAGTGGCAAGCTGCAGGCCTGGAAGGCTTGCTTCCCTGAGTACAGTATAATGCATTGCATGGAAACTCCTCACCTAGAGAGATGCTAGCTTCTAACTCCATTAGGAATAAAGCTAGTTGAAAGCTAGCTTCAAGACATACATACTTATTTCTGAGTGTTGAACAAAGTGCCTATCCCTTGCAGTTCCACACTGCTTTTGTACTTAGCTTCAATTCCCTTATGTTACATGCCTGTCAGTAGTTGCATGTGAGGCAAGTGGCAAGTTGTAGAAAAGGAAGGCTTGTTTTTTCTACTTCAATACAGAGTTTTCCATTGAAATTTCTCACCTAGAATAGAGATCCCTTGTAATTCTTATAGGAGAGAGGCTACTTGAATGCTGGCTTCAAGACATACTTCCTTCTGAGAGTTAAGGTCGTAGCCTGTCCTTCCCATATCCTGTCTCACTGTAGACTTCACTTCTTATGTTAGATGCCTGACAGAAGTTGTGCGAGAGACAAGTGAAGGTAGCAGGCCTAGAAATCTTGTGTCTCTTACGTCACTAAAGCAATTTCCTCTAAATAGCTTCACTTAGAATAGAGACGGATACCAACTCCCATAAATGAGACCCTAGTTGAAAGCCGGCTTCAAGACGTACTTTACTAATGAGAGTTTAGCAGAGTTACTGCCCTAGCAGTTCCACACTGCCTGGAGATTTAGTTTCTAACATCCTTTTAGATGCTTGTCAGAAGATTCATGAGAGGCAAGTGGCAAGCTGCTGGCCTGGAAGGCTTGTGTCTCCGAGTTCAATACAGTGATATCCTAATAACATCCTGAATTAGAATGGAGTTGGGTTCTATATATCAGAGGCTAGTTGAAAGCTGGCTTCAAGGCATACTTACTTGTGAGAGTTGAGCTCATGGCCTGTCCCTCCCACATCCTGATCGCCTGTATGCTTTGTTTCTAACAACCATATATTTGATGACTGACAGAAGTTGTGTGAGAGGAAGTGAAAGTTTCAGGCCAAGAAGTCTTGTGTCTCCATGTTGACTACTGTGACTTTCTAGGAACATCCTCACTTAGAAGGGAGCTAGATTCTAACTCCCCTAAGTGAGAGGCTAGTTGAAAACTGGCTTCAAGGCATACTTAGTTCTGAGATCTATGCTCAGGGCCAGTACTTCCCGTATCCAGGCTCCCTGTAGACTTAGCTTTTAACTTCTTTATGTTAGATGCCTGAGAGAAGTTGTGTGAGAGGCAAGTGAAATTTGCAGGCCAAGCAGTCTTGTGTCTCTGAAATCAATTCATCAATTTCTTAGATATAGCCACACTTGGAATGGAGTTAGATACTAACTCCCACAAATGAGAGGCTAGTTGAAAGCTGGCCTCAAGATATACTTATTTCTGAGCGTTGACAAAGGTACCTATCTATAGCAGTTCTACACTGCATGTGTACTTAGCTTCAGATTCTCTTATATTACATGCCTGTAGGAAGTAGTGTGAGGCAAGGAGCAAGTTGTAGAAATGGAAGGCTTGTTTTTCCTACTTCAATACAGCCCTTTCCATTGAAAGATCTCACCTAGAGTAGAGCTCTTTTCAATTCTTATAGGAGAGAGGCTACTTGAAAGCTGACTTCAAGGCATACTTCCTTCTGAGAGTTAAGCTCGTGGCCTGTTCCTCCTGCATCCTGACTCACTGTAGACTTAGCTTCTAACTAAGAAGAAGCTAAGAAGAAGCCTTCTCTTAGGCATCTTTATGTTAGATGCCTAAGAGAAGTTTTGTGAGAGGCAAGTGAAATTTGCAGGCCCAGAAGTCTTGTGTCTCCAAAGTCAATATGGCGATTTCCTAGAAATATCCTCCCTTAGAAGGGAGCTAGATACTCACTGCCATGAATGAGACAATAGTTGAGAGCTGGCTTCAAGACGTACTTACTTCTAAGAGTTGAGCAGAGTTGCTGTCCCTCGCACTTCCACATGGCCTCTGGATTTTGTTTCTAACACCCTCATTACAGATATTTGTCAGAAAGTGTGTGAGAGGCAAGTGGCAAGCTGCAGGCCTGGAAGACTTGTGTCTCTGAGTTCAATACAGATTTTGCAATGGAAATTCCTACTGTATAATGCTATTACCCTGTAAAACCAATAGGAGAAAGTATACTTGTAACTGCGCTTCAAGGCATACTTACTTTTTTCTTATTGGAGTTCAATATGCCAACATATAGCATAACACCCAGTGCTCATCCTATCAAGTGCCCCCCTCAGTACCCATCACCCAGTCACCCCAACCCTCCGCCCACCTCCCTTTCCACTACACCTTGTTCATTTCCCAGAGTTAGGTGTTTCTCATGTTTTGTCACCCTCACTGATATTTCCACTCATTTTCTCTCCTTTCCCCTTTATTCCCTTTCACTAATTTTTATATTCCCCAAATGAATGAGACCATATAATGTTTGTCCTTCTCCGATTGACTTATTTAACTCAGCATAATACCCTCCAGTTCCATCCACATCGAAGCAAATGGTGGGTATTTGTTGTTTCTAATGGCTGAGTAATATTCCATTGTATACATATACCACATCTTCTTTATCCATTCATCTTTCAATGGACATGGGGCTGCTTCCACAGTTTGGATGCTGTGGACATTCCTGCTATAAACATTGGGGTGCAGGTGTTCCAGCGTTTCACTGCATCTGTATCTCTGGGGTAAATCCCCAGCAGTGCAATTGCTGGGTCATAGGGCCATTCTATTTTTAACTCTTTGTGGAACTTCCACACAGTTTTCCAGAGTGGCTGCACCAGTTCACATTTCCACCAACAGTGCAAGAGGGTTCCCCTTTCTCCACATCTTCTCCATTCCTGTCTTGTTAATTTTCCCCATTCTCACTGATGTGAGGTGGTATCTCATTGTCGTTTTAATTTGTATTTCCCTGGTGGCCAGTGATGCGGAGCATTTTCTCATGTGCTTGTTGGCCATGTGTGTGTCTTCTTTGATGAAATTTCTGTTCATGTCTTTTGCCCATTTCATGATTGGATTGTTTGTTTCTTTGCTGTTGAGTTAAATAAGTTCTTTATGGCTCTTGGATACTAGCCCTTTATCTGATAGGTCATTTGCAAATATTCTCCCATTCCATAGATTGTCTTAGTTTTGTTGACTGTTTCTTTTGCTGTGCAGAAGCTTTTTATCTTGATGAAATCTCAATGATTCATTTTTGCTTTTGTTTCCCTTGCCTTCATGGATGTATCTTGCAAGAAGTTGCTGTGGTCAGAAGCAGGGCAAAATGGTGGAAGAGTAGGGTCCCCAAGTCACCTGTCCCCACCAACTTACCTAGATAACTTTCATTTCCTTTAAAAATAAATTTATTTTTTATTGGTGTTCAATTTGCCAAGTACAGAATAACACCCAGTGCTCATCCCATCAAGTGCCCCCTCAGTGCCCGCCAACCCGTCACCCCTACCCCCCGCCCTCCTCCCCTTCCACTACCCCTAGTTCATTTCCCAGAGTTAATGCAATCCCTATAAAAATACAATGGACTTTCTTCAGAGAGTTAGAGCAAATTATTTTAAGATTTGTGTGGAATCAAAAAAGACCCCAAATAGCCAGGGGAATTTAAAAAAAGAAAACCATAGCTGGGGGCATCACAATGCCATATTTCAGGTTGTACTACAAAGCTGTGGTCATCAAGACAGTGTGGTACTGGCACAAAAACAGACACATAGATCAATGGAACAGAATAGAGAACCCAGAAGTGGACCCTCAACTTTATGGTCAACTAATATTCTATAAAGGAGGAAAGACTATCCACTGGAAGAAAGACAGTCTCTTCAGTAAATGGTGCTGGGAAAATTGGACATCCACATGCAGAAGAATGGAACTAGATCACTCTCTTTCACCATACACAAAGATAAACTCAAAATGGATGAAAGATCTAAATGTGAGGCAAGATTCCATCAAAATCCTAGATAACTTTCAAATCATCCTGAAAACCTACGAAATCAGTCTGAGATTTAAAGAGAGAACAGATGGAATGCTACAGTGAGAAGAGTTTGGGCTTCTATCAAGGTAGGAAGATGGAAAAAAAATAAATAAACAAGCATCCAAGGGGAAGGAGCCCCCATGAGGAGCCGGGCTAAGGCTACACGGCAAGAAGCAGGAGGTTTACCAATTTTCCCAGACCGAAAAGTCGCCTGCAGGGAGCTCCGGCAGGATCCCAAGAGGGGCAGGTATGCCCTCAGGCTCCAAGGGGCACTAATAGAGGAACTGTGCCCCGGGGGAGAGCCCACCACACACCATGGGCAGAGCTCCCTAAAGGCCTGGAGCGGGGGATCCCTGGGTGGCGCAGCGGTTTGGCGCCTGCCTTTGGTCCAGGGCGCGATCCTGCAGACCCGGGATTGAATCCCACGTCGGGCTCCTGGTGCATGGAGCCTGCTTCTCCCTCTGCCTATGTCTCTGCCTCTCTCTCTCTCTCTCTGTGACTATCATAAATAAATAAAAAATATTAAAAAAAATAAAGGCCTGGAGCGTGCACTCGGTGGGGCCTGGAGAGCAGCTCGGGAAGCTCAGGGAGCAGCTGTGTGTGTGTGGGGGGGCGCTGCACGGCCCTCTGAGCCTCTGGTGTGGCGGCTCTGGCGGTGGCTCCACGAGGTGGAGGGTGTGCGGCCCCGGAGCCTAACATCCAGCGCTCCCCCCAGGACAGACAGAGGCTGGGAGGACACAGGACAGCAAGGTGGCTCCTACCACCTGGCAGCCCCAAGCAGTGCAGATGGGCGTCCCTATCCCCCAGAGCATCCAGGCCCCTGTGGACTGGGAGCTGCGGTAGTTACTGTGGAAGCTGACTCCAGAGTTGGAAAGCTGGCCACCATCATTGTTGTTCCTCCTGGTGTCACCTTGTACCTGGGACTCAGCAGGGGACTCGCAGGAACGAATTGAAAATCATCTAATCGAATGGAATTGAATTGCATAGAAAATAATCGAATCGAATTGAAATTAATCAAATTGAATCGAATAAAAAATAATCGAATCGAATAGAACTGAAAAAATCGAATCAAAACAAATCGAATCGAATGGAATCGAGATGAAAATAATCAAAGCGAATCGAATCGAATTGAAAATAATCGAATAGATATGAATTGAATCGAATTGAACCGAAAAATATCGAATCAAATCAGATTGAATCGAATTGAATCGAGATGAAAATAAATCGAATCGAATTGAAAATAATCGAATAGATATGAATTGAATTGAATCAAATAGAAAATAATCGAATCGAAGCAAATCAAAAATAATCGAATGAATCGAAATGCATCGAAAATAATCGAATCGAAATGAATCAAATCGAATCGAAAATCATTGAATTGAATCGAATCGAATCGAAAATAATCGAATTGAATCGAATCGAAAATAATTGAAACGAATCGAATCGAATCGAAAATAATCGAATCGAATCGAATCAAATTGAAAATAATTGAATTGAAATGAATTGAATCGCATCAAAAATAATCGAATCGAAATGAATCGAATTGAATAGAAAATCATCGAATTGAATCGAATTAAATCAAAAATATCGAATAGAATCGATTCGAAAAAAATCAAATCTAATCAAATTGAGTCAAAAATAATCGAATGGAATAGAATCGAATTGAAAATAATCAAATCGAAGGAATCGAAAATAATTGAATCGAATCAAATTGAAAATAATCTAATCGAATCCAAAATAATCAAATCGAATGTAATAGAATAGAATGGAATCGAATTGAATCGAAAATAATCGAATTGAATTGAATCGAATTAATTCGAAAATAATCGAATCGAATCGAATTGAAAATCATCTAATTGAATGGAATCGAATCGAAAAAATTGAATCGAATCACATCGAATCGAAAAAAATTGAATCGAATAGAGTTGAAAATAATCAAATCGAATCGAATCAAATCGAAAATAATTGAATTGAATTGAATCACATTGAAAATAATCGAATCGAATCGAATCAAATTGAAAATAATCTAATCGAATCCAAAATAATCAAATCGAATGTAATCGAATTGAATGTAATCATATTGAATTGAAAATAATCGAATCGAATCGAATTGATTAGAAAATAATCGAATTGAATTGATTTGAAAATCATCTAATCGAATGGAATCGAATCAAAAAAAATTGAATCGAATCACATCGAATTGAAACAAATTGAATCGAATAGATTTGAAAATAATCGAATCGAATCGAATCAAATCGAAAATAATCGAATCGAATCGAATCACATTGAAAATAATCTAATTGAATCGAATCAAATGAAATAGAAAATAGTCGAATCAAATCGAATCGAAAATAATCGAATTGAATTGAATCGAATTGAAAATAACCGAATCAAATCGAATCAAACTGAAAATAATCGAATCAAGTCGAATTGAATCGAAATAATAGAATCGAATCAAAAATAAGCTGTCGAATCGAAATGGATCAAATTGAATAGCATCGAAAATAATCGAATCGACTCAAATAGAAAACAATCGAATCAAATCGAATAAAAAATAATCGAACTGAATTGAATTGAATCGAATCAAAAATAATCAAATCGAACTGAATCGAATCAAATGGAAAATAATCGAATTGAATTGAATGGCATCGAAAATAATCGAACCGAATCAAAATTAATCAAATCGAATCGAATCGAGTTGAAAATTGAATTGAGTCGCATCGAAAATAATCAACTCGAATTGAAATAATCAAAAATAATCGATTGAATAGAATAGAATTGAAAATAAGCGAATCGAATCGAAAATAATTGAATTGAATCGAATCGAATCGATTCAAATAGAATTTTAAAAAATCGAATTGTATCAAATTGAAAATAATCGAATCGAATCAAATCGAACCGAATCGAAAAAATTGAATCGAAATCGAATCGAATCGAAAATAATCATATCGAATCAGATTGAATCGCATCGAAAATAATCGTGTCGAATCGAATTGAATCGAATTGAATGTAATCAAGTTGAATCTAATCGAATAGAGTTGAAAATTATTGAATTGAATCGAATCGCATCGAAAATAATTGAATCGAATCGAATCGCATCCAAAATAATTGAATCAGAATGAAGTGAATCGAATCGAAAATCATTGAATTGAATCGAATAGAATCGAAAATAATCGAATCGAATCGAATCCAACCGAAAATATTCGAATTGAATCGAATCGAATCGAATCGTATTGCATCTAAAATAATCAAATCGAATCAAATCGAATCTAAAATAATCGAATCGAATCAAAACGAAAATAATCGAATCGAACCGAATCGAATGCAAAATAATCAATTGAATCGAATCGAATCGAAAATAATTGAATCAATTCGAATAGAATATAATCGAATCAAATCGAAAATAATCGAATCGGAGAATAGGGGCAAGATGGGGGAAGAGTAGGGTCCCCAAATCACCTGTCCCCAACAAATTACCTAGATCACCTTCAAATCATCCTGAAAATCTACGAATTCGGCCTGAGATTTAAAGAGAGACCAGCTGGAATGCTACAGTGAGAAGAGTTCGCGCTTCTATCAAGGTAGGAAGACGGGGAAAAAGAAATAAAGAAACAAAAGGCCTCCAAGGGGGAGAGGCCCCGCGAGGAGCCGGGCTGAGGCCGGGGCGAGTGTCCCCAGGACAGGAGAGCCCCGACCCGGAGAAGCAGGAGCTGCACCAACCTTCCCCGGCGGAAAGGGGCCCACAGGGAGTTAGAGCAGGACCCAGGAGGGCGGGGATGCGCTTGGGCTTCCTGGGACACTAACAGGCACCTGCGGCACGCAGAGGAGAGTGCGCCGAGCTCCCTAAGGGCTGCAGCGTGCACGGCGGGACCCGGAGCAGCTCGGAGGGGCTCGGGCGGCGGCTCCACGGAGGGGGCTGCGGGGCTCCGGGAGCAGCTCGGCGGCGGCGGCTCAGGCAGAGGAAGAAGCTCCGCGCGGAGGGGGCGGCGCGGCCCCGGGAGCAGCTCGGAGGGACTCGGGCGGCGGCTCCGCAGAGGGGGCTGCCGGCCAGGAGCGCGAATCCAACAGCGCAGGCCCCGGAGCACAGGGCGCCGGGACACAGCCCAGGATCCGGCCTCCCCTGGGTCAGGCAGAGGCCGGGAGGGCCCAGGACAGCAAGGCCGCTCCTGCCTAGAGCTGAGCAGATCAGCGGCCCCGCCCCGGAGCCCCCAGGCCCTGCAGACGGAGAGCCCCAGAGTTCCTGTGGGGGTTGAATCCAGGTTTCCAGAGTTTCCCCCCCGCCACTGCGGTTGTTCCTCCTGGGGCCTCACAGGGTAAACAACCCCCACTGAGCCCTGCACCAGGCAGGGGGCAGAGCAGCTCCCCCAAGTGCTAACACCTGAAAATCAGCACAGCAGGCCCCTCCCCCAGAAGACCAGCTAGACGGAGCAGTTCCAGGGGAAGTCAAGGGACTTAAAGTTTACAGAATCAGAAGATACTCCCACGTGTTTTTTTGTTTTTGTTTTTGTTTTGTTTTGTGTTTTTTTCTCTCTTTCTTTTTGATTTCTGATTGCTTCCCCCACCCCCCCTTTCTTTTTCTTCTCTTTTTTCCCTTTTTTTCCTTCTTTCTCTTTTTTCTTTTTCTCTTTTCTTTCCTTCTCTCACTTTTTCTTCTTTTCCCAATACAACTTGTTTTTGGCCACTCTGCACTGAGCAAAATGACTAGAAGGAAAACCTCACCTCAAAAAAAAAGAATCAGAAACAGCCTTCTCTCCCACAGTTACAAAATCTGGATTACAATTCAATGTCAGAAAGCCAATTCAGAAGCACTATTATACAGCTCCTGGTGGCTCTAGAAAAAAACCATAAAGGACTCAAGAGACTTCATGACTGCAGAATTTAGATCCAATAAGGCAGAAGTTAAAAATCAATTGAATGAGATGCAATGCAAGCTAGAAGTCCTAACGACGAGGCTTAACGAGGTGGAAGAACGAGTGAGTGACATAGAAGACAAGTTGATAGCAAAGAGGAAAACTGAGGAAAAAAGAGACAGACAATTAAAAGACCATGAGGATAGATTAAGGGAAATAAATGACAGCCTGAGGAAGAAAAACCTATGTTTAATTGAGGTTCCCGAGGGCGCCGAAAGGGACAGAGGGCCAGAATATGTATTTGAACAAATCCTAGCTGAAAACTTTCCGAATCTGGGAAGGGAAACAGGCATTCAGATCCAGGAAATAGAGAGATCCCCCCCTAAAATCAATAAAAACCATTGAACACCTCGACATTTAATAGTGAAGCTTGCAAATTCCAAAGATAAGGAGAAGATCCTTAAAGCAGCAAGAGAAAAAAAGTCCCTGACTTTTATGGGGAGGAATATTAGGGTAACAGCAGACCTCTTCACAGAGACCTGGCAGACCAGAAAGGGCTGGCAGGGTATATTCAGGGTCCTAAATGAGAAGAACATGCAACCAAGAATACTTTATCCAGCAAGGCTCTCATTAAAATTTGAAGGAGAGATAAAGAGCTTCCAAGACAGGCAGGAACTGAAAGAATATGTGACCTCCAAACCAGCTCTGCAAAGAATTTTAAAGGGGACTCTTAAAATTGCCCTTTAAGAAGTTTAGTGAAACAATCCACAAAAACAAGGACTGAATAGATATCATGATGACACAACTCATATCTGTCAATAGTAACTCTGAACGTGAACGGGCTTAATGACTCCATCAAAAGGCGCAGGGTTTCAGACTGGATAAAAAAGCAGGACCCATCTATTTGCTGTTTACAAGAGACTCATTTTAGACAGAAGGACACCTACAACCTGAAAATAAAAGGTTGGAGAACAATTTACCATTCAAATGGTCCTCAAAAGAAAGCAGGGGTAGCCATCCTCATATCAGATAAATTAAAATTTACCCCGAAGACTATAGTGAGAGATGAAGAGGGACACTATCTCATACTCAAAGGATCTATCCAACAAGAGGACTTAACAATCCTCAATATATATGCCCCGAATGTGGGAGCTGCCAAATATTTAAACCAATTAATAACCAAACTGAAGAAATACTTTGATAAGAATACACTTATACTTGGTGACTTCAATCTAGCTCTTTCTACCCTCGATAGGTCTTCTAAGCACAACATCTCCAAAGAAACGAGAGCTTTAAATGATACACTGGACCAGATGGATTTCACAGATATCTACAGAACTTTACATCCAAACTCAACTGAATACACATTCTTTTCAAGTGCACATGGAACTTTCTCCAGAATAGACCACATACTGGGTCACAAATCGGGTCTGAACCGATACCAAAAGATCGGGATAGTCCCCTGTATATTCTCAGACCATAATGCCTTGAAATTAGAACTAAATCACAACAAGAAGTTTGGAAGGATCACAAACACGTGGAGGTTAAGGACCATCCTGCTAAAAGATGAAAAGGTCAACCAGGAAATTAAGGAAGAATTAAAAAGATTCATGGAAACTAATGAGAATGAAGATACAACCGTTCAAAATCTTTGGGATGCAGCAAAAGCAGTCCTGAGGGGGAAATACATCACAATACAAGCATCCATTCAAAAACTGGAAAGAACTCAAATACAAAAGCTCACCTTACACATAAAGGAACTAGAGAAAAAGCAGCAAATGGACCCTACCCCGAGCAGAAGAAGACAGTTAATTAAAATTCGAGCAGAACTAAATGAAATCGAGACCAAAAGAACTGTGGAACAGATCAACAGAACTAGGAGTTGGTTCTTTGAAAGAATTAATAAGATAGATAAACCATTAGCCAACCTTATTAAAAAGAAGAGAGAGAAGACTCAAATTAATAAAATCATGAATGAGAAAGGAGAGATCACTACCAACACCAAGGAAATACAAACGATTTTAAAAACACATTATGAACAGCTGTACGCCAATAAATTAGGCAATCTAGAAGAAATGGACGCATTCCTGGAAAGCCACAAACTACCAAAACAGGAGCAGGAAGAAATAGAAAACCTGAACAGGCCAATAACCAGGGAGGAAATTGAAGCAGTCATCAAAAACCTCCCAAGACACAAGAGTCCAGGGCCAGATGGCTTCCCAGGGGAATTCTATCAAACGTTTAAAGAAGAAATCATACCTATTCTACTAAAGCTGTTTGGAAAGATAGAAAGAGATGGAGTACTTCCAAATTCGTTCTATGAGGCCAGCATCACCTTAATTCCAAAACCAGACAAAGACCCCACCAAAAAGGAGAATTACAGACCAATATCCCTGATGAACATGGATGCAAAAATTCTCAACAAGATACTAGCCAATAGGATCCAACAACACATTAAGAAAATTATTCACCATGACCAAGTAGGATTTATCCCCGGGACACAAGGCTGGTTCAACACTCATAAAACAATCAATGTGATTCATCATATCAGCAGGAGAAAAACCAAGAACCATATGATCCTCTCATTAGATGCAGAGAAAGCATTTGACAAAATACAGCATCCATTCCTGATCAAAACACTTCAGAGTGTTGGGATAGAAGGAACTTTCCTGGACATCTTAAAAGCCATCTACAAGGGGATCCCTGGGTGGCGCAGCGGTTTGGCGCCTGCCTTTGGCCCAGGGCGCGATCCTGGAGACCCGGGATCGAATCCCACATCAGGCTTCCGGTGCATGGAGCCTGCTTCTCCCTCCGCCTGTGTCTCTGCCTCTCTCTCTCTCTCTCTGTGACTATCATAAATAAATAAAAATTAAAAAATAAAAAAAAATAAAAAAAAAAGCCATCTACAAAAAGCCCACAGCAAATATCATTCTCAATGGGGAAGCACTGGGAGCCTTTCCCCTAAGATCAGGAACAAGATAGGGATGTCCACTCTCACCACTGCTATTCAACATAGTACTGGAAGTCCTCGCCTCAGCAATCAGACAACATAAAGACATTAAAGGCATTCAAATTGGCAAAGAAGAAGTCAAACTCTCCCTCTTTGCCGATGACATGATACTCTACATAGAAAACCCAAAAGCCTCCACCCCAAGATTGCTAGAACTCATACAGCAATTTGGTAGCATGGCAGGATACAAAATCAATGCCCAGAAATCAATGGCATTTCTATACACTAACAATGAGACTGAAGAAAGAGAAATTAAGGAGTCAATCCCATTTACAATTGCACCCAAAATCATAAGATGCCTAGGAATAAACCTAACCAAAGAGGTAAAGGATCTATACCCTAAAAACAATAGAACACTTCTGAAAGAAATTGAGGAAGACTCAAAGAGATGGAAAAATATTCCATGCTCATGGATTGGCAGAATTAATATTGTAAAAATGTCAATGTTACCCAGGGCAATTTACACGTTTAATGCAATCCCTATCAAAATACCATGGACTTTCTTCAGAGAGTTAGAACAAATTATTTTAGGATTTGTGTGGAATCAGAAAAGACCCCGAATAGCCAGGGGAATTTTAAAAAAGAAAACCATAGCTGGGGGCATCACAATGCCAGATTTCAGATTGTACTACAAAGCTGTGGTCAAGACAGTGTGGTACTGGCACAAAAACAGACACATAGATCAATGGAACAGAATAGAGAACCCAGAATTGGACCCCGAACTGTATGGTCAACTAATATTCGATAAAGGCGGAAAGACTATCCATTGGAAGAAAGACAGTCTCTTCAATAAATGGTGTTGGGAAAATTGGACATCCACATGCAGAAGAATGAAACTGGACCACTCTCTTTCACCATACACAAAGATAAACTCAAAATGGATGAGAGATCTAAATGTGAGACAAGAGTCTATCAAAATCCTAGAGGAGAACACAGGCAACACCCTTTTTGAACTTGGCCACAGTAACTTCTTACAAGATACATCCACAAAGGCAAAAGAAACAAAAGCAAAAATGAACTATTGGGACTTCATCAGGATAAGAAGCTTTTGCACAGCAAACCATACAGTCAACAAAACTAAAAGACAACCTAAAGAATGGGAGAAGATATTTGCAAATAACATATCAGATAAAGGGCTAGTTTCCAAAATCTATAAAGAACTTATTAAACTCAACACCAAAGAAACAAACAATCCAATCATGAAATGGGCAAAAGACATGAAGAGAAATCTTACAGAGGAAGACATGGACATGACCAACATTCACATGAGAAAATGCTCTGCATCACTTGCCATCAGGGAAATACAAATCAAAACCACAATGAGATACCACCTCACGCCAGTGAGAATGGGGAAAATTAACAAGGCAGGAAACAACAAATGTTGGAGAGGATGCGGAGAAAAGGGAACCCTCTTGCAGTGTTGGTGGGAATGTGAACTGGGGCAGCCACTCTGGAAAACTGTGTGGAGGTTCCTCAAAGAGTTAAAAATAGACCTGCCCTACAACCCAGCAATTGCACTGTTGGGGATTTACCCCAAAGATTCAGATGCAATGAAACACAGGGACACCTGCACCCCGATGTTTCTATCAGCAATGGCCACAATAGCCAAACTGTGGAAGGAGCCTCGGTGTCCATTGAAAGATGAATGGATAAAGAAGATGTGGTTTATGTATACAATGGAATATTACTCAGCCATTAGAAATGACAAATACCCACCATTTGCTTCAACGTGGATGGAACTGGAGGGTATTATGCTGAGTGAAATAAGTCAATCGGAGAAGGACAAACACTGTATGTTCTCATTCATTTGGGGAAAATAAATAATAGTGAAAGGGAATATAAAGGAAGGGAAAAGAAATGTGTGGGAAATATCAGAAAGAGAGACAGAACATAAAGACTCCTAACTCTGGGAAACGAACTAGGGGTGGTAGAAGGGGAGGAGGGCGGGGGGTGGGGGGGAAGGTGTGACAGGCACTGAGGGGGACACTAGATGGGATGAGCACTGGGTGTTTTTCTGTATGTTGATAAATTGAACACCAATAAAAATTAATTTATAAAAAAAGAAAATAATCGAATCGAATCCAAAATAATCTAATCTATTCGAATAAAAAATAATCAAATCGAATCGAATCCAATGGAAAATACTCGAAAAGAATCAAATAAAAAAATCATCGAATCGAATCGAATCGAAAATAATAGAATTGAATCAAATCAAATTGAAAAAATCTAATCGAATCAAATTGAATCGAATTGAATAAAATCGACCGAATTGAGTTGAAAATAATCGAATTGAATCGAATCGAATCGAATCGAAAAAAATCGAACTGAATCTAATCAAAAATAAACGACTCGAATCGAATCGAGCAGCATCGGAAATAATTGACTCCAAACGAATTGAGTTGAAAATAATCGAATTGAGTAGAATCGAATTAAAAAATCAAATCGAAAGTAATCAAATTGAAACGAATCGATTATAATCGACTCAAATAGTATTGAATCGAAATAATTGAATCGAATAGAAAATAAGCTAATGGATTCCAATCGAATCAATTCGAATTGCATCGAAAATAATAGAATTGAATCGAATCAAATAAAAAATAATCGAATCGAATCGAGTTGAAAATAATCAAATCGAATCGAATTGAATCGAACCGAGTTGAAAATAATAGAATCGAATTGAATCGAATTGAAGATAATGAAATATATATGAATTGAATCGAATCGAATTGAAAATAATAGCATTGAATCGAATCGAAAATAATCAAAATGAATCGAATCAAATCGAAAATAATCGAATCGAATAGAAACGCATCAAAAATAATCTAAACGAATCGAATCGGGTTGAAAATAATTGAATTGAATCGAGTTGAAGATAATCGATTCTAATCGAATTGCATCAAAAATAATCGAATGGAATCGAATCAAATCGAAAATAATCAAATCGAATCGAATCAAATCAAAAATAAGCGAATCAATTTGAATGAATCGAATCGAAAATCAGCGAATCGATTCAAATCGAACCGAATCGAAAATAAAAGAATCGAATCGAATAGAACCAAATCTAATCGAAAATAATCGAATCTAATCGAATCGAACAGCATCGAAAATAATCGACTCCAAATGAATTGAGTCAAAAATAATCGAATTGAATTAAAAAATCGAATCAAATCTAATCGAAAATAATCAAATTGAAACGAATTGATTATAATCAACTCAAATAGAATTGAATCGAAAATAATAGAATCAAATCAAATCGAATTGAAAATAATCGAATCAAAATGAATCGAGTATAATCGACTCGAATTGAAAATAATCGAATCAAATCAAATCGAAAATAATACTCAAATCGAATTGAATAGAAAATAATCGAATTGAAACGAATCGAATCATAAATATGTGAAATGGTTCTATTCCAATCGAGTCAAAAAGAATCAAATCAAATTGAATAGAATTGAATTGAAAATAATCGAATTGAATCGAATTCAAAATTATTGAATTGAAACGAATCATATCGAATAGAATAGAAAATAATTGAATCGAATGGAATCGAAAATCATCAAATCGAATGGAATCGAATTGAAAAAATTATATAGAATAAAATTGACTCGATTAGAAAAAAATCGAAATGAATCGAGCTGAAAATAATCGAATCGAATTGAATCGAGTTGAAAATCTAATTGAATCACATCGAAAACAAATCGAATCGAAATAATCAAAAATAACCGATCGAATTGAATTGAAAATAAGCGAATAGAATCGAATCGAGTCGAAAATAATGGAATCGAATCGAATCAAATTGAATCAAAAATAATCGGATCGAATTGAAAATAATCGAAACGAAACGTATCGTATCGAATCAAATCGATAATAATCAAAGCGAATCGAATAGAAAATCATCTAATCCAATGGAATCGAATTGAAAAACGAATTGAATCATATCGAATCGAAAAAAAAAATCAAATCGGGGATCCCTGGGTGGCGCAGCAGTTTGGCGCCTGCCTTTGGCCCAGGGCGCGAACCTGGAGACCCGGGATCGAATCCCACGTCGGGCTCCCGGTGCATGGAGCCTGCTTCTCCCTCTGCCTGTGTCTCTGCCTCTCTCTCTCTCTCTCTCTCTATCATGAATAAATAAATAAAATCTTTAAAAAAAAAAGAAAAAAATCAAATCGAATACAGTTGAAAATAGTCGAATCAAATAGAATCATTCGAAAATAATCGGATCAAATCTGATTGCATCGAAAATAATTGAATCGAATTGAATCGAAAAAAAGCAAATCGAATCGAATCCAACCGAAAATAATCGAATTGAAATGAATCGAAATAATCGAATCGAATTGAATCGAATAGAAAATAAGCTAATGGATTCCAATCGAATCGAATCGAATTGCATCGAAAATAATGGATCCGAATCGAATCGAAAATAATCGAATCGAATCGAATTGAGGTGAAAATAATCAAATTGAATCGAATCGAATTGAAAATAATGAAATAGATATGAATTGAATCGAATTGAATCGAATCGAAAATAATCAAATCGAATCCAATCGAAAATAATAGAATCAAATTGAATCAAGTTGAAGATAATCGAATCTAATCAAATTGCATCGAAAATAATCGAATGGAATTGAATCAAATTGAAAATAATCGAATTGAATCGAATCAAATTGAAAATAAGCGAATCGATTCGAATGAATCGAATTGAAAATCAGCGAATCGATTCAAATCGAACCGAATTGAAAATAAAAGAATCAAATCAAATTGAATCGAAAATAATTGAATTGAATCGAATTGAATCGAATTGAAAAAAATCAAATCGAATCGATTCGAATGGAAAATAATCGAATCGAATCAAATCGAAAATTATGGAATCGAATGGAATCGAATAGAAAAATCGAATAGAATAAAATCGAATCGAATCGAAATTAATTGAATCGAATTGAAAATTATTGAATGAAGACGAATTGTATCAAATCGAATCGAAAATAATCGAATCGAATAGCATCAAAAATAATCGAAAGGAATAGAATCAAATCGAGTTGAAAATAATTGAATCAAATCAAATCGAGTTGAAGATAATCGAATCGAATTGCATCAAAAATAATCGAATGGAATCTAATCAAATCGAAAATAATTGAATCGAATCGAATCAAATCAAAAATAAGCGAATCGATTTGAATGAATCGAATCGAAAATCAGCGAATCGATTCAAATCGAACCGAATCGAAAATAAAAGAATCGAATTGAATTGAATCGAATCGAATTGAATTGCATCGAAAATAATTCAATCGAACCGAATCTAATAGAAAATAATCGAATCGAATTGAATCAAACAGCATCGAAAATAATCGACTCCAAACGAATTGAGTCAAAAATAATCGAATTGAGTCGAATTGAATAAAAAAAAAGGAATCGAATCGAATTGAAAATAATCAAATTGAAATGAATCGATTATAATCGACTCAAATAGAATTGAATTGAAAATAATAGAATCAAATCAACTCGAATTGAAAATAATCGAATTGAAACGAATCGAGTATAATCGACTTGAATTGAATCGAATCGAAAATAATCGAATCAAATCAAATCGAAAATAATAGACTCAAATCAAATCGAATAGAAAATAATTGAATTGAAACGAATCGAATCATAAATATGCGAAACGATTCTATTCCAATCGAGTTGAAAAGAATCGAATCGAATCGAATCGAATTGAATCGAAAATAATTGAATTGAATCAAATTGAAAATTATCGAATTGAAACGAATCATATCGAATCGAATAGAAAATAATTGAATCGAATCAAATCAAATAAAAAATAAGTGAATCGATTTGAATGAATCGAATTGAAATCAGCGAATCGATTCAAATCGAACCGAATCAAAAATAAAAGAATCGAATTGAATCGAATCAAATCGAAAATAATCGAATTGAAACAAATCAAATCAAATAGAAAATAATCGACTCGAATCAAATCGAATAGAAAATAATTGAATTGAAAGGAACCAAATCGTAAATATGCGAAACATTTCTATTCGAATCAAGTCGAAAAGAATCGAATCGAATCGAATACAATTGAATCGCATCGAGAATAATCGAATCAAAATGAATCGAATCGAATCGAACATCATCGAATTGAATTGAATAGAATAGAAAATAATCTAATCGAATCGATTTGAATTGAAAAACATCTAAACGAATCGAATCGAATCAAAAATCGAATCGAATCGAGTTGAATCGAAAAAATCTAATCAAATCGAATCGAATAGATTCGAAAATTATCGAATCCAATCGAGCCAAAATAATCGAATCGAATCTAATCGAGTCGAAAATAATCAAAACAAATAGAATCGAATAGAAAATAGTCGAATAGATATGAATTGAATAGAATCGAATAGCAAATAATCGAATCAAATCGAATCGAAAATAATCGAATCGAATCGAGTTGAAAATAATCAAATTGAATCGAGTTGAAGATAATCGAATCTAATCGAATTGCATCAAAAATAATCGAATGGAATAGAATCAAATCGAAAATAATCAAATCGAATCGAATCAAATCGAAAACAAGCGAATCAATTTGAATGAATCGAATCGAAAATCAGCAAATCGATTCAAATCGAACTGAATCGAAAATAAAAGAATCGAATAGAAAATAATTGAATTGAATTGAATCGAATCGAATTGAAAAAAATCGAGTCGAATCAAATCGAATTGAAAATCGAATCGAATCGAATCGAAAATCATTGAAGCGAATGGAATCGAATAGAAAAATTGAATCGAATCAAATAAAATCAAATCGAATAGAAAAAAATCGAATTGAATCGAGTTGAAATTAATCAAATCGAATCAAATCAAGTTGAAAATAATCGAATTGAAAAAAAGAAAATAATCGAATTGAATCGAATTGAAAATAATCGAATCGAATCGAATCGAAAATAATTGAATCGAATCAAATCGAAAAAATCGAATCGAATCAAATCCAATCGAAAATAATCGAATTGAATAAAATAAAATAAAATATAATAGAATCGAATCAAAAAAATCATTTCGAATCAAATTGAATCGATTCGAAAAAATCGAATCGAATCGAATCGTGTCGAAAATAATCAAATCGAATCGATTCGAATCGAATCGAAAGTAATTGAATCGAATTGAAAATTATCGAATCAAAACGAATCATATCAAATCGAATTGAAAATAATTGAATCGAATAAAAAATAAGCGAATCGATTAGAATGAATCGAATTGAAAATAAGCGAATTGATTCAAATATAACTGAATCAAAAATAATCGAATCGAATAGAATAGAAAATAATAGAATCGAATCGAATCCACCTGAAAAAAATCGAATCGAATAGAAAATAATCGAATCAAATCGAATCCACCTGAAAATAATCGAATCGAATAGAAAATAAGCTAATCGATTCGAAACAAATCAAATCGAATTGCATCGAAAATAATGGAATCAAATCTAATTGAAAATAATTGAATCGAATCGAATAAAAAATAATCAAACTGAATCGAATCAAATCGAATCGACAATAATTGAATCGAATCAAATGGAAAATAATCAAATCAAATCGAATCGAATTGAAAATAAGCGAATTGATTTGAATTGATTGAATCAAAAATTAGCAAATTAAAAATAATGAAATATATATGAATCAAATCGATTCGAAAATAATCGAATCGAATTGAATCGAAAATAATTGAATCGACTCGAATCGAGTTGAAAATAATCGATCGAATCGGGGATCCCTGGGTGGCGCAGCGGTTTGGCGCCTGCCTTTGGCCAAGGGTGCGATCCTGGAGACCTGGGATCGAATCCCACATCGGGCTCCCAGTGCATGGAGCCTGCTTCTCCCTCTGCCTGTGTCTCTGCCTCTCTCTCTCTCTCTCTGTGACTATCATAAATAAATAAAAAAAAATTTAAAAAAAAGAAAATAATCGATCGAATTGAATCAAATCAAATCGAATCGAGATGAAAATAATAGATTCAAATTGAATTGAATTGAAAATTATCGTATAGATAAGAATTGAATCGAATTGAATCAAAAATAATCGAATCGAATCGAATTGAAAATGATTGAAACGAATCAATTCGGTTTGAAAATAATCAAATCGAATCGAATCGAGTTGAAGATAATCGAATTGAATCAAATTGCATCGAAAATAATCGAATGGAATCGAATCAAATCGAAAATAATCGAATCGAATCAAATCAAATCAAAAATAAGCGAATCGATTCGAATTGAAAAGAATCGAAAATAAAAAAATCGAATCAAATTGAATCAAACGCAATCGAATTGCATCGAAAATAATTCAATTGAATTGAATCAGATCGAAAATAATCGAATCAAACCGAATATAATAGAAAATAATCGAATCGAATCGAATTGAACAGCATCGAAAATAATCGACTCCAAACGAATTGAGTCGAAAATAATCGAATTGAGTCGAATTGAATAAAAAAATGAATCAAATCGAATCGAAAATAATCAAATTGAAATGAATCGATTATAATCGACTCAAATAGAATTGAATCGAAAATAATCGAATCGAATCAATTCGAATTGAAAATAATCGAATCGAAACGAATCGAATCATAAATATGCGATATGATTCTATTGAATTGAATCGAAATGAATCGAAAATAATCGAATCAAATCGAATCGACTTGAAAATAATCGATCAATTCGAATCAAATCGAATCGAATCAAGATGAAAATAATAGATTCGAATCGAATCAAATTGAAAATAATTGAACAGATATGAATTGAATCGAATTGAATTAAAAATAATCGAATCGAATCGAATTGAAAATAATCAAAATGAATCGAATCGGGTCAAAAATAATCGAATCGAATCAAATCAAGTGGAAAATAATCAAAGCTAATCGAATAGAGTTGAAGATAATCGAATCGAATCAAATTGCATTGAAAATAATCGAATGGAATTGGATCAAATTGAAAATAATCGAATCGAATCCAATTGAAAATAAGCGAATCGATTCGAATTAATCGAATCGAAAATCAGCGAATCAATTCAAATCAAACCGAATCGAAAATAAAAGAATCGAATCGAATCGAATTGAAAATAATCGAATCGAATCAAATTGAAAATCATTGAATCGAATGGAATCGAAAAGAAAAATCGAATCGAATAAAATCGAATTGTATAAAAAGAATCGAATTGAATCAAATTGAATTGAAAGAAATTGAATCGAATCGAGTTGAAAGTAATCAAATTGAATCGAATCAAGTTGAAAATAATCGAATCTAATCGAATTGAAAATAATCTAATCGAATCGCATCGAATCGAATCGAATCGAAAATAATCGAAATGAATCTAATCGAAAAAAATCGAATCGAATCGAATCCAATCGAAAATAATCGAAACGAATTAAATCAATTAAAACATAATCGAATCGAATCAAATCAAATCGAATAAAAAAATCAAATTGAATCAAATCGAATTGATTAAAAAAAATCGAGTCGAATCGAATCGAGTAAAAAATAATTGAATCGAATCAAATCGAATTGAAAATAATTGAAATGAATCAAATGGAAAAAAATCGAATCAAATCGAATTGAATCGCAATGAAAATATTCGAATCGAATCGAAAATAATTGAATCGAATCGAATCGGAAATAATGGAATCAAATCGAATCGAATAAAAAAAATCGAATAGAATCAAATAGAAAATAATCAAATGGAAACGAATCGATTATAATCAACTCAAATAGAATTGATTCAATTATTTTCGATTCGATTCAATGTGATTCAATTCAATTATTTTCAACTCAATTCGATTCGCTTTTTTTCAATTCAATTCGATTTTATTCGATTCGATTTTTCTATTCGATTCCATTCGACTTAATGATTTTCGATTCGATTCGATTTGATTATTTTCAATTTGATTCGATTCGATTTTTTTCCATTCGATTCGATTTTATTCGATTCGATTTTTCTATTCGATTCCATTCGATTCAGTGATTTTTTATTTGATTCAATTCGATTATTTTCAATTCAATTTGATCGATTCGATTTTTTTCTATTCGATTCAATTACATTCAATTTGATTATTTTCGATTTGATTCGATTCAATTCGATTCTTTTATTTTCGATTCGGTTCGATTTGAATTGATTTACTGATTTTTGATTCAATTCATTTGAATCGATTCGCTTATTTTCAATTGGATTCGATTCGATTATTTTCGATTTGATCCGATTCCATTCGATTATTTTTGATGCAATTTGATTCGATTTGATTATCTTGAACTCGATTCGATACGATTCGATTATTTTCCACTTGATTTGATTCGATTCGATTATTTTTGACCCGATTCGATTCATTTCGATTATTTTCAATGCGATTCGATTCAATTCGAATATTTTCAATTTGATTCGATTATTTTTTATTCGATTCGGTTCAATTTTTATCTATTCGATTATTTTCAATTTGATTTGATTGGAATTTATTATTTTCATCTCTGATTTGATTCGATTATTTTCGATTCGATTCAATAATTTTTGATTCGATTCAATTCAATTCACATCAATTCGATTATTTTCAATTCGATTCGATTCGAATCTATTATTTTCACTCGATTCAATTTGATTTGATTCGAATCGATCAATTATTTTCAAGTCGATTCGATTCGATTCGATTATTTTTGGTTCGTTTCGATTCAATTCATATATATTTCATTATTTTCAATTCGATTCGATTCGATTCTATTTTTTATCTCGATTCGATTTAATTCAATACGATTATTTTCATCTCGATTCGATTCAATTCGATTCGATTCAATTATTTTCAACTTGATTCTATTCGATTTTTTTCGATTCGATTCGATTCGATTATTTTTAACTTGTTTCGATTCAATTTGATTATTTTCTACTCGATTCGATTCGATTTTTTTAGATTTGATTCGATTTTATTCGATTCGATTTTTCTATTCGATTCCATTCGATTCAATGATTTTTGATTCAAATCGATTTGATTATTTTCAACTCGATTCAATTCGATTCGATTATTTTCTATTTGATTCGATTATTTTCGATTTCATTATTTTCAATTTGATTCAATTCAATTATTTTCAACTCGATTCGATTCAATTTGATTATTTTAAACTTGATCAATTTGATTTGTTTCGATTCGATTTATTCGATTCGATTTTTCTATTCTATTCCATTTGATTCAATGATTTTCGATTTGATTCGATTCGATTATTTTCAATTCGATTTGATTCGATTCGATTTTTTTCGATTCAATTTGATTCGATTCAATTCGATCATTTTCTATTCGATTCTATTCGATTCTTTTATTTTCGATTCGGTTCGATTTGAATCAATTCTCTGATTTTTGATTCGATTAATTCGAATCAATTCGCTTATTTTCGATTTCATTCAATTCCATTCGATTATTTTCTATTCCATTCGATTATCTTCAATCAATTCGAATCGTCTCAATTATTTTCAACTTGATTCGATTCAATTCGATTATTTTCGATTTGACTCGGTTCAATTCTTATCTATTCGATTATTTTCAATTCGATTCGATTCGAATCGATTATTTTCATCTCGATTCAATTCGATTTGATTCGATTATTTTCGGTTCGATTTGATTATTTTTGATTCGATTCGATTCAATTCATATCAATTCGATTATTTTCAATTCGATTCGATTTCAATTTATTATTTTCATCTCAATTCGATTCGATTTGATTCGAATTGATCAATTATTTTCAAGTCGATTTGATTCGATTGAATTATTTTCGGTTCGTTTCGATTCAATTCATATATATTTCATTATTTTCAATTTGATTCGATTCGATTCTATTTTTTTCATCTCGATTCGATTCGATTATTTTCAACTCAATTCGATTCAATTTGATATGATTATTTTCATCTAGATTCGATTCAATTTGATTCGATTCGATTATTTTCAACTCGATTCGATTTGATTTTTTTCGATTAGATTCAATTAGATTATTTTCGATTCAATTCGATTATTTTCGATTCGATTCGATTCGATTATTTTCAATTTGATTCGATTATTTTCTATTCGATTTGATTATTTTCTACTCGATTCAATTCGATTTTTTTCGATTTGATTAGATTTTATTCAATTTGATTTTTCTATTCGATTCCATTCGATTCAATGATTTTTGATTTGATTCGATTCGATTATTTTCAACTTGATTCGATTCGATTAGATTTTTTCGATTAGATTCGATTCGATTATTTTCAATTCGATTATATTCAATTCGATTCTATTCAATTATTTTCAACTCGATTCCATTCGATTTGATTATTTTCAACTCGATTTGATTTGATTTATTTCACTTCGATTCGATTTTATTCGATTCGATTTTTCTATTCTATTCCATTCGATTCAAAGATTTTCGATTCGATTCGATTCGATTCGATTTTTTTCGATTCGATTCTATTCAATTTGATTATTTTCTATTCGATTCTATTCAATTCTTTTATTTTCGATTCGGTTCGATTTGAATCGATTCGCTGATTTTCAATTCGATTCATTCGAATCGATTTGCTTATTTTTGATTTGATTTGATTCCATTCCATTATTTTCGATGCAGTTCGATTTGATTCAATTATCTCAATCGATTCGATTTGATTCGATTATTTTCAACTCGATTCGATTTGATTATTATTTTTTTTTTAATTTATGATAGTCACACAGAGAGAGAGAGAGAGGCAGAGACACAGGCAGAGGGAGAAGCAGGCTCCATGCACCGGGAGCCCGACGTGGGATTCGATCCCGGGTCTCCAGGATCGCGCCCTGGGCCAAAGGCAGGTGCTAAACCGCTGCGCCACCCAGGGATCCCCGATTTGATTATTTTCTATTCGATTTGATTCGATTATTTGCGATTCAATTCGATTCAATTCATATCTATTCAACTATTTTCAATTCAATTCTATTCGTTTCGATTATTTTCGACTCGATTAGATTCGATTCGATTATTTTCGGCTTGATTCAATTCGATATTTTTCAAATCTATTCAATTTGATTTGATTCAATTTTTTCGATTCAACTCGATTCGATTCGATTATTTTCGATTCGATTCAATTCGTTTAGATTTTTTCAATTCAAATTGATTCGATTAGCTTTTCTATTCTATTCGATTCAATTCGATGATGTTCGATTCAATTCAATTCATTTTGATTCGATTATTCTGGATGCGATTCAATTCTATTCGATTCGATTCGATTCTTTTTGACTTGATTCGAATAGAAAATCAATTAGAATATAATAGAATTGAATCAAATCGAATTGAATCAAAAAAATCAAATCGAATCGAATCGATTTGAAAAAAATCGACTCGAATCGAATCGAGTCGAAAATAATCGAATCGAATCAAATCGAATTGAAAATAATCGAAACAAATCAAATTGAAAAAAATCGAATCGAATCGAATTGAATCGCAATGAAAATATTCGAATCAAATCGAAAATAATTGAATCGAATCGAATCAGAAATAATGGAATCGAATCTAATCAAATAACAAAAATTGAATCAAATCGAATAGAAAATAATCAAATTGAAACGAATCGATTATAATCAACTCAAATAGAATTGAATCGAAAATAATCGAATGGAATCGAATCGAAGTGAAAATCATCGAATCGAAACAAATCGATTATAATCGACCCTAATTGAATCTAATAGAAAATAATCGAATCTAATCAAATCGAAAACAATTGACTCGAATCAAATCGAATAGAAAATAATCGAATTGAAAGGAATCGAATCATAAATATGCGAAACATTTCTATTCGAATCAAGTCGAAAAGAATCGAATCGAATAGAATAGAATTGAATCGCATCGAGAATTATCAAATCAAAATGAATCGAATCGAACATCATCGAATTGAATCGAATAGAATAGAAAATAATCTAATCGAATCGATTTGAATTGAAAAAATCTAAACGAATCGAATCGAATCGAAAATAATCAAATCGAATCGAGTTAAATCGAAAAAATCGAATCAACTCGAGTTGAATAGATTTGAAAAATATCGAATCGAATCGAGTCGATAATAATCGAATCGAATCTAATCGAGTCGATAATAATCGAAACGAATAGAATCGAATCGAAAATAGTTGAATAGATACGAATTGAATCGAATCAAATCGCAAATAATCGAATCAAATCGAATCGCATCGAAAATAATCGTAACGAATCGAATCGGGTCGAAAATAATCGAATCGAATCGAATTGAATCGAGTTGAAAATAATCGAATCGAATCGAATTGATTGAAGATAATCGAATTGAATCGAATTGCATCGAAAATAATTGAATGGAATCAAATCAAATTGAAAATAAGCGAATCGATTCGAATGAATCGAATCAAAAATCAGCGAATCGATTCAAATCGAACCGAATCGAAAATAAAAGAATCAAATAGAATTGAATAGAAAATAATCGAATTGAATCAAATCGAATTGAATCGAAAAAAATCGAATCAAATCAAATCGAATTGAAAATCATCGAATTGAATCGAATCGAAAATCATTGAAGCGAATGGAATTGAATAAAAAAATCGAATTGAATTGAATAAAATCAAATCGAATCGAAAAAAATCGAATCGAATCGAGTTTAAAATAATCGAATTGAATCGAATCGAATCAAAAATAATCAAATTGAATCGAATTGAAAATTATTGAATCGAAACGAATCATATTGAATCAAATAGAAAATAATCGAATCGAATTGAATTGAAAATCATCAAATCAAATGGAATCAAATTGAAAAAATCATATAGAATAAAATCGATTCGATTCGAGAAAAACCGAAATGAATCGAGTTGAAAATAATTGAATCGAATTGAATCGAGTTGAGAATCGAATTGAAACGCATCAAAAATAATCAAATCAAATCGAAATAATAAAAAATAATCAATCGAATCGAATAGAATCGAAAACAAGCGAATCGATTCGAATGAATCGAATAGAAAATTAGCGAATCGATTCAAATTGAGCCCAATTGAAAATAATCAAATCGAATCAAATCAAAAATAATCAAATCGAATCGAAAATAATCAAATTGAATCGAATCGAAAATAATTGAATTGAATCAAATTGAATAGAATCGAAAATAATTGTGTCGAATCGAATTGAATCAAATTGAATGTAATTGTATTGAATCGAATTGAATCGAGTGGAAAATTATCTAATTGAATCGAATCGCATCGAAAATAATCAAATTAAAATTAATCGAATCGAATCGAAAATCATCGAATTGAATCGAATAGAATCAAAAATAATCTAATCGAATCGATTCGAATAAAAAATAATCTAAATGAATCGAATCGAATCAAAAATAATCGAATCGAATCAAATCAAATAGAAAAAATCGAATCAAATCGAATTGAATAGATTCGAAAAAAATTGAATCAAATAGAGTCGATAATAATCGAATCGAATCAAATCGAATCGAGTCAAAAATAATCGAATCGAATCGAAAATAATCGAATAGATACGAATTGAATCGAATCGAATCGAAAATAATTGAATCAAATCGAATCGAACATAATCGAATCGAATCAAATAGAAAATAATCGAATCGAATCGAATGCATCAAGAATAATCGAAACAAATTGAATCGGGTCGAAAATAAGGGAATCGAATCGAATCGAATTGAATCGAAAATAATCGAATCGAATCGAATTGAAAATAATCGAAACAAAATGTATCGTATCGAATTGAATCGATAATCGAAGCTAATCGAATCTAAAATCATCTAATCGAAAGGAATCGAATTGAAAAACAAATCAAATCACATCGAATTGAAAAAAATCGAATGGAATTGAATTGAAAAAAAACAAATCGAATCGAATCCAACCGAAAATAATCGAATTGAATCGAATTGAGTCGAAAATAATCGAATTGAATCGAATCGAAATAATCGAATTGAATTGAATCAAAAATAAGCTAATGGATTCCAATCGAATCGAATCGAATTGCATCAAAAATAATGGAATCAAATCGAAATTAATCGAATCGAAGCGAGTTGAAAATAATCGAATCGAATCGAATTGAGATGAAAATAATAAAATCGAATCGAATCAAATTGAAAATAATGAAATATATATGAATTGAATCGAATCGAATCGAATCGAAAATAATCAAATGGAATCGAAAATAATCGTATAGAATCGAGTTGAAAATAATCGATCGAATCGAATCAATTTGAATCGAATCAAGATGAAAATAATAAATTTGAATTGAATCGAATTGAAAATATTCAAATAGATATGAATTGAATCCAATTGAATCAAAAATAATCGAATCAAATCGAAAATAATCGAATTGAATCGAATCGAAAATAATCAAATTGAAACAAATCGAGTCGTAAATATGCGAAACGATATTATTTGAATCGAGTCGAAAAGAATCGAATCGAATTGAATCGAAAATAATCGAATTGAATCGAATTGAAAATTATCGAATTGAAACGAATCATATCGAATCGAATAGAAAATAATTGAATCAAATAAAAAAAAACGAAATGAATCGAGTTGAAAATAATCGAATCGAATTGAATCAAGTTGAAAATCGAATTGAATCGCATCAAAAATAATCGAATCGAATTGAATAATCAAAGTAATCGAATTGAATAAAAAATAAGCGAATCGATTAGAATGAATCGAATAGAAAATTACCGAATCAATTCAAATTGAGCCCAACGAAAATAATCTAATCGAATCGCAGCGAATCGAATCAAAATTAATCAAATGAATCGAATCAAATTGAAAATAGTGGAATGGAATCAAATCGAATAGAAAAAGTCGAATTGAATCGAATGGAAAATAATCAAATTGAATCAAATCAAATGGACAATAATTGAATTGAAATGAATCGAATATAATCGAACGAATTGAATCGAATCGAATCAAAAATAATCAAATGAATCGAATTCAATCGAAGATAATCGAATCGAATCGACTCGAGTCGAAAATAATCAAATAGAATTGAATCGAAAATCATCAAATGAATCGAATCGAATTGAAAATAATTGAATCGATTCGAATCGAATCGAAAATAATGGAATTGAATCGAATCGAATCGAATGGAAAATAATCCAATCGAATAAAATCGAATCGAAACGAATCAAGTTGAAAATAATAATTGAAACGAATCATATTGAATCAAACCGAATCGAAAACAATTGAATGAATCGAATCGAATTGAAAATAATTGAATCAATTTGAATCAAATCGAAAATAATGTAATTGAATCGAATCGATTCAAATGGAAAATAATCTCATCAAATGAAATCGAATCAAACGAATCATCGAAAATAATTGAATTGAAACGAATCGTATCAAACCAAACCCTAACCCGAACATAATCCTAACCCGAAACCTAACCCTAACCCTAACCCTAACTCGAACCCTAACGCCAAACCCAACCCCAACCCAAACCCCAAACCTAAACCTACCCCTACCCTAACCCGTACCAAAACGCTAACCTTAACACTAACCCTAACCACAACCCCAACCCCAACCACAACCACAACCCAAACCATAAATGGAACCCTAACTCTACCCTAACCCTTACCCTAAACCAAACCGAAACCTAATCCGAACCCTAACCCAAACCCTAACCCTAACCCTAAACCAAACCGAAACCTAATCCGAAACCTAACCCTACCCTAACCCTAACCCTAACGCTAACCCAAACCCTACCCCTAACCTTAACCCTACACGAACCCGAACCCGAACCCTACCCTAAACCTCAACCTAACCCTAACCCTAAACCTAGCCCAAACCCTAACCCTAACCCGAACCCGAACCCTAACCCTCAACCTAACCCTAACCCTAAACAGAAACCTAACCCTAACCCTAACCCTAACCCGAACCCTAAACCTAAACCTAAACTGAACCTGAAACCAAACCCTAACACTAACCCCAACACTAACTCGAACCCGAACCCGAAACCCTAACCCTAACCAAATCCTAACCATAACCTTAACCCTAATGATAATCCGCAACCCTAACACGAAACCTAAACTTAACCCTAACACGACCCCTAACCCTAACCAGAATCCAAAACCTAACCCTAACCCTACCCGAACCGTAACCCTAACCCGAACCCTAACGCTAACCCAAACATACACCTAACCGTAACCCTAACACGAACCTGAACCCTAAACCTCAACCTAACCCTAACCCTAAACCTAGCCCGAAACCTAACCCTAACCCGAACCTGAACCCTAACCCTAACCCTAAACCAAACCCTAAACAGAACCCCACCACGAAACTTAACCCTAACCCTAACCCTAACTCGAACCCTAAACCCAACCGCAACCCCAACCCCAACCCTAAACTTACTCCGACCCCAACCCTAACCCTACCCTAACCCGAACCCTAAACCCAACCCCAAACACAACCCAAACCCCAACCCCAACCCGAACTATAAACCGAAACCTAACCCTACCCTAACCCAAACCCGAACCCTAACCCGAACCCTATCCCGATCCCTCCTGCGAACCCGAAACTGAACCCTAACCCGAACCCTATGCCGAACTCTAACCCGAACCCTAACCGTAACCCTAACCCTAAACCTACCCTTAGCCCTAACCCTAACAATAACCCGAACCCTAACCTAACCCTGACCTGAACTCTAACTCTAACCCTAACCCGAACCCTAACCCTAACCCTACACCAAAACCTAACACTAACCCTAACCTAAAACCTAACAATAACCCTAACCTGAACCCGAACCCGAACCCTAACCCTAACCCTAACCCTAACCGAACTCAAACCCTAATCCTAACCCTAACTCTAACCCGAACCCTAACCCTAATCCGAACCTCACCCTAACCCTAACCCTAACCACAAACCCAACCCTAACCCTGTCCCTAACCCCAACCCCACCCCAACCCCAAACCTAACCCTAACCCTAACCCGAAACCAAACCCCAACCCGAAACCTAACCCCAACACTAAACCGAACCTTAACAGTTACCTGAGCCCTAACCCTACCCCGAACCCTAACCCTATCCCGAATCCTAACAATAACCCTAACCCGAACCTTAACCCGAACCCTAACCCGAACGCGAATCCGAAACCCAACCCGAACACTAACCCCAACCCTAACACTAACCCTAACCCTAACTCGAACCCTAACACCAACCCCAACCCCAACCACAACCCCAACCTTAAACGTACCCCGAACCTAACCCTAACCCGTACCAAAACCCTAACCTTAAACCTAACACCAACCCCAACCTAAACACCAATCCAAACCATAAACCAAATCGTAATACTACACCAAACCTAACCCTAATCCGAACCCGAACCCTAAACCCAACACTAACCCTAACCCGAACCCGAACCCGAAAGCCAACCCAAACCTTAACCCCAACCCTAACCCTAACCCTAGCCCTAACCCTAAACTGAAACCGAACCCTAATCCGAAACCTAACCCTAACCTAACCCTAACCCTAACGCTAACCCGAACACTACCCCTAACCCTAACCCTAACCCTAACCCAAACCCTACCTCAACCTAACCCTAACCCTATCCCTAACCCTAACCTTAATCCTAACCCTAAACCAAAACCTAACACTAACCCTAACCCTAACCTGAACCCTAAACCTAACCCTAACCAGAAATCTAAACCTAAGCTAACCTGAAACCGAAACCTCAACCTAACCCTAACCATAACTGAACCCTAAACCTAACCCTAACCAAAACCTGAACCCTAATCCTAACCATAAACCTATTCCTAATTCTAACCCCAACCCTAACCTGAAACCTAACCCGAACCCGAACCCGAACCCCTAACCCTAACCCTAACCCGAAACCTAACCCTAACTCGAACCCTAATCCCAACCCCAACCCCAACCCCAAACCTAACCCTAACCCTAACCCTACCCAGTACCCTAACCCTAACCCAAACCCTAACCAAAACCCCAACCCCAACCCGAACCCTAAACCGAACCCTAACCCTAACCCGAACCCGAACCCAAACCAGAACCCTAAAACCAAAACTAACCCTAACCCGAACCATAACCCGAAACCCAACCCGAACCCTAAACCCAACCCTAACCCTAACCCTAACCCTAACCTTAACCTTAACCGGAACCCTAACCCGAAACCTAACATTACCCTAAATCCAACCCTACCCCTAACCCTAACCCTAACACGAACCCGAACCCTAATCCTAACCCGAACCCTAAACTTATCCCTCAACCTAGACCTAACCCTAACCCTAACCCTAAACCGAACCATAACACTAACCCTAACACGAACCCTAAGCCTAAACCTCACCCGAACCCTAAACCTAACCCTAACCCTAACACGAACCCTAACTCAAACCCGAACGTGAACCCCTAACCTTAACCCTAAACCTAACCAAAATCCTACGCTAACCCTAACCCTAACACGAACCCTAAGCCTAAACCTAACCCAAACCCTAATCCTAACCCTAAACCTAACCAAAACCCTAACACTAACCCTAACCCTAACGCTAATCCCTAACCCTAACATGAACCCTAACCCTAACCCTAACACGAACCCTAACCCTAACCAGAATCCTAAACCTAACCCTAACCCTACCCGAACCCTAACCCTAACCTGAACCCTAACACGAATCCTAACCCTAACCCTAACACGAATCCTAACCCTAACCCGAACCCTAACCCGAATCCTACCCTGAACCAGAACCCGAACCCTAAAACAAACCCTAACCCGAACCCGAACCCTAAACCCAAACCTAACCCCAAACCGAAACCCAACCCTAACCCTAACCCTAACCCTGACCCTAAAACTAACCCAAAACCTAACCACTAAACTTACCCCTAACCCTACACTAAACATAACCCTAACCCTAACCCCAAACCCAACACTAACCCTAACCCCAAACCCCAACCCCACCCCTAACACTAACCCTAACCCTAAGCCGAACCCCAACCCTAATCCTAACCCTAACCCAAACCCCAACCACAACCCAAACCCCAAAAGCAACACTAACCCTAAACCATACCAGAACACTAACCCTAACCCGAACCTGACCCTAACCCAAACCCTAACCCTAACCTGAAACCAAACCCCAACCCCAACCCGAACACTAAACCAAACCCTAACCCGAAACCTAACCCGAACCGGAACCCATACCCAAACCCTACCGTAACCCTATCCTTAACCCGAACCCTAACTATAACCCGAACCCTAACCCTAACCCTACCCCAAACCCTAACACTAACCCTAACCCGAACCCGAACCCTAACCCTAAACCTAAACCAAAACCTAACCCTAACCATAACCTAAAACCTAACAATTACCCTAACCTGAAACCGAACCCAAACCCAAACCTGAACCCGAACCCTAATCCTAACCCTAACTCCAACCCGAACCCTAACCCTAATCCGAACCCTCACCCTAACCCTAACACTAACCCTAACCCTAACCCTAACCCTGACCACAAACCCAACCCTAAAACTATCTCTAACCCCAACCCCAACCCCAAACCTAACCCTAACCCTAACCGTAACCCGAAACCGAACCGAACCGCAACACGAAAGCTAACCCGAACACGAAACCGAACCTGAACACTTACCCGAGCCCTAACCCTAACCCGAACCCTAACCATATCCCGACCCCTAACAATAACCCTAACCCAAACCTTAACCCGAACCCTAACACGAAACCCTGACCGCGAACCCTAACTCCCCCTAACCCGGAAACCCAACCCGAACGCCTCAAAACCATACCTAACACTAACCCTAACCCTAACCGTAATCCTAACCCTACCCCGAACACGAACCCGAACCACTAACCCTCCCCTAACCCAACCGTAAACCTAACCCTAACTCGAACCCTAACCCCAACCCCAACCCCAAACCTAACCCTACCCCGACCCTAACCCTACTCCGTATCCTAACCCTAACCCTAACCCAAACCTTAACCCCAACACCAACCCCAACCCCAACCCGAACCTTAAACCGAAACCTAACCCCAACCCCAACCCGAAACCGAACTACTACCCAAACCTAACCTAACCCTAACCCAACTAACTCAACCCTAACCCAACCCAACCCAACCCAACCCACCTATACCACCGACCCTAACACTAACCTTACCCTAACCTAAAGCTAACCCTAACCCTAACCCTACCCTAACCCTAACCCAACCCAACCCAAACCAACCCAACCCAACCAAAACGAACCCTAACCCTACCCTAACCCAACCTAAACCAAACCCTAACCAACCTAACCTAACCCGAACCCAACGAACCCAACCCTAATCCGAAACCTAACCCTACCCTAACCTAACCCTAACGCTAACCAAACCCTACCCTAACCTAACCTAACACAACACGACCCTAACCCTCCCCGACCCTAACCATAACCAACTAACCCTAACCTATCCTAACCGAATCTAACCCAACCCAAACCGAACCTAACCCTAACCTAACTCAACCTGCAACCTAACCAAACCCTAACCTAACCAAACCCTACCCTAACCACCTAACCAACCCTAACCTAACCTTAACCCAATCCTAACCGAACCCGAACCCTAAACCCAACAACCTAACCCAACCCAACCCGAACCCAACCCGAACTAACCCAACCCTAACCCTAATCTACATTAACAAACACGAGACTCCTAACCTAATAGCCTACACGAACCCTAACACGAACCAGCCTAACCCTAACGACGAAACCTAGACCTACCTAACACGAACCTAACTAACCCGAAACCGAACCCCTAACCCTAACCCTTAACCTAACCAAAATCCTACGCTAACCCTAACCCTAACATGACCCTAAGCCTAATATCTAACCCGAAACCCTAATCTAACACTAAACCTTAACCCTAACCTACCTACATACCTAACTCTACATAACACCTAACACTATCCTAAACCTACCTACACGACCTAATCCTAACCCTAACACGAACCCTAGACTCCTAACCAGAATCTACCTAACCCTAACCCTAACCTAACCTAACCCGAACCCTAACCCGAACACTAACCCTAACACTAACCCGAACTAACCCGAACCCAACCCTAAACCGAACCCTACACTAACCAAACCTAAACCCAACCCAACCTCACCCAAACCAACCCTAACCCAACCTAACCGACCCTAAAACTAACCCGAACCTAACCACTAACCACCCCACCTAACCTAACCTAACCCACCCTAACCCAAAACCACCGACCCAAAACCCAAACCAAATCCCAACACCAACCTCAACCCTAACCCTAACACTAAGCCGAACCCAACCCTAACCCTAACTCTAACCAAACCCTACAAACCCAAACCAACAGCAACACTAACCTAACCGAACCGAACACTAACCTAACCCTAAACAAACCTAACCCTAACCTAAACAGACCTAACCCGAACCGAACCAACCCCACCCGAAACTAACCAAACCCTAACCCGAAACCTAACCCGAACCCGAACCCTAACCCAAACCTATCCCGAACCCTACCGCGAACCGAAACCGATCCCTCACCGAACCTACAACCCGAACCCGAACCGAACCCAACCCAAACATAACCTAAACCGAAACCTAACCAGACCCTAACCCTAACCCGAACCCCAAACCGAAACCTAACCCTATCCCCAACCCCAACCCCAACCCCAAACCTAACCCTAAGCCTAAGCCCAACACCAAATCTAACACTAACCCTTACCCTAACCCTAACCCTAACCCTAACTCCAACCCCAACCCCAATCCCCACCCTAACCTGAACCCTATCCCTAACCCTAAACCTAACCTTAACCCTGTTCCGAAACCTAACCCCAACACCAACCCAAACCTGAACGTGAACCCGAAACCCAACCGGAAGCCTAACCCCCAAACTAACCCGAACCCTAAACCTTACCTGAGACCTAAAACGAAACCTAAACCAAACCCGAACCCGAACCCTAACACGAACCCTAAACAGAACCCTAACCCTAACCCTATCCCAAACCCGAACCCTAAGCCGAACCCTAACCCAAAGCATAACAGTAACACTAATCCTAACCCTAACCATAACCCGAAAACTAACCCTAACCCTCACCCTCACCCTAACCCTACCCGAACCATAACCCAAACCCTAAACCTAACCTTAACTGAATCCCAACACGAACCCTAATCCTAACCCTAACACGACCCGAAACCTAACCCTAACCAGAATCCTAACCATAACCCTAATCTGAACCCTAACCCTAAACCTAACCCGAACCTGAACCCTAACCCTAACCCTAATGGGAACACTAACCCGACCCTAACCCTAACCATAATCATAACCCTAACCCGCACCCTAACCCAGCCCCTAACCTTAACCCTAAAGGAACACTAACTCCAACCCCAAGCCCAACCACCACCCTAACCTGAACCCTAACCCTAAACCTAACCTTAACCCTATTCCGAAACCTAAACCTAAACCGTAGAAGGAAATATTGCGGAATCGGACCATACAGGCAGTCAGGATGTGGGACACACAGGCCATAAGCTCACCTCTCAGATGCGCGTATCCCTGGAAGGCAGATGTCTGCTTCCCACTGAAACATGGGAGTTACAACCTGGCGACACTCTAATTGAAGAAGCCCATTAGAATTCGCTGTATCCAACTCGATACACGTGAGGACAGGCCTGTCGCTTCCACATGCTTTTCACACCAACCTCTTCCAGCACCTAACATAAGGATGTTAGGACCTACGTCTCCAGGCAGTCAGGATCCAGGAGGGTCCTCCCCTCAGCTCAGGTCCCACAAGGAAGCATACTTGGAAGCCAGAGTTCAAGTAGCTGCGTTCTTAGGGCCGCGAGAAGGAAGCAGTACTCTATGTTAGGAGGCTGCAGGAACACCGCTCTACTGCACCTGGAGACACACTCCAGGCCTGCCTTATTCCACTTGCGTCTCACAAGCCTCAAGCCACAAATGTCTCTGGTGAAGATGTTCGAAACTCATTCTGCAGGCAGTGTGGAACCATGAGGGACTGAGTGTGAGCTCAAATCTCACAAGGAAGTTGCCTTTGGACAAGGCGTTCAGCCAGCTTCTCACGTTGGGAACTTAGTAGGTAGCACCAGTCTGACAGGAATTACTCGGACATCGCTGGATTGAGATTGGAAACACTAGTCTTGTGGGCCAGTACCTTCCGCTTACCCCTCACAACACTTGTGTCATGCATTGAGCCTAGGCCTGTTAGCAGCGAAGTGTACCTGCACACAGGATGTGGGAGGTACAGGCCATAAGCTCAACTCTCAGGAGTGTGTATGTCTGGGAGGCCGATGTCTGCTACCCACTCATACATGGGAGTTAGAACCTAGCCACACTGTAATTGACGAAGGCCGTCATACATCGCTGCATTCAACTCAGGACAGGAGAGTAGAGGCCAGCTGCTTACACAACCTGGCCTTTCTCACAACCTCTCCCAGCACCTCACATAAGGATGTCAACAGCTATATCTATGGGCAGGCAGGATGCGAGGGAGTCCTTCCCTCAGTTCAGCTCTCAAAAGGAAGCAGGCGTCGAAGCCAGCTTTCTACTAGCTGCGTTCTTATGGCCGTGAGAACGTAGCAGCAATGTGAGTCAGGTCGTTCCGTGAATACCGCTCTACTGCACCTGGAGACACAACCATTGAAGCCTGCAGCTTACCCCTGGCGTCCCATGAGCTTCTGACAAACATGTCTTGGGAGGATGTTCGTAACTCCATCTGCAGGCAGTGCAGGACCGCGGGTCAGCTCATCTCGCAGAAGGAAGTTGCTCAGAGAGACAGCATTCAACGTGGTACTCAGCTTTGGAAGTTAGTATGGAGCTTCCATTTGAGAGTGGAATTCCTCAAAGTTGCTGGATTCAGCTAAGAGACACTTCCCTCTCACCAAACTTGCGTCTCGTATCAAATGTTGTCGTTTGGAAGCGAAGCGTCAAGGAAGTCAGCATGTGGGATGTAGGAGCAATAAGCTCAATCAACTGGAGGCCCTTGAGGAAGCTGTCCGTTAGGCGCGACCCTGACAAGGTAGACGCTTGGTTCTCACTCCACAACTGCCAGCATAGAAGGAAATGCTGTGGAAGCAGACCGTACAGGCAGTCAGGATGTGGGACATAGAGGCCATAAGTTCACCTCTCAGACGTGCGTATCCCTGGCAGGCAGATGTCTGCTTCCCACTGAAACATGGGAGTTACAAAATGGCGACACCCTAATTGAAGAAGGCCGTTAGGTATCGCTATATTCAACACAGACAACCGTGAGAAGAGGCGTGTTGCTTCCACATGCTTTTCACACCAACCTCTTCCAGCACCTAACATAAGGATGTTAGGACCTACGTCTCCAGGCAGTCAGGATCCAGGAGGGTCCTCCCCTCAGCTCAGCTCTCACAAGGAAGCAGACTTGGAAGTCAGCGTTCAAGTAGCTGCGTTCTTAGGGCCGCGAGAAGGTAGCAGTACTCTATGTTAGGAGACTGCAGGAACACCGCTCTACTGCACCTGGAGACACACTCCAGGCCTGCCTTATTCCACTTGCGTCTCACAAGCCTCAAGCCACAAATGTCTCTGGTGAAGATGTTCGAAACTCATTCTGCAGGCAGTGTGGAGCCGTGAATGACTGAGTGTGAGCTCAAATCTCACAAGGAAGTTGCCTTTGGACAAGGCGTTCAGCCAGCTTCTCACGTATGGAACAGTAGGTAGCACCAGTCTGATAGGAATTACTCGGACATCGCTGGATTGAGCTTGGAGACACTAGTCTTGTGGGCCGGCACCTTCCACTTACCTCTCACAACACTTCTGTCACGCATCGAGCCTAGGCCTGTTAACAGCGAAGTGTACCTGCTCACAGGATGTGGGAGATACAGGCCGTAAGCTCAACTCTCAGGACTGTGTGTGTCTGGGAGGCCAATGTCTGCTCCCCACTCATACATGGGAGTTAGAACCTAGCAACACTGTAATTGACGAAGGCCGTCGTACAACGCTGCATTCAACTCAGGACACGGGAGTAGTGGACAGTCGCTTACACAACCTGGCCTTTCTCACCACCTCTCCCAGCACCTCACGTAAGGATGTCAACAGCTATATCTACGGGCAGGCAGGATGCGAGGGGGTCCTGCCCTCAGGTCACCTCTCAATACGAAGCAGGCGTCGAAGGCAGCCTTCTACTAGCTGCGTTATTATGGCTGTGAGAACGAAGCAGCATTGTGAGTCAGGTCGTTCCGTGAATACCGCTCTACTGCACCTGGAGACACAACCATTGAAGCCTGCAGCTTACCCCTTGCGTCCCATGAGCTTCTGACAAACATGTCTTGGGAGGATGTTCCTAACTCCATCTGCAGGCAGTGAAGGACCGCGGGTAAGCTCATCTCGTACAACAAAGTTCCTCAGAGAGACGGCATTCAACGTAGTACTCAGCTTTGGAAGTTAGTATGGAGCTCCCATCTGAGGGAGGAATTCCTCAGAAGTCGCTTGATTCAGCTAAGACACTTGTCTCTCACCAAACTTGCATCTCGTATCGATTGAAGTCCTTTGGAAGCGAAGTGTACAAGGGGTCAGCATGAGGGAGGTACAAGCAACAGCTCAATCCACTGGAGGCCGTGGAGGCAGCTGTCCGCTAGGCGAGACACTGACAAGGTAGACGCTTGGTTCTCACTCCGCAACTGCCACGCATAGAAGGAAATGCTGTGGAATCAGACCGTACAGGCAGTCAGGATGTGGGACATACAGGCGATAAGCTCCCCTCTCAGACGTGTGTATCCCTGGCAGGCCGATGTCTGCTTCCCACTGAATCATGGGAGTTACACCTGGCGACACTCTAATTGAAGACCATTAGAACTCGCTGTGTTCAACTCAGATACACGTGAGGACAGGCCTGTCGCTTCCACATGCTTTTCACACCAACCTCTTCCAGCACCTAACATAAGGATGTTAGGACCTACGTCTCCAGGCACTCAGGATGCAGGAGGGTCCTCCCCTCAGCTCAGCTCTCACAAGGAAGCACACTTGGAAGCCAACGTTAAAGTAGCTTCGAACCCTAATACTAACCCTAACCCTAAACCGAACCCGAACCCGAACGCTAACCTGAACCCTAACCCTAAACCTAACCCTAACCCTAACCCTAACCATAACCCTAACCCTAACCCTATCCCGAATCCTAACCTGACCCCGAACCATAAACGGAACCCTAACACTAACCCGAAACCTAAACCTAACCCCAACCCCTAACCCAAACCCAACCCTAACCGTAACCCTAAATGGAACCCTAACCCTAACACGAACCCTAACCCTAACCTGACTGCTAACCCTAACCCGAACCCTAACCCTAACCCTAACCCTAACCCAAAACGTAACACTAACCCTAACTCTAACCCGAACCCTAAACCTAACCATAAACCGAACTCTAACAATAAGCTAACCTGATCCGGAAACCTCACCCTAACACGAACCCTAACCCTAACCCTAACCCGAACCCGAACCCAAACCCAAACCCAAAGCCTAACACTGACCCCACTCCTAACCCCAAACTGAAACCTAACCCTAACCCTAACCCTGTACCTAACCCCAAACCCATCCCTAAACCTATACCGAACCACAACCACAACCCCAACCCCAAACCTAACCCGAACCCTAACCCCAACCCAAATCTAACACTAACTCTTACCCTAACCTTAACCCTAACCCCAACCTCAATTCTAAACCCAACCCCAACCCTAACCTGAACCCTAACCCTAACCCTCAACCTAACCTTAGCCCTAATCCGAAACCTAACCCCAACACCAACCCTAACGCGAACCCAAACCCGAAAGCCAACCGGAAGCCTAACCCCAACACTATCCTGAACCCTAACCCTTACTGAGACCTAAAACGAACCCTAACCCTAACCCTAACACGAACAATAATCCTAACACTAACAGTACCCGAAAGCTAACTCTAACCCTAACCCTAACCCTACCCCTAACCCCTAACCCGAATCCTAACCCTAATCCTAACCTGAACCCGAACCCTAATCCTAACCCTAAACCTAACCGTAAACTGATCCCCAACACGAACCCTAATCCTAACCCTAACCCTAACACGACCCGAACCCTAACCCTAACCCTAAAACGAACCCTAACCCTAACCCTAACCCTACCGAAACCCTAACCCGAACCCGAACCCCTAACAGTAACCTTAACCCACAACCTAACCCTAACACTAACCCTAACCTACCCCTACCTGATTCGTAACCCGAACCCTAAAGCGAACCCTAACCCTAACCCGAACCCTAACCCGAACCCGAACCCGAACCCTAACAGAACCCTAACCCTAAACCTAACCCAAACCCTAACCCTAACCCTAACCCCCAACCCCAACCATAAACCTACACAGAACCCTAACCCGTACCCTCACCCTAACCCCAACCCCAACCCCAACCATAAACGTACCCCGAACCCTTACCCTAACCCGTACCCTAACCCTAACCCTAACCCTAAACCAAACCCAACCTGAACCATAAACCGACCCCTAACCCTATCCTAACCCTAACCCTAATCCGAACACGAACCCTATACCCAACACTAACCCTAACCCGCACCCGAAACCGAAACCCAACCCGAACCCTAACCCCAATCCTAACCCTAACCCTAACCCTAAACCGAACACGAACCCTAATCTGAAATCTAACCCTATTCTAACCCTAACCCTAATGCTAACCCGAACCCTACCCCAACCCTAACCCCAACCCCCTAAACCTAACACGACCCTAACCTAACCTAACCCAACACCCTAACCTAACCTAACCCTAACCCATACATAACACCCGAACCCTAACCCAAAACCTACACTAACCCTAACCCAACCCTAAACTAACCCTAACACCAAACGACTCTAACCCTAAGCTAACCTCCCTACCGAACCCACACATAACCCAAACCCTAACCCTAACCCAACCACACTAACCAAACCAAACCTAAACCAACCCTAACCCTATCCCTAACCCGTACCATAACATAACCCTAACCCTAACCCAACCCTAACCCTAACCGAACCCAACCCTAACCTAACCCGAACCCTAACCCTAACCCTGACCCTAACGAACCCTAACCCTAACCCTAACCCTAACCTAACACGAACCCTAACCCTAACCCAACCAACCAACCCAACCCACCCTAACCAACCCTAACCCTAACCCTACCCTAACCTACCCTTAACCTAACCCAACCAACCCACCTAACCCGAACCCGAAACCCAAACCCAAACCTAAACCCAACCTAACCGAATCCTAACCCTACCTAACCTAAACATAAACCTAACCCAAACCCTAACCGAACCCTAAACGACCCAACCCTAACAACCCGAACCTAAACCCAACCAACCAACCAAACCCTAACCCTAAACCGACCCTAACCCTAACCGACCCACCAACCCTAACCTAACCCAACCCAACCCTAACGACCTAACCGAACCCTAAACAACCCTAACCCTAACAAAACCGACCCGAACCCTAAACCCGAACACTAACCTAACCACCCAACCCAAACCCTAACCCGAACCCTAAACCCTAACCCAACCCTAACCCAAACCGAACCCGAAACCTAACCGAACCCTAACCCTACCCTAACCCTAACCCCAACCCACCTAACCCTAACCCAACCCTAACCGAACCTAACCGAACCGAACCCAACCCTAACCCAACCTAAACCCGAACCCTAACCCAACCCTAACCACCCTAACCCTAACCCGAACCTAACCCTAACCTAACCTAACCCGAACCCTAACCAACCCTAACTACCCTAACCGAACCCTAACCCAACCTAACCCGAACCCAACCTAACCCTAACCTAACCCGACCAACCCTAACCCTAACCCGAACCCTAACCCTAACCCTAACCCGAACCTAACCCATAACCCTAACCCAACCAACCCTAACCCTAACCCGAACCCTAACACCCGAACCCTAACCTAACCCTAACCCTAACCCTAACCCTAACCCAACCAACCCTAACCACCCAACCCAACCTAACCCTAACCCTAACCCCCTAACCCTAACCCGAACCCCTAACCAACCCAACCCTAACAAACCGAACCCTAACCAACCCAAACCCTAACCAACAACCCTAACCTCCTAACCCTAACCCGAACCGAACTACCTAACGAACCTAACCCGAACCCAACCCCCCGAACACCTAAACCCTCACAACCCTAAACCCTAACCACCGAACCCTAACCTAACTCCAACCCTAACCCTAACCCTAACCCGAACCCTAACCCTAACCCTAACCCTAACCCTAACCCAACCCGAACCAACCCTAACGCTAACCCAAACCCGAACCCTAACCCGAACCACCCTGAACCCTAACCCGAACCCTAACCCTAACCCTAACCCTAACCCTAACCCGAACCCTAACCCCAAACCTAACCCTAACCAACCCTAACCCTAACCCGAACCCTAACCCTAACCCTAACCCTAACCCTAACCCGAACCCTAACCAACCCGAAACCCTAACCCTAACACCTAACCGAAACCCTAACCTAACCCAAACCCAACCCTACAACCCGAACCCTAACCCTGAACCCTAACACCCTAACCCGAACTAACCCAACCCAACCCTAACCCTAACCCTAACCCTAAACCCTAACCCCTAACCCAACTACCGAACCCTAACCCTAACCCTAACCCTAAACCCGAACCCTAACCCTATACCCCCAAACCACTAACCCTAACCCTACCTATCCCGAACACCCAAACATAAACTCTCTATCCCCAACCCCAAACACCTACCCAAAACCCTAACCTAATCTAAGCCTAACCCCTATCCAAATCTCACACTAACCTTACCTAAACCTAACCCTAACCTTACTCCATCCCCAAACCAACCCTTACACTAACTGAACCCTAACCCTACCTACCTAACTTAACCCTATTCCGAAACCTAAACTAAACCGTAGACGGAAACCGCGGAATCGGACGTACAGGCAGTCCGGATGAGGGACCCACAGACCCTTACCTCACCTCTCAAGTCAGCACGTATCCCTGGCTGGCAGATGTCTGCGTTCCCACTGAAACAATGGGAGTTACACCCTGGCGACACTCTAAGAAGGCCGTTAGGTATCGCTCGTATCCAACTCGATACACGTGAGGACAGGCCTGTCGCTTCCACATGCTTTTCACACCAACTTCTTCCAGCACCTAACATAAGGATGTTAGGACCTACGTCTCCAGGCAGTCAGGATGCAGGAGGGTCCTCCCCTCAGCTCAGCTCTCACAAGGAAGCAGATTGGAAGCCAGCGTTCAAGTAGCTGCGTTCTTAGGGCCGCGAGAAGGTAGCAGTACTCTATGTTAGGAGGCTGCAGGAACACCGCTCTACTGCACCTGGAGACAAACTCCAGGCCTGCCTTATTCCACTTGCGTCTCAAAAGCCTCAAGCCACAAATGTCTCTGGTGAAGATGTTCAATACTCATTCTGCAGGCAGTGTGGAACCGTGAGGGACTGAGTGTAAGCTCAAATCTCACAAGGAATTTGCCTTTGGACAAGGCGTTCAGCCAGCTTCTCACGTTTGGAACTTAGTAGGTAGCACCAGTCTGACAGGAATTACTCGGACATCGCTGGATTGAGCTTGGAGACACTAGTCTTGTGGGCCGGCACATTCCGCTTACCTCTCAAAACACTTCTGTCACGCATCGAGCCTAGGCCTGTTAACGAAGTGTACCTGCTCAGAGGATGTGGGAGATACAGGCCGTAAGCTCAACTCTCAAGAGTGTGTGTGTCTGGGAGGCCGATGTCTGCTACCCACTGATACATGGGAGTTAGAACCTAGCAACATTGTAATTGATGAAGGCCGTCGTACAACGCTGCATTCAACTCAGGACACGTGAGTAGTGGACAGTCGCTTACACAACCTGGCCTTTCTCACCACCTCTCCCAGCACCTCATGTAAGGATGTCAGCCGCTATATCTACGGGCAGGCAGGATGCGAGGGGGTCCTGCCCTCAGGTCAGCTCTCAAAAGGAAGCAGGCGTCGAAGCCACCCTTCTACTAGCTGCGTTATTATGGCTGTGAGAACGTAGCAGCTTTGTGAGTCAGGTCGTTCCGTGAATACCGCTCTACTGCACCTGGAGACACAACCATTGAAGCCTGCATTTTACCCCTTGCGTCCCATGAGCTTCTGATAAACATGTCTTGGGAGGATATTCATAACTCCATCTGCAGGCAGTGCAGGACCGCGGGTAAGCTCATCTGGCAGAACGACATTCCTCAGAGAGACAGCATTCAACGTGGTACTCAGCTTTGGAAGTTAGTATGGAGCTCCCATCTGAGGGAGGAATTCCTCAGAAGTCGCTGAACTTAGCTAAGAGACACTTGCCTCTCACTAAACTTGCGTCTCGTATCGAATGAAGTCCGAAATGTACAGGGGGTCAGCATGTGGGAGGTACAAGCAATAAGCTCAATCCACTGCAGGACATGGCGGCAGCAGTCCGCGAAGTGCCACACTGACAAGGTAGAAGCTTGGTTCTCCTTCCGCAACTGCAGCGCATAGAAGGAAATGCTGCGGAACCGGACCGTACAGGCAGTCAGGATGTGGGACATACAGGCCATAAGCTCACCTCTCAGACGTTCGTATCCCTGGCAGGCAGATGTCTGCTTCCCACTAAAACATGGGAGTTATATCCTGGCGAAACTCTAACTGAAGAAGAGCATTAACAATCGATGTATTCAACTCGATACACGTGAGGACAGGCCTGTCGCTTCCACATGCTTTTCACACCAACCTCTACCAGCACCTAACAGAAGGATGTTAGGATCTACGTCTCCAGGCAGTCAGGATGCAAGAGGGTCCTCCCCTCAGCTCAGCTCTCACAAGGAAGCAGATTGGAAGCCAGCGTTCAAATAGCTGCATTCTTAGGGCCGCGAGAAGGTAGCAGTACTCTATGTCAGTAGGCTCCAGGAACACCGCTCTACTGCACCTGGAGACACACTCCAGGCCTGCGTTTTTCCACTTGCGTCTCACAAGCCTCAACCACAAATGTCCCTGGTGAAGATGTTCGAAACTCATTCTGCAGGCAGTGTGGAACCGTGAATGACTGAGTGTGAGCTCAAATCTCACAAGGAATTTGCCTTTGGACAAGGCGTTCAGCCAGCTTCTCACGTTTGGAACTTAGTAGGTAGCACCAGTCTGACAGGAATTACTCGGACATCGCTGGATTGAGCTTGGAGACACTAGTCTTGTGGGCCGGCACCTTCCGCTTACGTCTCACAACATTCCTGTCACGCATCGAGCCTAGGCCTGTTAACAGCGAAGTTTGAGGTACAGGCCGTAAGCTCGACTCTCAGGAGTATGTATGCCTGGGAGGCCATGTCTGCTACCCACTCATCCATGGGAGTTAAATCCTACCTACACTGTAATTGATGAAGGCCGTCGTACATCGTTGTATTCACCTCAGGACACTTGAGTAGAGGACAGTCGCTTATACAACCTGGCCTTTCTCACAACCTCTCCCAGCACCTCACATAAGGATGTCAGCAGCTATACCTACGTGCAGGCAGGATGTAAGGGGGTCCTGCCCTCAGGTCAGCTCTCAAAGGAAGCAGGCATCGAAGCCAGCTTTCTAGTAGCTGCGTTCTTATGGCCGTGAGAACGTAGCAGCATTGTGAGTCAGGTCGTTCTGTGAATACCGCTCTACTGCACCTGGAGACACAACCATTGAAGCCTGCAGCTTACCCCTTGCGTCCCATGAGCTTCTGACAAACATGTCTTGGGAGGATGTTCGTAACTCCATCTGCAGGCAGTGCAGGACCGCAGGTCAGCTCATCTCGCAGAACGAAGTTCCTCAGAGAGACGGCATTCAACGTGGTACTCAGCTTTGGAAGTTAGTATGTAGCTCCCATCTGAGGGAGGAATTCCTCAGAAGTCACTGGGTTCAGCTAAGAGACACTTGCCTCTCACCAATCCTGCGTCTCATATCGAATGAAGTCCTTTGGAAGCGAAGCGTACAGGGTTTCAGCATGTGGGAGGTACAAGCAACAAGACAATCCACTGGAGGCCTTGGAGGCAACTGTCCACTAGGCGCAACACTGACAAGGTAGACGCTTGGTCCTCACTCTGCAACTGCTACGCATAGAAGGAAATGCTGTGGAAACAGACCATACAGGCAGTCAGGATGTGGGACATACAGGCCATAAGCTCACCTCTCAGACTTGCGTATCCCTGGCAGGCAGATGTCTGCTTCCCACTGAAACATGGGAGTTACACCTGGCGACACTCTAATTGAGAAGGCAGGATTCTAATTTAACTAGGCTGTTGGAAATCACTGTATTGGACTCAGGTATCCTGACACTTCCACATGCTTTTCACACAACCTCTTCTAGCACCTCACTGAAGGATGTAGGAGCTATGTCTACAGGAAGTCAGGATAGGGGACAGTCCTGCCCTGGGCTCAGCTCTCAAAAGGCAGCATCCCTAGAACCCAGCTTTCAACTAGCTGTGTTTTTTTTTAAAGAATTTTATTTTATTTATGTTAGTCACAGAGAGAGAGAGAGGCAGAGACACAGGCAGAGGGAGGAGAAGCAGGCTCCATGCACCAGGAGCCTGACGTGGGACTCGATCCCGGATCTCCAGGATCGCGCCCTGGGCCAAAGGCAGGCACTAAACCACTGTGCCACCCAGGGATCCCACTAGCTGCACTTTTATGACTATGGTGTCCTTCTAAACTAACCTATACTTGGTCACTCCAGTCCCTAACTGGGCCTCAGCTAGACCTGGTGCCACTGGTACTTAGCTTGGCCTCACCTGGACCTGGTGACTGTGTTCCCACCTGGGCCTCGAGTGGTCTTATGACTTTTGTCCCCAACTAGGCCTCACCCAAACCATGTGACTTAGTTCCACCTGAGCCTTACCTGGTCCTGGTGAATCTGTTCCCCTCCTGGGTATCACCTGGACCTGGTGACTCTTGTACCCACCTGGGCATGATTGGGATATGTTTAATCTGTTTCCCAAGTGAGACTCTGGAACATTTAACTTTGGTCCTCACTTGGGCCTGACCTGGACCTGGTGACTCTGGTTCCTACATGAACCTCACCTGGACCTGTGACTCTGGTTCCCACATGAACCTCACCTGGACCTGGTGTCTCTGCTGTTCTAGCCTCACCTGTACCTGGTGACTCCAGTCCCCATCCCCCTGGGCCTCACCTGGATTTGGTGTCTCTGGTCCTTAGCTTGGTTTCACCTGGACCTGGTGACTGTGGTCCCCACCTTGGCCTCACCCGGACCTGCTGACTCTGGTTGCCACCTGCGCCTCACCTTGAACTGTTGACTCTGGTTCTTTCAAGGGCTTCCCCTGTACCTGGTGATGCTGGTCCCCACCTGGACCTCTCCTGGACCTGGTGACTCTCTTTCCAACATGGACCTCACCTGGATCTGGTGATTCTGGTCCTCGGTTTGGCCTCACCTGGACCTGGTGACTCTCGTCCCCACTTTGACCTCAGACATGGTGAATCTTGTCCCCACCTAGGCCTCTCCCAGACCTGGTGACTCTTGTCCCCAGCTATGCCTCAATTCGACCTGATGAATCTGGTCCTCACGTGGGCCTCACATGGACCTGGGACTCAGCTGGATATAGTGGCTCTGGTTCCTACATGGGGCTCACCTGATACTGGTGACTGTGGTCTCCTATTCCTCACCAGGACCTGGTGATTCTGATCCTCGTCTGGGCCTTGCATGGCCCTAGTGACTCTGGTCCTCACCTAGGCATCATTGGGACTTGCATACTCTATTCCACACCTGGGCCTCACTTTGACCGGGGACCTCTGGTTCCACTCTGGACCTCAAACTAAACTGGTTACTCTGGTCCCCCTCTGGGCCTCACCCTTACCTGGTGACTCTGGTTCCCCCACCCCCCCCGGGCTTCACTTGGACCTGGTGAATCTGGTCCTTACCTGGTCCTCACCTGGACCTGGTGACTCTGGTCACCACCTGGGTCTCACCTGGGCTTGGTGAATCTTGTTGCCACCTGGGCCTCACCTGGACCTTGTGACTGTGGTCCCCACCTGGACCTCACCTGGATCTGGTGGCTCTGGTTCCTATATGGGGCTCTCCTGGACCTGGTTCCTGTGGTCTCCTTCTGGCCTCACCTGGAACAAAACGACTCTGATCCACATTTGGGCCTCCCCTGGACCTGGTGACTCTGGTCCTTACCTGCGCATCATTGGGACCTGGTTACTCTCTTCTAAACCTGGGCCTCACCTGGACCTGGTGACTCTGGTCTCCCTCTGGACCTCACCCGGACCTGGTGACTGTGGTCCCACCTGGGCCTCACCTGGACGAGGTGACTGGTTCCCACATGGACCTCACCTGGACCTGGTGAATCTGGTCCTCACATGGGCATCATGGGACCTGGTTACTCAGTTCCACATCGGGGCCTCACCTGGACCTAGTGATTCTCGTCCCCCTCTGGGCCTCACCTGACGTGGTGACTCTGGTCCCCACCTGGGCCTCACCCAGAGCTGAGGACTCTGGTCCTCAACTGGGCCTCAACTGGACCTGGTGAATCTACTCCTCACTTGGGCCTTGTCTGGACCTTGTGACTCTGGTCCCACCTGGGCATCATTGGGACATGGTTACTCTGTTCCCCACCTGGGACTCACCTGGACCTGATAACTTTGATCCACACTTTGGCCTCACCTGGCCCTGATGACTCTGGGCCTCACCTGGGCCTCAATCTGGACCTGGTGACTGTGGTCCCCACCTGGGTCTCATCTGGACCTGGTGATTCTCGTTCCCACATGAACCACACCTGGACCTGGTGACTGTGGTGTCTTTCTAGCCTCACATTTACCTGGTGACTCCGGTCCCCACCAGGTCCTCACCTGGATCTGGTGACTCTGGCCTTCAGGTTGCCCTCACCTGGACCTGGTGAGTGTGGTTGCCACCTGGGCCTCACCTGTACCTGGTGACTCAGGTCCCCATGTGGGCCTCACTTGGACCTGGTAAATCTGGTCCTTACTTGGTCCTCACCCGGACCTGTTGACTCTGGTCACCACCTGGGCCTCACCTGGACCTGGTGAATCTGGTCCCCGTCTGGGCCTCACCTGGACCTGATTGCTGTGGACTCCTTCTTGGCCTCACCTGGAACTGGTGACTGATCCTATCTGGGCCTCACCCAGACCTGGTGACTCTGGTCCTCACCTGGGCATCATTGGGGCCTGGTTACTCTGTTCTACACCTGAGCCTCACCTGGACATGATGACTCTGGAACCCCTCTGGGCCTCACCCTGACCTGGTGACTCTGGTCCCCATCTGGATGTCACCTGGACCAGGTGATTCTGGTACCCCTCTAGGCCTCAACTAGACCTGGTGACTCTGGTCCACAACTGGGCCTCACTTGGACCTAGTTAATATGCTCCCCACCTGGGCCTCATCTGGACCTGGTGACTCTGGTCCCTACCTGGGCATCATCGGGACATGGTTACTCTATTCCCTACTGGGACTCACCTGGACCTGGTAACTCTGGTCCTCACTTTAGCCTCTTCTGTACCAGGTGACTCTGGCCCCACCTGGGCCTCACCTGGAACTGGTGACTCTGATCCTCAGCATGGCCTCACCTGACCTGGTGACTGTGGTTCCCACTGGGACCTCACCTGGACCTCATGTCTCTGGTCCCCACCTGGGCTTCACCTGGACCTGGTGTCTCTGGTACCCACCTGGGTAGCATCAGGACATGGTTACACTGTTCCTTAACAGGGACCCACCTGGACCTGTTAACTCTGATCTTCACCTGGGCTACACCTGGACATGGTGACACTGGTTCCCACCTGGGTCTCACCTGGACCTGTGAGTCTGATCCCCACCTGGGCCTCACTTGTGACTGGTGACTCTCATTCCCACATAGACCTCATGTGGACCTGGTGGCTGTAGTGTTTCTAGCTTCTCATGTACCTGGTTACTCTGGTCCCCACCAGGGCCTCACCTGGACCTGGTGAGTGTGGTTGCCACCTGCACCTCACCTGGACCTGGTGATTCTGGTCCCCACCAGAGCCTCACCCATACCTGGTTACTTAGGTTCTCACGTGGGCCTCACTTGGACCTGGTGAATCTGGTCCTTGCCTGGTCCTCACCCGGACCTGGTGACTCTGGTCCCCACCTGGACCTGGTGACTGTGGTCCCCACCTGGGCCTCACTTGGACATGATGACTCTGATCCCCACCTGGGCCTCACCTGAGTCTTACTGGGACCTCGTAACTCTGGTCCTCAGCTTGGCCTTACCTGGATCTAGTAACTGGTCCCCACCTGGGCCTCACCTGGACCTGGTGTCTCTGGTACCTATCTAGGCATCATCAGGACAGGGTTTCTCTGTTCCCCACCTGGGACACACCTGGATTTGTTAACTTTGGTCCTCACCTGGCCTCACCTGTATCTGGTGACTCTGGTTCCCACATGGACCTCACCTGGATGTTGTGTCTCTCGTTTCCTTCTAGCCTCATCTGTACCTGGTGATTCCGGTCCCCACCTGGGCCTCACCTGGTACTGGTGACTCTGGTCCTCTGCTTGGCCTTACCTGGACCTGGTGACTGTGTTCCCCACCTGTGCCTCACCTGGATCTGGTGACTGTGTTCCCCACCTGGGCCTCACCCGGACCTGGTGAATCTGTTTCCCACCTGGGCTCACCTGGACCTGGTGACTCTGGTCCCATCCTGGGCCTCATCTGGATCTGGTTTCTGTGGTCCTCACATGGGCCTCACCTGGATCTGGTGGCTCTAGTTCCCACATCAGGTTCACCTGGACATGGTGACTGTGGTCCCCGTCTTGGCCTCACCTGAACCTGGTGATTCTGATCACCATCTGGGCCACACCTTGACTTGGTCGCTCTGATCCTCCCCTGGGTGTCATTGGGACCTGGTTAATCTGTTCCACACCTGGGCCTCACCTGGATCAGGGGATTCTGGTCCCCTTCTGGGCCTCTCCTTGACCTGGTGACTCTGGTCCCCTCCTGGGCCTCACCTGGACTGGGTGACTCTGGTTTGCACATGGACCTCACCTGGAGCTGGTACCTGTTGTGTCCTTCTGGCCTCACCTGGACATGGTGACTCTGGTCCCCATCTGGGCCTCACCTGGCTCTGGTGACACTGGTCCTCAGCTTGGGCTCACCTGGACCTGCTGAGTATGGTTGCCACCTGGGTCTCACCCGGACCTGGCAACTCTGGTCCCCACCGGGTCCTCACCCCTACCTGGTGAATCTGGTCCTTACCTGTTCCTTACCCAGACCTGGTGACTCTGGTCATCACCTGGGCCTCACCTGGTCTTGGTAATTCTGGTCCCCATCTGGGCTTCACCTGGACATGGTGACTGTGGTCCCCACCTGGGCCACAAATGGACCTGGTGGCTCTGGTTCCCACATGCAGCTCACGTGGACCTGGGTCCTGTGGTCTCCTTCTAGGCCTCACCTGGATCTGGTGACTCTGATCCTCATCTGGGCCTCACCTGGACCTGGTGACTCTGGTCCCCTCTTGTGCCTCAGCTGGACCTGTTGACTCTGGTCCTCAGTTTTGCCTCACCTGGACCTGGAGACTGTGTCTCCACCTGGGCCTCACCCAGACCTTGTGACTTTGGTCACCACCAGGGCCTTACCTGGAGGGGGGAATCTGGTCCCCACCTGGGATTCACCTGGACCTGATAAATCTGGTTGCCACCTGGGCCTCACCTGCACCTGGTCTTTTTGGTCCCCACCTGAGCCTCATCTGGTCCTGGTGGCTCTGGGTCCCACATGGGGCTCACCTGTACCTGGTGACTGTGGTCCTCACGTGGTCCTCACCCAGACCTGGTCACTGGTATGTGAGGAGTCTGCTCCAGATTCCCCCTCTCCCTCCACCCCTCCCCACTGCACCCTCTCTCAAGTAAATCTTCTGAAAATTCACATCAAGACATGTGAGCATCTTTATCCCCTCTTCAGAGGTGCCTTCATATGTGTAACGACCATTTTAATGCCTTTCATGGACCCACCGTGAGTCCCATCAGAAACCCCTTTTCTTTGATATTATTGAAGTACAGTCAACACACAATGTTACAGTAGTTTCAGGGCTACAACTTAGTGATTTGACAATTCTCTGCATACTCATCTCCCCACGAGAAGTGTCATCACCATCTGTACCCATACAAAGTTGTCACAATAGTACTGACTCTATTGCCTAGGCTGTACTTTCTAAAAATCTGTGACTTATTTATTTGAGAACCAGATGCTTATAGCTCTTAATATTCTTCATCTATTTTACCCATCTAACACCTGCGTCCCCTCTGGCTATCAGTCACCATGATCCATCACATTAACAAGAGAAAGGACATGGGGAAGCCCGGGGGGGGGGGGGGGGGGGGGGCTCAGCGGTTTAGTGCCTGCCTTTGGCCAGGGCCTGATCCTGGATTCCTAGGATTGAGTCCCAGGTCGGGTTCCCTACATGGAGCCTGGTTCTCCCTCTGTCTATGTCTCTGTGTCTCTGCCTCTCTCTCTCTCTTGCTCTCTCGCTCTCTGTCCCTCATGGGTAAATAAATAAAATCTTAAAAACAAAAACAAGAGAAAGGACAAAGGCATACGATCCTCTCAAGAGTTGCAGAAAAAGCATTTGACAAAACACAACATAAAAACATAGTGGGTAGTGAAAGGGAATATAAGGGAAGGGAGAAGAAATGTGTGGGAAATATCAGAAAGGGAGACAGAACATAAAGACTCCTAACTCTGGGAAAGGAACTAGGGGTGGTGGAAGGGGAGGTGGGTGGGGGGTGGGGGTGAATGGGTGATGGGCACTGAGAGGGGCAATTGACTAACAGGAGCTCGCCTGTGCTTGGGAGGCCTGAGGAGGACGTGGGGTCGCGTCCACGCTGATGAACCCCAGCCTCCTCAGGACCCGCGGTGAGGCTTCAGGAGGACATTGGGCCGTGTTCACGCTGTCAGGAGCCCCGGTCTCCTCAGGACCCACGGGGAGGCTTCAGGAAGATGTGGTGTTGCGTCCACTCTGGCAAGAGCTCCCGGACTCCTAAGGACCCAAGTTGAGGCTTCTGGAAGATGGGGGCTGCATCCATGGTGACAGGAGCCCCGGCCTCCTCAGAACCCATGGTGAGGCTTCAGGAGGATGTGGGGCCACATCCACACTGACAGGACACTGACCTTCTCAGGACCCCTGGTGTAGACTTCAGGAAATAGGGGGATGCCTCCATGCAGACAGAAGACCCCAGCCTTGTCAGAGCCTGTGGTGAGGCCTAAGAAAGATGTGGGGACCGCATTCACACTGACAGGTCTCCGGCCTCCTTAGGACCCACTCTGAAGTTTTGGGAAGATTTGGGGCCACGTCCATGCTGACAGGAGCCCCCAGCCTCCTCAGGTATTATGGTGAGGCTTGAGGAAATTGTGGGGCCACTTCAACACTGACAGGACCCCTGTCCTCCTCCGGACCTGCACTTGGCTTCGGGACATATGGGGCCACGTCCATGCTGACAGGAGCCCCCAGCCTCCTCAGGTCTTATGGTGAGGCTTGAGGAAAATGTGGGGCCACATCAACACTGACAGGACCCCCGTCCTCCTCAGGACCTGCACTTGGCTTCGGGACATACGGGGCTGCGTCTATGCTAACAGGAGCACACAGCCTCCTCAGGACCCGCAGTGAGTTTTCAGGGGGACGTGGGGCCATGTCCAGGCAGACGGAGCCTCCGGCCTCCTGAGGACCTGCTGCGAGGCTTCCAGAGGATGTGAGGCATAGTCCACAGTGACAGGAGACCATCATCCTCAGGACCCGCTGACTATGACTCAGGAACACAGGGGGCCACGTCCGCACTCACAGGAGCCCGGCTTCCTCAGGACCCCCTGGGGGACTCTGGAGGTGCCATTAGGGGCCACATCCACATCAGAAGGGACTCCTCAGAACCACAGGGTAAGTGAATGGGTAGAATTAGTGGTAGGGTCAGAGGAAGGGAGGCAGTATGTGGTTAAGTTTAAGTTAGATGTTAGGGGTTAGTGATTATGCTTATGGTTACAGATTAGAGGTTAGGGTGAGGGATAAAGGTCAGGGTCAGTGGTTAGGAGTTAGGATGGGGGTTAGGGATTAGGAAAAGGGGTTAGGGTTAGGATTAGGAACAGGATTTAAGGTTAGGGTTTAGGCTTTAGGGATTAAGGCAGGAGGATAGGAGTTGGGGTTAGGGTTAGGGTTAGAGTGAGGTTTGGGCTTAGGCTTGCACTTAGGGTTAGGGGTGAGGGTGTGAGTTAGGGTTAGGGGTTAGGGTAAAATTTAGGGCTAGGTTAGGGGTTAGGGCTAGGGTTAGGGTTAGTGATTGGTTAGGGGTTAAGGTCAGGTCAGGGTCAGGGTACGGTTTTGAAAAAGGGTTATGGTTATGGAGTGGGTTAGGGGTTAGTTTTTCGGTATGGGTTAGGGTACAGTTTGGGGTATGAGATAGGGTTAGTATTAGAGGGTCAGGGTTAGGGTAAAGATTAAGATTAGAAATAGGATTTGAGTACATTAAGTTAAGGTTAGGGTTAGAGGTTAGGGTTAGGGTTAGATTTAAGGTAAGGATCAGGGTTAAGGGTTTAGAATAGGTTTCAGAGTTAGGGTGAGGGTTGGCAGGAAGGTTCAGTGAATGTGTTTCAGTCTTGGGGTTTGTGTTTGGTTTCTGATTAGTGATAGGTCTTGTTAACATTAGGCTTAAGCATAGGGTTAGGGTTATGTCTGTGTACGGTTAGAGTTTGGGTCTTGGCATGTGCCTGCACTGGGGCTCCTAGTATCCTGGGCAGTTTAGTTTTACGCACTCTGTTTAGGTTTTGAGTTGAAAGATAGCCTGACTCCACCAAGTCAGTGGCCTCCCCAGAGCATCAAAATCCAGGCTTCTGCTGGGGTCAGAAAAGACATGGCAGGCTTCTCCTGAGCTGAGCTAAGGAGGGGATTTGTGGCTCTAAATACTCTTTATGTGGATTTTCAGTTGCCTTTCTGATTTTATCTCTTGTGCGCACATGTTTCATCAATACTACCAATTATCATTTTAAAGTTTTACTTGCATTCCTGTTTGTAACCACAGTATGATATAATTTCAGGTCTACCACATAGTGATTCAACCCTTGGATACAATGGCTGGTACTGGTCACAGGTGCCCTCCACTATCCCCATCCCCTGATTCCCCATCCCCCCCACCTTCCTCTGGTATTTATTAGTCTATTCTCTGTGGTTAAGAGTGTGTTTCCTGGTTTGCTCGTCTCATCCACCCCCTCCACCCCTTTGCCAGTTTGTTTGGTTTCTTAAAATTCACATGTGAATGCAATTGTATGGTATTTGGTATCTGTCTTTCTCTGACAGACAGATAAGTCCTTTCCACTTCTCCCACGTCATTGTAAATGGCTTCGTTTCATCCCTTCAGATGACCTAGTGATGTCGCAGTATGTATATTTACCACATCGTCTCTGCCCATTCATATGTCGGTGGACATCTGGGCTGTATGCACAGTTTGGCTGTTGTTGATAACGCTGCTACAAACAGTGGGCTGCGTGTCCCTCTTCGAATCTACTAAACTACTTTTGTATCCTCGGGGTAAATACCTAGCTGTGCAATTTTGGAATCGTAGGGTAGCTCTATTTTTAACTTCTTGAGGACCCTCCACACTGTTTTCCACAGTGGCTGCACCTGTTCACATGCCCACCAGGAGTGTAAGGGGGCTCCCCCTTCTCCATAGCCTCACCAACACCTGTTGTTTCTTGTGTTGTTGATTTTAGCCATTCTGACGGCTGTCAGGTGACATCTCATTGTGGTTTTGGTTTGCATTTCCCTGATGATGGGTGACGCTGAGTGTCTTTCCGTGTGTCTGGTGGCCATCTGGATGTCTTGTCAGAGACAAAGTCCATTCATGTTTTCTGCCCATTTGCAGTTGGATAATTTGTGTTTAGGTTGCTGAGATTTATATTTGCTGTATATATTTTGGATACTAACTCTTTATTGGATGTGTTGTTTACAAATATCTCCTCTCATTTTGTATGTTGCCTTTTAGCTGTGGTTCTTTCCTTCCCTTTGCGGACGCTTTTCAATTTGATGAAGCCCCAAGAGTATTTTTGCTTTTGTTTCCCTCACCTCAGAGGCATATCTAGAAAGAAGATCCAATGGCCATTGTCAAAGACACTGCTGCCTATCTTTTCTTCTTTTTCTGGTTTCAGGTCTCACATTTAGGTCTTTAATCCATTTTGGATTTATTTTTTATATACATGGTGTAAGAAAGTGGTCCAGTTTCATTCTTCTGCATGTGGCTGCCTAGTTTTCCCAACACCATTTGTTCTTATCCTGGGGTCAGGGTTAGGGTTTGTTGAAGAGACTGTCTTGTTGCCATTGGATATTCTTTCCGGCTTTGTTGAAGATTAAGCGATCATAGGGTTATAGGTTTGTATCTTGTTTCAGCTTTCCATTCTGTTCTATTGATCTAAGCATCTCCTGTTGGGAGATTTTTGATTGCTGATTCAATTTCTTTGCTGGTTATCTGTTCAAGTTTCTTATTTCTTCCTTTTTCATTTTTGCTATGTTATATATTTCTAGGAAGGAATTGATCTATTTCTTCCAGGTTCTAGGTTGCTGGCATATAATTTTTCATAATGTTCTCTTAAAATAGTTTGTATTTCTCTAGTGTTAGTTTTTTTTTTTTCTAGTGTTGGTTGTTATTTCTCTTTTCTCATTTGTGATTTTATTTGGGTCCTTTCTCATCTCTTTATCTTTTATCTTTTTTAAAGATTTTATTTATGTATTCATGAGAGACACAGAGAGGCAGAGGTATAGGCAGAGGGAAAATGAGGTTCCATTCGAGGAGCCTGATGTGGGACTTGATCCCCTGGGACCCCGGGATCATGAGCCGAGCCAAAGCAGATGCTCAACCCCTGAGCCACCCAGGCATCCCAGATCATGTTTTTTAATCCACTCTGATACCCTATATCTTTTGATTGGAGCATTTAGTCTATCAGCATTCAGAGTGATTATTGAAAGATATGAACTTAGTGCCTTTGTGTTACCGGTAGAGTTGGTTTTTCTGGTTACGTTTTCTGGTCCTTTCTAGTCTTTGTTGCTTTTGGTCTCTTTTTTTCCCCGCACTAGAAGAGTCCCTCTTAAAATTCCTTACTGGACTGGTTTAGTGGTCATGAACTCCTTTATTTTTGGCCTGTCTGGGAAACTCTTTATCTCTCCTATGCTGAATGACAGCCTTGCTGAAGAAAGAATTCTTACAAATGAACTCCAACTAAAAAAAATTTAAAACCGTAAATTTCTGCTATTTTGATTGAGGAAAATGGCATTTTATGTTCAGAGATTTTTAATTTCTTCCTTGTGAGATTAAATAAATTTTGATGTTCATTCTTAAAAAAACAGAAGAAAGAATTCTTGGCTGCATACTTTTCCCATGCAGCATATTGAATATTTCCTTCCAACTTCCTTCTGGCTTGCCACGTTTGTGGACAGATCTGCTGTAAATTGATTCATCTTCTCTTGTAGGTAAGGACTACCGCCCCCCCCCAAAGCCCTGCCTCCACTGCTTTCAGAATTCTTTTCTCTTCTGTGCATTTTCTGACTTTGACTCTGATGTGCCTGGGTGATGGTCAGCTTCTGTTGAACTTATTGGGAGTTCTCTGTCTCTCGATTTCAGTGTCTGTGTGCTTCCTCAGGTTATAGAAGTTTACATAATTCGTTCAAATAAACCTTCTGCCCCTTTTCTCTCTCTTCATCTTCTGAGTCTCCGATGGTATGAATGTTATTGTTTTAGTAAGTGGCTGAGTTCCCTCAGTCTGCCTCTGTGGTCCATAACCTTTCTTGGGACTGCATCTCAGTTACAGCATTTTTAACGTTGGCCTGACTAGATTTTAGTTCTTTTATTTCTACAGTAAGGGATTCTCCAGTTTTCTTCTGTGCTCTCTTTCCAGCCCAGCTGCTATCTTTATAATCATTGTTTTAAACTCTAGTTAGACATCATGTATGTGTATTGATGAACCTCCTGGCTGTGAGTACGACCTCATGTTATTTTATGGAGGTGAATGTCTCCATCTCAATATTTTTTCCAGTAAAGAAAGAAGGAAGAAAAAAAAAAAAAGAAGAAAAACAATAACAAATGACCTCCTAAAAAAAAAACAAAAACCACCAGATTATTTTGGCCTACTTGTTAAAAGATTCTAAATCCCAAAATAAGAAACACAATTAAAGTACCATGAAAGCAAAAATAAGAAATATATAAGGTACATACATAAAAATTAAAAGAAAGCAATTAATAAAAAAGAATCAAAATAAAGAAATGAGAATAAAGCCCAAAGTACAAAGGAAGCTAGACCCTACTTTCCAGGGAGAGCTGAAGCTCTGCAGCCTCTGTGGTCCAACCACTTGGTGGCAGCGAGTGGTCTGTGGATGGGCCATGGGGCTCATTGTCGTGTGCATCTGCCTGGGAGATGCACCTGTGGAGTCAGAGGCGGGGTGGGCGTCAGCGCCTCTGGCCTCCAGTGGGCGGTGCTGTGGTGCTCTCTGATACTCGGCGCTGATGGGCGGGATGTGGGTGGGGACACTGAGTCCTCTGGCTCTGGGGCTGAGCATCCCGCCCCCCCAGTCTGCAGGGGCTTCCACAGAAGAGCCCCCAAGCCCCCGGGTCTCCGCCGCTTCTCTCAGAATCCTGCGTTCACTCTGCCTGCGTCCGAGCTTCTTTTGGTTTTGTTTTTTTTATCTCAGACTGTTGTGCCCAAGATTGCGAATCCAAGAAACCACCCAGAAGCCGACACTGATGCAAACACACGAGGGTTTATTTACAAGCTGGAGCTTGTGTCCAAGTTTGCCCGACACAGCGGAGCAGGGACTTCGACCCCGAGGTGGGTTTTAGCTTAGTTTTAAGGGGTGGTCTCGGGGACCTCCAGAAGGGCTGGAGCAGGGATCCCTGGGTGGCACAGCGTTTTAGCGCCTGCCTTTGGCCCAGGGCGCAATCCTGGAGACCCGGGATCAAATCCAGCATCTGGCTCCCGGTGCATGGAGCCTGCTTCTGTCTCTGCCTCTCTCTCTCTCTCTCTCTCTCTCTCTCTCTGTGACTATCATAAATAAATAAATACATAAATAAATTAAAATTAAAATTAAAAAAAAAAAGAAGGGCTGGAGCAATTCCTCAAGTTCTGTTTACATTTTGCTCTGGGGCCTTCAAGGGCATTGAGCTCTTTTCTCATTCTAATAGGGGCTTCCTGCCCTTGGCCTGGGCTCAGTTCTTAAGCTAATGCGGGGCTTTCTAAGACATTAAGCTGTAAACTTTTGTTTTTCTGCTGTGACTGAATTAATGCAAATTTCAGGTCTTCTTCGCAGGGTTGTGGGATGGCTGGACGTGTGCTAACCCTGAACTTAAAGTGGAATGGCCTTAATTTTCTCGGCCTCCACACGTCCCGTCCCATCCTATCTAGCTCCTTCCCCCTTCCCCGGAGCTCCTAAGAGAGCAATTGCAAATGACCTCAGCTTGGCAGCGTGTGTTGGGGGACAGGCCCAGGGATTTGGGATCAGGAAGACCTGGAGCGCGGGCGTCCCGGCTGTGCAGTGGGATTCCATGCTGCAGACTCTTATTCCCTAAGGCTATCTTGACTTTGTACATAGAAAAGCTCTCCTTTGTCTTTAAAAGATGAAGAGCGAGTCCAAGCGTTTTTTCTCTGCCCATCTGATTGCTCAGATTCCAATCTGAGACGTATTTCCTGTTAATAAGGATAATTTACTCTCCGTAGTACTATGGTTAAAATATTCTGACACAAGTAATTCAGAGGGATGAGGGTTTCTTATCTCTTTCTTCACAGCTCAGTCACTCATCAGGAAATGCATCTTTATGGATTTGGAAAGAACTGAGAGACATTATTACCAATGGTCATATTATTATGTGAAGGATTCTTCCCTGAGATCCCAAGAAGGCAGTTTTTCCTCGGGCTTGAGGAGGCCTCTTGGAGTGAGGTTAGAATCAGAAATTGTGTGTCTGGGTTTCAGATAATGGAACTGGTTAGTTAAGTAAACATGGACAGGCACTTAGGTTCTTTTTGTTTTTGTTTTTTCTTTTTTAATTTTTATTTATTTATGATAGTCACACACACAGAGAGAGAGAGGCAGAGACACAGGCAGAGGGAGAAGCAGGCTCCATGCACCGGGAGCCCGATGTGGGATTCGATCCCGGGTCTCCAGGATCGCGCCCTGGGCCAAAGGCAGGCGCTAAACTGCTGTGCCACCCAGGGATCCCCTCTTTTAAAATTTCAATTGCCTTAAAAGCTATGGAATAATTTCTAAACACCTGCCTCATTAGACTTGTAGGATTTTTTTATTGCTAATATAAGTTAACATTCATATGGCACATATTATGTGCCAAGAATTGTGTCATGCTTCCCATAAAAGAACTCATGGTGTCCTCCAACAACCCTATGGGCAGATACTGTTATCTTGATGGGCCAACTAAAGGATAGGAAGAAAACATCTTGTCCAAGGTCAAACAGCTAGTTAAGTGGATTGGAACTCAGGAAGCCTGACTCCAGGCTGTTATGGCCACCAGAAAATATTTATTAAGTACTTACTAACGTCCTAGGTAATGTACAAATAAAGTCCAACTCTTTACTCATTAGAGCTCTATGGCACAGGCATTATTACTGTCACCGTTTTGCAGAGAAAGAAGTAGGTTCAGAGCCTAAGCTCAAGGGACTTGCCCAGAGCCCTACAATTCAGAGGCAGAAACCTTCCCTTTCCTCATACTATTCTCCTTCCACCACTTACCTTCGCCTTTCTCTAAGTCTTAATATAAATGTTGCTTCTTCTGGTCATCTTCTGAGGCCCCAGTTAGACTAAGCCTTCTTATATATGTACTTGTAGTAAGCTGTATATTCACCTTTCTATTGGCTACTATAATCTTGTTTAGTCGTGTTTCTGTCACTTTTTGGTTAGTATCCCTCTCTCCCACCAGCATGGCCTGGAGGGAGATAGGGACTGCATCTGTGTCTGGTTGACTTGGTATTCCTAGCACCTTGCACATAGTAGGTATGCACCAAATACTTAATAAATTAATGGATCCCTAACCTTCTTGAGTTGGTGTTGATAAACATTAGAACATGAAATGGACCAAGATAAGAATGAAATTGCTGAATGAAATGATAAAAAGCAATTTTATCCATTCACTCATTCAGTATTTTATCAGGGGCCTACTGTGTGCCATATCTGAGCGAAGGAAAACGATGCGTGATTCCATTAGGGTATTATAATAGCAACTTAAAAATTGGCCTTCTAAGGCATTTGCTATAGTTGAAAGCTCTAACTAAAAGGCTCAGTGATTAGGAAGGAACTGAATAAAATCAAAATAAAGTATTATCTGGGCAGGAATTTCCCAGTAAATCTGGTTTAATAAAAATTTCACACGAATCCTTGTTTAACTGACACTGAAGCACTGTGAACTCTTTGGAAGACAAATGTCAAGGAAATAAATGGTATGCATTGCTAATTTTAAATGCACTTGCAATATGGTGTCTAATATAAAAGAAGTATTTTTATCTGATTTCTGCTATTTATTATCCTTTCCTGCTTTTCAGGTTGAGGAGGCATTATACTTGTTCCTAAGTGTTTTTCTTTCCTTCTGATATAAAATTCTTACTTTGTTCCCATCGAAGGCACTGTTTAAGAATAAGGCAAAAATTAATTAAACTATTCTTAAAGTGTCTTCACACTTGGAGCCTGATTCATTTAAGTCAATTTTCAAAATAAATCTTATTTATTAGAAAAAAAAACAAAGATTTATAGGGAAATTGAGAAGATAGTACAGAGAATTCTCATGCACTGGCACTCAATTTCTCCAATTATCGATATCTTATATTAGTACGGTACAAATATTAGCTAATGAATCAATATTAAAATATTTGCATTGTCAGCTTTCTCCACAGTAAAGTGATTATTATTATTAGTATTAGTATTAGTATTATATTATCATTATTATTTTAAGTTTTCCATAACATATTTTGTAGAAGGAAGTTACTATGTGTATTCCACACATAAGAGTGGGAAGCTATGCTCATCAACTTGAGGGTGGAATGTCTGCACAAATTGTTTGAAATTCTTCTACATGGGAGATTTCTCTTCCTTATGGGTTTGTTTGGTTGTTTCTTTTTCAAAGATGTTATTTATTTGAGAGCGAGAGGAAAGAAAAAGCATGAGCGAGAGGGGCAGAGGGAGAGAGAGGAGCAGGTTCCCTGATGACCAGGGAGCCTGCCTAGGGACCTGGATCATGATCTGAGCCTAAGGCAGAAGCTTAACTGACTGAGCCACCCAGGTGCCACTCTTTCCTTCCTTCCTTCCTTCCTTCCTTCCTTCCTTCCTTCCTTCCTTTCCTTCCTTTCCTTCCTTTCCTTCCTTTTTTTAAATAATAAATTTATTTTTTATTGGTGTTCAATTTGCCAACATACAGAATAACACCCAGTGCTCATTCCGTCAAGTGACACCCCCATTGACGGTCACCCATTCACCCCCACCCCCTGCCCTCCTCCCCTTCCATCACCCCTAGTTCTTTTCCCAGAGTTAGGAGTCTTTATGTTCTGTCTCCCTTTCTGATATTTCCCACACATTTCTTCTCCCTTCCCTTATATTCCCCTTCACTATTATCTATATTCCCCAAATGAATGAGAACATACCATGTTTGTCCTTCTCCGATTGACTTACTTCACTCAGCATAATACCTTCCAGTTCCATCCACGTTGAAGCAAATAGTGGGTATTTGTCGTTTCTAATGGCTGAGCAAGGCCCACCTTTTCTCTCTCTTCATCTTCATCTTCTGAGTGTCCTATGATATGAATGTTATTGTTTTAATAAGTGGCTGAGTTCCCTCAGTCTGCCTCTGTGGTCCATAACCTTTCTTGGGACTGCCTCTCAGTTACAGCATTTTTAACGTTGGCCTGACTAGATTTTAGTTCTTTTATTTCTACAGTAAGGGATTCTCCAGTTTTCTTCTGTGCTCTTTTTCCAGCCCAGCTGCTATCTTTATAATCATTGTTTTAAACTCTAGTTAGACATCATGTATGTGTATTGATGAACCTCCTGGCTGTGAGTACGACCTCATGTTACTTTATGGAGGTGAATGTCTCCATCTCATTATTTTTTCCAGTAAAGAAAGAAGGAAGAAAAAAAAAAGAAGAAGAAAAACAATAACAACCCTATGGGCAGGACCCCCCAGAAAACCACCAGATTATTTTGGCCTGCTTGTTAAAAGGTAATGTAAATTTCACCTCTTCTTCGCAGGGGCCTTAAGTATTTCTGGAGAAGCCGGGTGTTGGCCTCCGTTTCCGAAGCTAACAGGCCTCTGCTGGAGCTGAGCAGGCAGCGCCTGAGCTTCCCATTGGAGGCACGTGAGCCCAGGTTCCGCCCAGGGAGCCCGCATGCGCCGTAGGCCTCATCCCCCTGAACAAACTAGGAGCCCGCCTGTGCTGGGGAGGCCTGTGCTGGGGCAGGGCCCCCCAAAAAAACCACCAGATTATTTTGGCCTGCTTGTTAAAAGGTAATGTAAATTTCACCTCTTCTTCGCAGGGGCCTTAAGTATTTCTGGGGAAGCCGGGTGTTGGGCTCCGTTTCAGTGAGACGTTTCGGAAGCTAACAGGCTTGGACCCATATACCCACCGCTTGTGATAGAAAGGGATATAGATTTGGGGATTTTCTATCGCCATAGGAGAGAACCCTAAAATACTCAGGATCTATGCTCAGAGTTAGTTTTATAGTTTAGCATTTGAGTATATATAAGATTCCCCCGTCTTTTTGTGCTCAGTATAGAGTGTTTAGGACCCCACAGCAGCATTTCAGGTCTGAGAGGGAACTGAGGGATCATCAGCTCTGGTCCTCTCCTCTGAGGCACAGGAAAGAAACTGAGAGTTCTGGAGGATTGGATTGTCCAAGTTCACACGCTTATTGGTGGTAGAGCTAGGTCTGAAGAAGGTCTTCCTAGAGATTGTTGCATCAAGACAGACACCATTGAACATAACTAGTTTAGATAGGCATTTGTGAAATAGACAATTTTGGGTTACTCTTTCTGCTTTTATACTTTCATATAAAGGCACGACTGCATCTAGGTTTCAGGATTACCCCTTCTGTTAGTTATAAGAGTAGATGATGTAAATATCAGTGTTTGCCATTTGAAATTCTCTGTTTAACTATTTTTAAATTGAGTTTTAAAAATATTAAACCTGGCACTTAGTTCTCGGCTTGGACAAACTTAATCTGAGTAAGGTTGGCTTCTCTGAAAATATAGGCAATTAGATATAGAAGCATGAAGACTTGGAAAGTGAAAGGGTAGGCAAGGTCTCACGGCTGAGGTTTTTTTCGGGGAATACCTTTGTTTAATTAATTCATCAGGCAGTATTCTGATGGCGCACATGGAGACCTAATTCGAATCCCTTTTAGGGTGCTTCATGAAATGTAACTATCTGGCAGAAGAAAGACTACTTTGGTTGAATGTTTTATTGAGCTAAAGTGACTCTAATTCTAGATGAGCCTGAAGCTGTGACGTTAACGTGTTGTGGTCGTTTAAAGAACTCTGGACCAGAATCGAGTCTTGGCTTTGCGCCTTGCCACCCGTGTGACCCTGAGCAGTGTGCATTACTTCTCGTGTCTTCTCAGTTTCCTTATCTGTTAGTTGAGGGGATCGGTCTCCATACCGTTCATTAACTCTTTGTTTTTAATGACAGTCACAGATTTGTCATTATTGGACCATCACTAATAAATATCACAAAAAGTGAATTCATTTCTCTTTCTCCCTCTCCCTCGTTTTTTGCATTTTTCCATTCTGGAACTTTGATTTGCTTTTTAGAATACTTATTTATTTGAACTGGGAAGGAGTTGCAGGTCATTTTCCATTCACATTCGTAACTTTTTATGATCTAATGAAGGTCATTTCATAAATGAATTGCTGAGGACGGCTGAGCCGTCCAGTACCTTTTTTAATTTAAATTTAAATTAAAAAAATTTTTAATTTAAATTCAATTTGTCAACATGTAGTATAATACCCAGTGTTCATCACATCACTTGCCCTCCTTAATGTCCGTCCCCCAGTTACACTATCCTCCCACCCACCTCCCCTTCCGCAATCCTTTGTTTCCCCGAGTTAGGAGTCTCTCATAGTTTATCTTCTGTGAGACCCAGGAAATTTAACAAAAATCCCCTACCCCTGGACAAGCAGAGCAGTACTGATTCCATTTTGTGCTACACCTGCCACCTGCTGTGTGACCCCCACGTAACCAGCTTATTGCTTAAGGCACTGCCCCACCCTAGTCAAGCCGCTGGGCACACCCTAACCGGAAATCAGCTCATAACCATGTAACCCTGCTTTGTGCCCACCAAAACTGTGCACCAATTCTGAGCAAAGTAATAGGCCAGCTCAAATGGATACTATAGGGTAAGATGTAATTCAATCGGCCACTTGTGTGTGGACCGACATGACTGTGCAACTTTCTGCGTATCCCATGGGCCACTGGCCCCTATAAAGCTGCTACGCCTCTTAGTCTCGGGGTCCAAGTCCCTGCTCCGCTGTGTCGGGTACACTTGGACCCAAGCTCGAGCTTGTAAATAAACCCTCGTGTGTTTGCATCGGTGTCGGCTCCTCGGTGGTTTCTCGGATTAGCAATCTTGGGGACAACACTGCCTCTCTCAATTTTCTCCACTCAGTTTCCCTCCCCTCCCTTATGATCCTCTTCACTGTTTCTTACATTCGACATAAGAGTGAAACCGTATGATAATTCTTTCTCCACGTGGCTTATTTTATTCAGCATAATACCCTCCAGTTCCATGTCCATGAAAATGGTAGGTATTCATCCTTGCAGATGGCTAAATAATAATACATTGTATATATAGACCACATCTTCTTTTTTTAAATTTTTTTATAATTTTTAAAAATTTTTATTTATGATAGTCACACACACACACAGAGAGAGAGAGGCAGAGACATAGGCAGAGGGAGAAGCAGGCTCCATGCACCGGGAGCCCGATGTGGGATTCGATCCCGGGTCTCCAGGATCCTGCCCTGGGCCAAAGGCAGGCGCCAAACCGCTGCGCCACCCAGGGATCCCCAGACCACATCTTCTTTATCCATTCATCTGTTGCAGGACATCAAGGCTCCTTCCACAGTTTGGCTATTAACATTGCCGTTGTGAACATTGGGGTGCAAGTGTCCAGTCATTGCACTACATCTGTGTCTTTGGGGTAAATACCCAGCAGTGCAATTGGTGGGTTGTAGTATAGCTCCATTTCCAGCTTTTTGAGGAACCTCCACACTGTTTTCCAGAGTGGCTGCTCCAGTTCACATTCCCTCCAACAATGCAAGAGTGTTCCACTTTCTCCACATCCTCTCCCACATTTGTTGTTTCCCGTCTTGTTAATTTCCCCCATTCTCACTGGTGTGAGGTGGTATCTCATTGTGGTTTTGATTTCTATCTCCCTGATGAAAAGTGACGTGGAGCAGTTTTTCATGTGCTTGCTTGCTCGCTCTGTGTAGGTCTTCTTTGGAGAAACGGCTGGCACCTTTAAGTTGGAGAAGAGATGGCATCTCAAGGGGTGTTATTTCCTGTCATGGCCACATACCAGAAGGCTCTTGAGTATGTGTGTGTGTGCGTTTGCCTGTGCCTGTGAGGAGAGGTCGTTGGATAGAATTTGAAAGCAGATCCTCTGCATATTTATAGGTCTATATCTATTTCTCTCTCTTTCTGCACACATCTATTTCTAACCATTTTGTCTCTATCTCTATAGGGAGATCTATATATGGACGTATAGAGATTAGATATAGAAATATTTATTTTGCATATTTAAATATAAATCTATAGTTCTGTTTATAGATAATAATTATTATATTATCAGTAATACATTGAATAATAAATATATTAAGTGGAAACATAGATTTATGTTTATATGTTTGTTTATATAAACATCTATTCATGTTCCTGGGATCGATCTATCAGTAGATCTATCACTCTATCATCTACCTAGCTAGCTAGCTATATATCCCAGGAAGAGAGAAACCCAGATCGAACAGACGGGAATGTCCCCCTCCGGAATGTGTCATGCAAGAAGATAGGCAAAAATCTTCTGTACTTTCCTGATGTGCCGATGCCATTAACTCAGAGATGTACCTGTGATGTACTGTGGGCCAGGCGCCAGTGGTCAAGAGAGAATCCTTGAGACATTTTCCATGCAAAAAGGTGTTTTTATTAAAGTATGGGGACAGGACCCCTGGGCCTGAAGAGCTTCATCAGGATCATGAGGAGCCTTGGTTATAAACTTTAAAGTTGCCGTGTGGGGTGGGGACTCTAGAGATAAAAGAAGTTTCCAAAAGGATTTTCACAGGTGAAAGATTTACAGGATCCTGGAGGTCTGGCTATCAGCAAACAAATGTTGCTTTTGGCCTCTAGCAAAGCATTAACATTCAGGCAGCTGTGAATTCTTTGAAGAATGTCCCACTCTGTGGGTTTCAAGTATTTGTTTATGGACTGCAAGTTTGTTAGGAAATGTAATGGTAGGGATGCCTGGGTGGCTCAGTGGTTGAGCATCTGCCTTTGGCTCAGGGCATGATCCTGGGGTCCTAGGATGGGGTCCCACATTGGAGCGGGGTCCCCCGCAGGGAGCCTGCTTCTCCCTTTGTCTCTGTCTCTGCCCTCTTTCTTTCTTTCTTCTTCTTTCTTCTCTCTCTCTCTCTCTCTCTCTCTCTCCTCTCTCTCTCTCTGTGTGGTGTGTCTCTCATGAGTAAATAAA